>NC_041215.1:111814637-111852371 GCF_002837175.3 Physeter macrocephalus
GGACCAACCTTTAGCCAGACTCATCCAGCGGGAGAGGACTCAAATCAATAAAATTAGAAATGAAAAAGGAGAAGTTACAATGGACACCGCAGAAATACAAAGCATCCTAAGAGACTACTACAAGCAACGCTATGCCAATAAAATGGACAATCTGTAAGAAATGGACAAATCCTTAGAAAGGTATAACCTTCCAAGACTGAACCAGGAAGAAACAGAAAATATGGACAGACCAATCACAAGTAATGAAATTGAAACTGTGACTAAAAATCTTCCAACAAACAAAAGTCCAGGGCCAGATGGCTTCACAGGCTATTTCTATCAAACATTTAGAGAAGAGCTAACACCCAGCCTTCTCAAAGTCTTCCAAAAAATTGCAGATGAAGGAACATTCCTAAACTCATCCTACGAGGCCACCATCACCCTGCTACCAAAACCAGACAAATATACTACAAGCTTCCCTGGTGGTGCAGTGGTTGAGAGTCCGCCTGCCGATGCAGGGGACACAGGTTCGTGCCCCGGTCCAGGAGGATCCCACATGCCGCGGAGCAGCTGAGCCTGTGAGCCATGGCCACTGAGCCTGTGCATCCGGAGCCTGTGCTCCACAATGGGAGAGGCCACAACAGTGAGGGGCCCCCGTACTGCAAAAAAAAAGAAAAAAAGAAAATACAAACCAATATCACTGATGAATATAGATGCAAAAATCCTCAACAAAATACTAGCAAACAGAATCCAACAACACATTAAAAGGATCATACACCATGATCAAGTGGGATTTATCCCAGGGATGCAAGGATTCTTCAATATACCCAAATCAATCAATGTGATACACAATATTAATAAATTAAAGAATAAAAACCATATGATCATCTCAATAGATGCAGAAAAAGATTTTGACAAAATTCAGCACCCATTTATGATTAAATAAACTCTCCAGAAGTGGGCATAGAGGGAACATACTTCAACATAATAGAGGCCATATACAACAAACCCACAGCAAACATCATTCTCAATGGTGAAAAACTGAAAGTATTTCCTCTAAGATCAGGACCTACCTAAGGAGACAAAAGACCTGTATGCAGAAAACTATAAGACACTGATGAAAGAAATCAAAGATGATACAAACAGATGAAGAGATATACCATGTTCTTGGATTGGAAGTATCAATGTTGTGAAAATGACTAAACTACCCAAAGAAATCTACAGATTCAATGCAATCCGTATCAAATTACCGATGGCATTTTTTACAGAAATAGAACAAAAAAATCTTAAAATTTTCTTGGGGACACAAAAGACCCCAAATAGCCAAAGCAATCTTGAGGGAAAAAAATGGAGCTGGAGGAAACAGACTACCTGACTTCAGACTATACTACAAAGCTACAGTAATCAAGACAATATGGTACTGGCAAAAAAACTGAAATATAGATCAATGTAACAGGATAGAAAGCCCAGAGATAAACCCATGCACCTATGGTCAACTAATCATGATAAAGGAGGCAAGGATACACAATGGAGAAAAGACCATCTCCTCAGTAAGTGGTGCTGGGAAAAATGGACAGCTACATGTAAAAGAATGAAATTAGAACACTCCCTAACACGATACACAAAAAATAAACTCAAAATGGATTAAAGACCTAAATGTAAGACTAGACATGATAAAACTCTTAGAGGGAAACATAGGAAGAACACTCTATGACATAAATCACAGCAAGATCCTTTTTGACCCACCTCCTAGAATAATGAGAATAAAAACTAAAATTAAAAAATGGGACCTAATGAAACTTAAAAGCTTTGGCACAGCAAGGGAAACTATAAACAAGATGAAAAGACAACCCTCAGAATGGGAGAAAATATTTGCAAATGAGTCAACAAACAAAGGATTAATCTCCAAAATATATAAACAGCTCATGCAGTTCAATATTAAAAAAACAAACAACCCAATTAAAAATTGGCAGAAGACCTAAATAGACATTTCTCCAAGGAAGACATACAGATGGCCAAGAGGCACATGAAAAGCTGCTCAGAAACACTAATTATTAGAGAAATGCAAATCGAAACTACAATGAGGTATCACCTCACACCGGTCAGAATGGGCATCATCAAAAAATCTACTAACAACAAATGCTGGAGAGGGTGTGGAGAAAAGGGAACCCTCTTACACTGTTGGTGGGAATGTAAATTGATACAGCCACTCTGGAGAACAGTATGAAGGTTTCTTAAAAAACTAAAAATAGAATTACCATATGACCCAGCAATCCCACTACTGGGCATATACCTTGAGGAAACCATAATTCAAAAAGACACATGCACCCCAATGTTCATTGCAGCACTGTTTACAATAGCCAGGTCATGAAAGCAACCTAAATGCCCTTTAACAGATGAATGGATAAGGAAGATGTGGTACATATATACAGTGGAATATTACTCAGCCATAAAAAGGAACTAAATTGGGTCATTTGTAGAGACGTGGATGGACTTAGAGACTGTCATACAGAGTGAAGTAAGTCAGAAAGAGAGAAACAAGTATCGTATATTAACGCATATATGTGGAAGCTAGAAAAATGGTACAGATGAACCAGTTTGCAAGGCAGAAATAGAGACACAGATGTAGAGAACAAATGTATGGATATCAAGGGGGGAAAGTGGTTCAAGGGGGTGATGTGGTGGGATGAATTGGGAGATTGGGATTGACATATATACACTAATATGTATAAAATAGATAACTAATAAGAACCTGCTGTATAAAAAATAAATAAAATTCAAAAAAAATTCAGATGTTTAAATTCTATCCATTAAAAAGTTGAAGAAATCATGCTCAAATCAGTAGCTGTGAACATTGATAAGAAGCTTACTTCATTCATTCATTCATTCATTCATTCATTTATTTATTTATGTCTGTGTTGGGTCTTCGTTGCTGCACGCAGGCTTTCTCTAGTTGCAGAAAGCGGGAGCTACTCTTCATTGCGGTGTGCAGGCTTCTCATTGCAGTGGCTTCTCTTGTTGTGGAGCACGGGCTCTAGGCGCATGGGCTTTGGTAGCTGCAGCATGGAGGCTCAGTAGTTGTGGCGCATGGGCTTAGTTGCTCCGCGGCATGTGGGATCTTCCCGGATCAGGGCTCGAACCCATGTCCCCTGCATTGGCAGGAGGATTCTTAACCACTGTACCACCAGAGACGCCCAAGAAGCTTACTTTAAAATAATTGAACCTGAATTAGATCAATTATCATTTAAATGTCAGGTTAGAAATGGCAGAGAAGAATATTAAATGATATTATATGAATGCAAAAAGTAAAACCAGACCAAAATTTCCAGACACAATTACTTAATGTCTTCAACAAATAAATTGGAAAAAATAAGAAAGAGGGGTAGCTTATAGAATAAAATATATTTAAGGGGCAATTCAAACAAATGTAATTTGTAAGCCTTATTTGGATTCTGATTTAAACAAATGAAGTATAGAAAGCTTCTCCAAAACTATCAGGGAAATTCAAATAGGGATTATATATTTAATAATATTCAAAAATGATTAAATTTTAGATGTAACAATAGCATTGTAGTTTATGTTTACATATATACATACATATATATTTATGTATATGAAATATTTATGGGTACAATTGTATAATATATAGGGTTTGTATTAAAATGCCCCTGTTGGGAGTAGGTGGCTATGATTTGAAAATTTTTGAAGTTGGGTGATGGAGATATTGAAAGGTTATTAAACTCTTCTCTTTATTTTTGTACATGCTTGATATTTTCAATAGTAAAAATGTTGTTAAAATGCGGGACTAGTTTCTCCTCCTCTCTTATTTCTACCGAAGATAGAAAAATAAAATTAAATGCGATATAAGCCCTGCCACTTGAGCTCAGCAATAGTTACGGGCATTCCATAGACAAAATAATAGATGGTAAAAGGCATTCTCCAGTAACATGGATCCCAGGGGCTACTCCTTTGCTCAAGATATCTATCATTAGGGTTCATCCTTAACATGACAAAGCAGCTTGCCTTCAGATTTAGCTAGAGGTTATATATACGTGTGCATATATATATATATACACATATATATATAAATTTTTTGAGCTGGAATGCTTTTAGATGGTGTGTGTCACAGGCCCCAACACTCCCTGCTGGTTTACTAATGGGTTTACTCCCAGAAATTTTGCACATTCACCTTATCTTTCTGGGCTCAGAAGGCATTTGCTAATACCCTCTACTATGATCTTAATTAAGTGAAGACACTGTCTGCAGAAAAGGATATTCTAAATGTAACTCTCCTGTCCCAACACACTCTTTCTCTCCCTCCCTTATCCAGTCACTATTCTTTCACTGCATTCATTCACTCATTCAGTCACTATCCAATCACCACACTTTCACTGGGCCTGCTCTGTATCAGACATACTCTGCTAATCCTTTCAGAGGATGTGTTTAAAACTTGATCTCCATATCAGGGAGTTAAAAATATTAGAAGAGATAAACATGTGAATGCTTATGTTCATGTCCAGAATAAAAAACTGCTACAATAGAGGGATAATCATGGGATAGGAAGAGGAGGACCCGAGGCAGGAGTCTGTGCCTGCAGCATGCAGCGTCCTCACTCCAGTGTAGCTAAGTTGGCAGACATTCAGTGTGACAGCTTGGGCACCCACTCCTCCCCCATGGCAATCGTGGTATCTGGGGAATGTGCCAGTTTAATTGACTCTCTCCTCCTTAGGATCCAAGCTGCAATTACGTGATCTTGTTATGTAGTTTGAAATAAACACTTCAAGGAAGGAGGGGTGGCAATGAGTAATAGGAATGGAAATTTAATAAGGACAAGCATAACTATATAAAAACTACTCAAGCACGTTCCCTGTCCTTAATTTTCTGGGTCTGATATGAGTCACTTTTCAGTCTGAAGTATTTGGAACCACAGTGCTGGAAGGTGGCACTGCATCTAAAAAGTAAATTTATGTTCTGCTTTCAACCTAAAATATTTTCAGAGCCCCTTTGCACCTGTTGGTGTATGTGTGGAGGTGGTACGTGTACTTGTGTGTTGTGGGAGGAGACTTATAAGCATAAACAATCTGGTTTCTTTTTAAATGCCTTCAGGTTTCCAGTCTTTTAAGCAAGTATTGTTTCCATCTAGCCAATACTAAGAAGAAAAATAGTTCACAATAGGTCTGCTTAATCATGGCCATTCGGCTCAGCAAGTCCTTATTCTGTCTTCCCCAAAGAGATATTAAATTCAGATAATGATCTACTCCCTATTATTTTCTTCCTCTGTGTTGTGATCTTTATCAAACATTGATTATGTGCCCTACATATTGTAAAAGTTGTCAACCTTTATCCTTGTGAGGGACAATTTTAGCACTTCCAGAAATGAGCTTACAACTCAGCATTTTTGCATTTTTCTTTTAGCATGTCTTTTTCTTTATAATTATGTTCATTTTTATCAGTATGCTATAACTGTTGCTCTGTAACTCTCAACTTGAAAGATGTCTGGGTGACCTCTTTAAGTTATACTTGCTTTTATACACCTAATCCTTGGAAAACGTATATATTAACATATTATTCAACCAGTTAACAGACACCAGGCCCTACCATGCACTAGGCACTGTATTCTAAGCCATTAGTATCAACTCTATCTTCCGATTCAATTTCACTTGGAAGTTCCACTTAATACAATATCCAAAAAAAAGAAAAAAAGCTTATTAAAAAAAATAATACACAGGATATAACCATAAGATTTTTAGAGCAAGCTTATAGACTAGTTTCTTGGAAGCCACCATATGTAAAACTAAAATGGAACCAAGTTTTATATGTTAACTATCTCTGGGGAAATTGTGGAGGATTAGTATAGAAAAGAAACTAGAAAACTCTTGTAAGGTTAGTAAGATTATTAACATCCAACACTTTTTATAGAGGCCCGGGCTCATAAACACATCAGCACTGTTTCCTCAGAGCAACATTGGTACGTCTCTCTAATGCGTACTGCTTTCACTTTTCATTCTTCAAAATAGCTGGCAGCTGTGTTATTCTAAGGATGGCATTCAGCTATAAACAGCAAAAGCAAAAAAAAAAAAAAGAAAGAAAAATGAAATCCAGATATTCTCTCATGAATACTTGAGGAGATTTCAAAGTTTCTAGTAACACTCTGATTTTGCTTTGTCTTCTAACTCCTTTTATATTTTTACTTTCTTTTAAACTCTAAGTGACAAATTGTATGTTAAGCAAAATTAAGTTGTTTTTAAATTTTTAATCAGTTCTTCATGATAAGGTTTTACCAATGCAATAGACAATGGGAAGAGGTGTAGAAATAGAAAAATAAGGAGGCGTTTTATAATTTTCCAAGATGTAGGGATCAGCACTCTTTTAATGCTGATTTTACTAATCAAATTTTACTCCAACAAATTCTCTAGTTTACAAACGTTTTGAGGATTTAAATGAGGAAATCATTTCAGAAAATATCTGTGTGTAATTATTTAGGTTCAGGCTCTTCATGAAATAATCACATATATGTTCATCTTATTCATCTTTATAGTCATGGCATGTGCTCAATGTGTACTTAAAAAGAGGTTGTCTGTCTATTTCTAAAATTCCCCCACATTAGTTAATACATTAAATTAAGGAGATGGTTTGAATACTGTTTTTTTTTTGTTTTCCAGTTTGCAATTGTTTTATTTTTGTTTTTTTAATCAAGCTCATTACACACTTGCAACAGACAAACATGTTTCAAAGGCCCTTTAGGTGTCAAAGCAAACTTGAATAACACCATAAACTCAATGAACGTTCATGACCACTTTTTGATAATGAAAATGGAATTCTTCAGAGTCAATGATATACACATCTAAAGAATTGCCAATTTTTTTTCTAAACCTAGACTCCCATTTTCTAAATCTAGATTCTCCTTTTCCTGTGTAATTGACTTGACTGGTCTTTCTTGATGCTTGGATGAGTTTATCAGCCCCTTCCCCATACAGATTACCTCCATGCCTACAACCATGGAGAAACTCAAGGAAGATTGAACAACTGTTTTCTGTAGAGTTCTAGAGTTTCTCAAAAGTGCCTCTGTGCCATCTCAGACAGCAAGAGTCAGAGAGAGGAGTTGTCACTGCCCTCTATGCTCCAGAGTAGAGTACTTTTACCTGCTTTATATAGTAGAGGAAACATAGGATTTTCTTTGAAACTGGCTAAAAATAATATTTTGTTAAAAGAAAAATTTGGAAACCATTAGGTTAATGTATTGTGCAGACACTAATCACCTTTAAATATAAATGTATTTCCTATAAACCACAATATAGAGAGAAATGAACATCTAAAAAAATAAATCAAGAATAGATATACTAGTTTATAACTAGAAAACAAGTTTATCTAGTTGGCATACCATTTAAAAACAAGAAGACAGCTATTTAGAAAATTAAGCATACATATGAGAGATTTTTTTTTTTTTTGGCCACACGGCACGGGCTTGCGGGATCTTAGTTTCCCACCAAGGATCGAACTTGTGCCACCTGCATTGGAAGCATGAGGTCTTAACCACTGGACCGCCAGGGAAATCCCCAGATGAGACATTTTGATGTGCAGAAATTGGAAAACATTTGGCTCATGGTACAATTCTAAAACTATCATGAATGACTGGGGCACCCCCATTGAAGATCCTGGCAACCAGATTTCAGCTAAGGATACAGAACACCAGGGTCAGGTATTCTGAAGGTATGGGAGAAAGAATACGCTGCAAATGGGCTTTTACAAATTTACAATTGGTTGTAGATGATGACTTCAGTTTGGACTCTATTTTCAAGGTTTTTTAACGATTCTTTTAGTGATATTTGAGAATGTGCTTAAGACTTTTCCTCTCACTATAGATTATTTTAGCCATCCATGATACTTTTCATTTCTGAATGTAACATCAAGCTTATAATATGCAAAGTTTTTAGCTGAATATAGGTTTCCATGAAATTAAAAATAAACAGCATCAATCTTTTTATGAAGTAGAAAAATCTTGATGAAATTCTTTTACTTTTCATGCTGACCTATAAAGACAGATAGAATGAGTCATTTTACAGCGTTTAACAGGCACAAAATCTATTTTTGCTCCCTAAGGCCCTTTTTGATAGTCAAGCTTATGATTGAGTTGGGAGGCATTTTAAAAGGCAATGATGCAAAATGATGTAAATGGAGACCTGCAAAAAGTTAAGAAAATGAACATATTCCTAAGTGACTTGGTGGAGAAAATAAACAACTGAGACCCTAAATTACTTTCATATAAAGTTTTTTAGCATGTTTTCTCAAAAAATGTGACAAACTTAATTCTCTAATCAATAAGTAGCAGATATTGTTTTATTACTTCAATCTATTTGATTAACACTGAAGCTGTTTATGCCCAAGATTCAAACAATACATTTTCTAGTAACTATATTCCTTATTGAAGAGTTCTTAAAGCATGCCGAGCATGAAATATATGATGCCCTACACAAAATCATCTATAATTAAGTAATTGAAGTGTTCCCAGATAGAGGCAGCTGTAATTCCCTGACACCAGTCACAGGAAAGTGCTGAAGTTCCCAACAGAAATACAACACATAAAGGCGAAGTGTTATTATTAGTATGGAAATTAATAAGCTGCAGCAGAGAGAATACTCCTTATCATCCACACAGACACCTCTCCTATAAAGGAAGTACAAATCATTTTGCAAATGTAAATAGAACTGTGCTTATTTTTGAAGTTTGTAGCACACATATTCAAAGCAGGAAATCATACGAGGGCCATTCACTTTTTGACTTCATCTGTCAATGACATTATGAAATGCATATTATACAGTAAGCAATAATTATATAAAATCCCATTTGTAGCAGCATGCTAAAAAAGATAATAAAAATAAAATTGAATTGTAAAGCACTGAAAAAGAGATGTCAAATAGAAGCACTGCATTACAAGCACCTCAAATTTTCCAAAGTGTGGACTACATCTGTAAAGAAAGTATAAAGGAGAGGGATTCTGATAAAAAGGGGTGAAATGATGAAAAAACCAAAAATTAAACTGTTCATGTGTTCTCTTTTATAGCTACTAAGTTATTTTTAAAGATATCAAACAGTAATAAATTTAAACTATTAGATTTCATGTAATTTTAAAGAAAAAGAGGAAAGTACAAACAAAACGCAGGGGAGAAGCAGCTATAGTAGGTTATTAGAAATTTTCTAAACATTGACAAGCTCCATCGAATCACTAATAGTTCAAGTAAGAATTAAAAACAAAAAACAGACAAAAAAACACCTGTGTCTAGAAAAAAACTACCCAAGAGCTGAGAGATATCAAGATCTAAGGAAAATAAGAATTTTAGTAGAAATGGGTTTATATTCCTACTTTTCTTCTTTGAGCTGCGGACGCTGGTATCCTTTGGAGCAGCATCTTTGTGTCAGAGGCATGGGTAGGAAATTTTAAACATCCTGTGAATTAGAAAAAAGAAGATATTGAGTGAATAGTCTTTTTTATGTGTGATTCTTTCATATTTTAATATTATATAGGCACATGTAAAGCAAGCCTCTCTAAATATTATATCTTTTTTCAGGAAAGGAAATAGAAGTGCAGACTACAAGCTAAAGTTTATTTAGATATTGAAAAAAACAAGCACACAAATTAAAAAGGCAAGAAATTTGTCATCAAGAAATATGGAAAAAATAAACATCTACCATAATTATTCCCAGAACACAGTGACAGAGAATATTTTACAATAGATTTTGACACATTATAGTTGGGAGTTCTGGCAATAACCATCATGACCTTAGGTAACTCAAATAACCTTTCTAGTTTCTCTAAAAAGTGAGGGAGTTTAACCAAATGATTTGAAAATCACTTTCAAATCTTAACATTCTGTTTTACTTTACAACAAGGGGGAGGAAAAGGAAAACTCAGAAATAAACATTCCAAATGGCTTTAAAATCCTCCCTTTCATTTTTATTTTTTGTAGGAAATATGGTTTAAAAAATCAACTTTATTAGACTGCTTCTAATATTTTTAGATTACATCTAATTTTTTTTTTTTTTTTTTTGGTACGCGGGCCTCTCACTGTTGTGGCCCCTCCCGTTGTGGAGCACAGGCTCAGGCTCCGAACGCGCAGGCTTAGTGGCCATGGCTCATGGGCCCAGCCACTCCACGGCATGTGGGATCTTCCCGGACCGGGGCACGAACCCGTGTCCCCTGCATCCGCAGGCGGACTCTCAACCACTGTGCCACGAGGGAAGCCCTTACATCTAATTTTAACAGATAAAAATCTACTACTGACCCTGGGATTATGTAACAAAGTACTATTTATTATTTAGAGAAAATTACTTCAAAAGCCTTTTATCATCTTAGTAAGTGTCATAACAAACTGTCTACTCTTAAAGATCAAGGAAATCAATCAGCAGTCATGGTCAAAATTTTACTCTTGGAGAATATTTCCCTACCAAATTGCAGCATAATAAATATTTAATTTCTAAAATGATTTTCAAGTAGCATCTTGCTCCCATTTTTCATTATTTTTTCTATGTGGAAATAATGTACCTCATCTCTCTGAACTGGAGTTAAATAACCATTGTTAGTAATTCTTAATGTAATATAAAATTAAAGTCAAAACAGAAGTTAAGATGTTATACTCTGAAACATTAAGATTCGTAAAGAAAGTGACCTTGCTAGAAGAGGGGAATGGAAAATATTCATGATAGCTTTTTCATTCAATAGGATCTGAGCCCCTGATCAACATGGCCTTCTCCATCCCAGATGCTGCATTTCTCTATTTACTGTCAGAATTGAACAGAGGGGAGTACCAAGAGGTGACAGAGGATCACCTGGATGCCAAGCAGCCTATGCTATTTTCTTGACTGCTGGTCCATGGACACAGGCTGATAGTTCCACAAGATGCATGCTGCAAACCCTGGTAAAAGTGTTCATTCTTTGGGAACCAGGGCATCTAACCCTGGAGACAGGACTGTGGAGACAATAAGCACAAATTTCCTAAGTTGGTCTTTGAAAGGAGAGGTAAGTGGAATCACTCCTTTCCACCCCTTTGCTTCCAGAACCATGTATTTTACTGTTGGGGACTTGGCATCATATAAAGTTCTTTGATTCCAGAAGAACTCCTGGGTGGTGACTCATGACTATGACCAGTGGATCCATGATCACAGACCCTTTCCCACACCTTTTTTTGCCGTGCAGCGGTACTTTTGGTTGATACAATGTTTTACAACATCCTGTGACAATGGGTCAAATGCTCCATAAACCCTTGGATAGTGGGACTAGCCAAGGCCCTACACATAGAAAAGGCAAATTCATACCCAACTTGCATATCCTTCCAGTCATAGTGAATCACTGGCTTAAGGCAGTCAACTTGCCACCAACTGACTAGCAGTCTCCTCAAGGGAAATGTGCCATATCGGGGGCTCAACATTGGCCTCTGTTGTTGGCATGTTGGGGGCAGTTGGCAGAGGCAGTAGCTAGATGGCTGTTGGAAGGGGACAGGGCATGTTGCTGAGCCTATGCATGGTCTCCATCTCTGTCACCATGGCCACTTCATTCATATGCCTATCGTGCCAGCACTAAGGTGGCAAATGCTGTTTTGTATCAGCTTAACAAGGCATGTTATCTATATATTTATTCTTGTGCCTCTTTATTGTAAATGCTCTTTTACAGTGTTGGGCATTTACATGTGATATAAAGACTTCTACACTTCGTATCATTTCCTATACTTTCATCCACATGCCTCTGCCCCCAAATTTCCACGTTTTTCCTTTGTTACTACTAATTAGCTGGACAGACCACTTGCTACTGCCCACATGTTCCTGTACATTCTAAATTTTGGTCACTTATCTGCCCATAGAAAATGGATAAACAGGTACATTGCCCAAAATACTGCTCAGTAGGAGGATTTCATCTGTCACTATCTTTCCAGGCCATTCATTAGTGAGGGTATAATGCAACTGCCACTATCTATTTTCAGTTTGTACCCACATACCAAGCTGACCTATCCATGACCCAAAAAGCTTGGGCCATTGGGTCACTTCCTTCTCCATCAGCTGATCATAAGTGACTTCCCACACAGCTCTAGGTGTGAGCTGAGAGAGAGCGGCTGATGTAACACTCATGGATGACATGGAAAGTTGGAATATCTGTTCACACTGGCAGCTTTTTATGTCACCTGGCATAAGAGCATATACTGCCAGAGCAGTAATTCCCAAATTGGAGTATTCCATCTTGAGGAAGCAAAGAGCCCTACCAGGGATTGTGCTTTCATCTCTGTACTAGTGTATGGGTTTTCTACTGCTATGAATTAACTTACCAGAGAATCCATGTCTTACAACAACATATGTCTATGATCTCAGTTTCTATGGATCAGGAGTTGGCAATGTTGGCAGAGGCTTTCTTTCAGATTCTCACCAGGCTGAAATCAGTGTGTCCGCTGGCTATGTCTTCATCTTCAAGCTCTATTAAGGAAATATGTGCTTCCAAATCCCGCAGGTTGTTGGCAGGATTCATTTACCTGAGACCATGTGCTTGAGGGCCCTCTTTTCTCGCTAGCTATTGGCTGGGGAGCACTTCCAACTCCTCGAGAGTACTCTCAGGTATTTGCCACCTGGCCCTCTCCATAGGCAGTTCTCAACATGGGCTTTTTTATTCTCTAAGGCGAGCGGAAGAATGTCTCTACTTTAAATCTCTTTACAGAAGGCCTGGACTCCCTTTCTAAGGGCTCACCTGATTAGATCAGGTCCACCCAAGGTTATCTCCCTTTTGATTAACTCAAAGCCAGCTGATTTAGGGCACTAATAACATCTGCACAATCACCCTACCTTTGTCATATTAACATACCCTAATCAAGGAAGTAACTATCTCATCAGTCTATACCCAAAGGGAGGGCATTACACAGAGTGTGTACCTCAGGGGATAGGAATCTTGGGGACCGTCTTAGAGTTCTGTCCACTACACTTGTCAGTCACATTCACTTGTTTATCCCCCTAATCACCAATCTATGATGTACATCTTAATCAGGCCCGTGAAACTAACTGCTGATTACTTTAATTTTCCGTCTTTCAACATGCCATATTCAATCAGTTGTAGGTAGTGCTGAGAAGTACTAGGAAATGTCCTTGTTGCCAATGATATTTTTACATTAACACAGTGAGGTCACTAAAGTGTCCATTTCGCTAAGCCCATTAAAGTAAAACTGTTACCAGTGAGGGAGTGATATGACTAAGCTAGCTATTTCAACAACAGATAATGCAACAGATTGGTACCAGTAGGAATACAGTGTTTTGAAAGAAATTAGAGCACAAATAAATATATTTTGATGAAGATAAGTCTCTAAATGTCTGGAACCTATAGGCTCTGCGACGAAATGGGGGGTAAATAAATATGCAAAGCATACAAGGATTCAAAACGATGCTTTGTTTTGTCCACAAAAGCATTATTAGCATAAAAATTTAGTTATAAATTTTAAAAAAATAATTCAGCATTTACAGTGTGGTACGTATATATGTAGAGTAATTTTTATCTACATTAAAGGAGAAGTTAGTTAAATTTGAAGTGTCTCAATTAGAAAAACACACTTTAAGACCAGGAAACAACCAAAAGTCTCCAGCTGCTTTGGCTTACATTTCAAAACTGTACACTAAGGAATTCATTAGTAAATATGAGGAATATTAATCAAATTATTCATGAGTTGAGTAATTTTCAGAACATGTAAATTGGCTACATGTGGTAGAGGCATCTTTACCCTATTGTATGAATGGGGCTTATGAACCAAGTGAGGCTGGTTGGTTAGGTTTTATACCTACCTTTGGAGTAGCACGTGCAGTTCAGAATTCCCTTTTTTGCTATTGTCACCCATCATGTGACAATAGATTATGTTGTATGATCCAATCAGAATGTTAATTGATGACAGCAAAAGAATATTGTCATTTTGGCTTCTGAATAAACTAGCAAGATGCTACTCAGAAAACATAAAAGGAAAGAGAGAGGGGAGTTCAAGTTTACAGTAACAGTTAAACTCCTTTTGAAACCCTTTCCTAGTAGATTTTTTTGATGTATGGCATACTTTGATCTTAGGGCTTACTTTCGTAGTAACCTACCACCAGGTGTAAGGTATTGATTTCTCATCTTTTTCTTACCTAAAAGGCTTCCAATATTCATTAAAAATAGACAATTATGAAAGATAAAATTGGCTTAGTCCGATTCACAACTGAGATAAACAGCAAGCAACCACTATATATTCATTATATTTCTATTACAATGTGTACAATTAAAAATATTGGGCATATAAAGTAAATCCTTATTGATGAACGTTTATTGTTTACAGTTTTTGACTTTTGCAAATATAACTGACATGGACATTTGCATACAAATATTCGAATATTTGTATGAACATATACTTTCATTTTTCCTGAGTAGAGTGGAAGGGAGAATCATATGGTAGGTGTGTGTTTAAGCTAAAAAAAAACTGCCAAGTTGTTTTCCAAGGTGGTTGTGTAATTTCACATTCCCATCAGCAGTGTATGTGAGTTTCAGTTTCTCTTCATGATCAACAGTACTTTGTATGGTCAATCTCTTTAAGCTCAGACATCCTAACGTGTGTAGTAGTATCTCATTGTGGTTTTAATTTGCATTTCCCTGAGTAACAAAAGATGTTGAGGATCTTCCTATGTGCTTAGTTGCCATCTATATTTCTTCTTATGTGAAGTGCCTGTTCAAATATTTCGCTCATTTTTTGGGGGGTGGGCTTTTGTTTTCTTATTATTGAGGTTTGAATGTTCTCTAATATTTGGGGCAAAAACAATTTATCACATATGAGATTGCAGATATTTTCTGACAGTCTGTAGTTTGTCTTTTCATTAAGAATGGTGTCTTTTGAAGAACAGAAGTTCTTAATTTTAATGAAGTTCACTTTATCATTTTTTTTCTTTTAAGGATCCTGATTTGCTGCTGTATTGAAGAAATAATAGAAATATTTAGAAATAATAAAAGTATGACAGAAATATTTGCCTAACTCAGGGTCACTAAATCTTTTCTCCTGTTTTCTTCTAGAAGTTTTGTAATTTTAAGGTTTAACTTTGGATTAAACTAAAGGGAAATCTTTAAGTGGGGGGTTGCTGGGGAGGTAAGAGTCCTGCCAAGGCCCTGGTGCTATAGAGGGAGAACCGAAGGAGGCAGTGGGCTACGGAGAGAGGACACACACGTCTGAGAGGAGCCCACTGGGGCTGCCCCTGCAGCATTGAGGACCAAGTGCGGGGAACAGGAGTGGGAGAGCAAATGGTAGCACCACCAACACCAGTAGCATCACGGGCAGAGAAAAGGAGTGCTGTCTAGGATGCTGTATCTACATCCATGAGTGCTGGGACTCAGCTTTCTCTTTAAAATCTAGTATTTAAATTTAAATACTAGGGCTTCCCTGGTGGCGCAGTGGTTGAGAATCCGCCTGCCGATGCAGGGGACACGGGTTCGTGCCCTGATCCGGGAAGATCCCACATGCCGCAGAGCAGCTGGGCCTGTGCGCCATGGCCGCTGAGCCTGTGCGTCCAGAGCCTGTGCTCCGCAATGGGAGAGGCCACAACAGTGAGAGGCCCGCGTACCACAAAAAAAAAAAAAAAAAAAAAAAAAAAAAATGTAAATACTAAATTTAAATAAGCCGGATTTACCTAAAGGTAAAGTATCCCACATGTACATATGATCCATTTTGAGTTAATTTTTTATATGTTGTAAAGTATGCATCAAAGTTTTGTTTGCTTTTGCATATGACCAGTTGTTCTAACAATATTTTTTGAAATGACCTTCATTATGAACAGAACTGACTATGCTTCTCTGTCAATTGATTGATTATATATGTGTGAGTCTATACCCGGACTCTATATACTGGTCCACTAATTCATGTCTACCTTTATATCAATACAAATACCATACTGTGTTGATGACTGCAGCTATATAATAAGTTCTGAAATCAGGTAATGTAAGTCCTACAGCTTTATTCTTCTTTATGAAAGTTTTTTTTTTCTAATCAAGGTCATTTGTATTTCTATGTGAATTTTTTTATACATCTTTATTGGAGTATAGTTGCTTCACAATGCTGTGTTAATTTCTGTTGTACAACATAGTGAATCAGCCATGTGCATACATATATCCCCATATCCCCTCCCTCTTGAGTCTTCCTCCCACCCTCCCTATCTCACCCCTCTAGGTGGTCACAAAGCACAGAGCTGATCTCCCTGTGCTATGCAGCTGCTTCCCACTAGCTATCTATTTTACATTTGGTAGTGTATGTATGTCAGTGCTACTCTCACTTTGCCCCAGCTTCCTCTCTCCCTGCCCGTGTCCTCAAGTCCATTCTTTATGTCTGCATCTTTATTCCTGTCCTGTCACATCAGTACCATTTTTTTTTTAGATTCCATATATATGCATTAGCATATGGTATTTGTTTTTCTCTTTCTGACTTACTTCACTCTGTACATCTTCTTTATCCATTCATCTGTCAATGGACATTTAGGTTGCTTTCATGTCCTGGCTATTATAAATAGTGCTGCAATGAACATTGTGGTACATGTCTCTTTTTGAATTATGGTTTTCTCAGGGTATATGCCCAGGAGTGGGATTGCTGGGTCATATGGTAGTTCAATTTTTAGCCTTTTAAGGAACCTCCATACTGTTCTCCCTAGTGGCTCTATCAATTTACATTCCCACTAACAGTGAAGAAGGGTTCCCTTTTCACCACACCCTCTCCAGCATTTATTGTTTCTAGATTTTTTTATATTGGCCATTCTGACCAGTGTGAGATGATACCTCACTGTAGTTTTGATTTGCATTTCTCTAATAATTAGTGATATTGAGCATCTTTTCATGTGCCTCTTGGCCATCTGTATGTCTTCTTTGGTGAAATGTCTATTTAGGTTTTCTACCCATTTTTAAATTGGGTTGTTTTTTTTTTGATATTGAGCTCCATGAGCTGTTTGTATATTTTGGAGATTAACCCTTTGTCCACTGTTTCCTGTGAAAATATTTTCTTTATTTTGAGTGTTGTCTTTTCATCTTGTTTATGGTTTCCTTTGCTGTGCAAAAGGGAAACACAAAAGACCCTGCATAGCCAAAGCAATCTTGAGAAAGAAAAATGGAGCTGGAGGAATCAGGCTCCCTGACTTCAAAGTATACTACAAAGCTACAGTAATCAAGGCAGTATGGTACTGCCACAAAAACAGAAATATAGATCAATCTTACAGGATAGAAAGCCCAGAGATAAACCCATGCACATATGGTCACCTTATTTTTGATAAAGGAGGCAAGAATATACAATGGAGAAAAGACAGCCTCTTCAATAAGTGGTGCTGGGAAAACTGGACAGCTACATGTACAAGAATGAAATTAGAACACTCCCTAACACCATAAACAAAAATAAACTCCAAATGGATTAAAGACCTAAATGTAAGACCAGACACTATAAAAGTCTCAGAGGAAAACATAGGCAGAACACTCTTTGACATAAACCACAGCAAGATCTTTTTTGACCCCCCTACTAGAGTAATGAAAATAAAAACAAAATAAACAAGTGAATTTTAGAATAAGCTAATCATTTCTGTTTTTAGAAGCCTAATGGGATTTCGATTGAGATTGCATTGAATCTATAGATCAATTTGGGAAGAAGTTACATTTTAACTATGTTGAGTTTTCTGATCTATGAATATTGTTCTCTAATTTGTATCAATGATGTTTTGTAGTTTTCAGTTTATATAATGACAGTTTTTTTTGTCAGATTTATCCCTAAATGTTTCATATTTTTTATGCTATTGTAAATGATATATATTTTAGTTACAATTTCCAATTCCCAACTGTATATTTCTAGAGTGTAGACGTGCAACTGATTTTTGGGTATTAATAAACTTAATCATTAAGTATTGTAATTTTTTTTGTAGATTTCATACGTTTTTTTGTGTGTAGATGATCAAGGTGTTTGTGAATAAAGAACATTCTGTATCTTCTTTTCTAGTCTGGATTAATTTATTTCTTGTTCTTTCCTTACTGCATATGGTAGAACCTCTAGTAAAATGTTGAATAGAAGTGGTGACAGCAGATAACATTTGCCTTGTTCTTGATCTTAAGGGTAAAGATTTTAGTATTTCATCACTAAGTATAATTTTTACCTATAGATTTTTCACAAATGTTTTTAATTAGTTTAATAGGCTTCCTTCCTATACTTAGTTTGATGAGAGATTTTCTGTCATGTTTATAATTTACAACATGTGTAGTTAGAATGTGATAGGAGCACAATGAAGGCATTTTTTTCTTAACAGAATAAACATGGCACTGTAGAAGACAGTAAACAAAAAAAAATCTGTATATCATCGGGACACGCACACATGATACTGCCTGTCATCTGACCTGAATCCTCCAAGATATTATGCAACACATCTTACAATTCTTTAAAAATGGTTCCTGTGCTGTTTTTTTTTGTTTTTTTTTTTTTTGTTTTTTTTTTTTGCGGTACGCAGCCCTCTCACTGTTGTGGTCTCTCCCGTTGCGGAGCACAGGCTCCGGACACACAGGCTCAGCGGCCATGGCTCATGGGCCCAGCCGCTCCACGGCATGTGGGATCCTCCCGGACCGGGGCATGAACACGTGTCCCCTGCATCGGCAGGCGGACTCTCAACCACTGCGCCACCAGGGAAGCCCTCCTGTGCTGTTTAAGTACAATATTTGAAAGCAACCAATCATAAAAACAAAAGTAAAAACAAAGAACACATGCAATCTACTTTGTGAGTCAAAGAGAGATGTGAACTCAGAATCAGCCTTATTTGGTAACATCTTCCTTTCTGAGAGACAGTTTTATTTTACACTCTTGCAATTTCATATTTTTATTTAACACTCACTCTTAGATTTTGGATCTTACTAGCTGAGGACCCTGATACCATGGGGTCCAGGCAAACCATCCATGCCATTCCTTACTCAAATTCCTGACCCACAGGATCCTTGAGCATAAGATGGCTGGTTTACATCACTAAGTTTTAGAGGTGGTTTATTATGATAGCAATAGATATTGGTTTTAGTACCAGGAGTAGGGTGCTAATATAACAAAAACCTAAAATATGTAGGTAGCATTGGCTTTGGGACTAGGAAGAAGCTGGAAGAGCCTTAAGGAGATTATTAGTCAAAGTTGGAGTGGTTATGTAGAGGTAGAAGTTTAGAAAAATTATTTTCTGCAATAAAATGAAAAAAGAAAATATACCTAATAAATATGAAGATCTAGCTAAGAATAACAAGCAATGTTGAAAAGACATCTGGCTATCAGCTTCTTACTAGAAAATGAGAGAAGAGAGAGATAAGTTAAGAAAGTGACTTAAAAACAAAGGAACCAGGACTTATGGGATATGAAAATAAAACATTCTCACAATTTGATGAGTCTTGGGGACATTGTGGGAGACTATAAGTCTATTTTATGTGGGAGAGAGATGAGTTGTTATGTCTCTATGGAAAGACTGCAGTAGGTTGTATTTCCAAAAGATGGTCATGCTGATCTATACTCTACCCAATATGCTATTCTTACAATGGGACTGTGCCATTCCTCTATGAAGGGCTGGCTCTATGTCCAACCACCCTGAACCTGCTGGACTTTTGTGAGCTCCTCAGCCAATAGCAGAGGGGAGAATAAACACTATATGATTTCTGGGGGTTGATCATAAAAATGTCATGCATCCAGGTTTGCTTTTTGAGAACCTTGTTCTTAGCAACCACTTGCATACTGTGAGGAAGACCAAACTAGCCACTCAGAGAGATCACAGAGAAAGGTCACATGCAGATATTCTATCTGAAAGCCCACCTGAGATCCATGATATACTTGACAGTAACACTCTGACATGTGAGTGAAAGCATCACCCTATCCTTCCAGTCACCATCCATCAAGTTAGCTCAGCCTTTGAGTCTTCCCAGCTAAGGTCCCAGAGACAAGTTGTTCCTGATGTGTGCTATACTTATTCTTGACCCACAGAATCCATGAGTATAATGAAAATATTGTTTTATGCCACTAAATATGGAATGATTTGTTACACAGCAAGAGATAATTGATGAACTTTGAAATTATTTTGAAAAACTAATGAAGCACATTTTACTTTGATCTTTAAAATTTTTTCATTATATGTTTAAATATTTTTAAAGATTTCATTTCTGATTTCTTATAAATATGAAGGTTTTCCTAAAAATCTGAGATATGACCAATATACTTTTCATGTATTTGAAAAATACATGAGCATATTTTTCTTTAGCAAAATAGGAAAATTTGTATTGTTTATTTTTCTTCATGAATTCAGATTTCTTTCATAGTTCTTTTATAAATATTATACTAATGTAACATATGGTACTGTCAACAATTTATTTTTCACAGCATTTTGGGGAATTAAAATTTGAGGATAGATATTTTGTTAAATAGGCTTAAATTGTACATATTCCACATAGGCCCAATTCAAATACTGCTATAAGGCTTAGGTAAACAACATGTGTGATTTATAAAAGTAATTTATGAATTCATTTTTTACAAAGGTGCAATTTTTCAGAGTAAAGGATGGGGTAAAAAGAAATGTCCTATAATCAAATTCCAGTTCAATACAGTATAGGAGAAAGCAAGCTGACATAGCAAAAAGAATGGTTTTACCTTAAATGTCATAATAATTTTAAAAGAACTTAGGATACCTTATTAATGCTTTATCAACAATACAACTATATAAGCATACTAATATATAAATAAAAACCCAAACTGTTATGAACAAACATAGGTAAATTACATTTATATTGTTATTTTCAGAACATATTATATTGCATAATACACTCTGCGAGGTAGTATGATCATACCCTTTGTCACAAAACTCCTATATATCCTAGCTACCCCCATACCTCCTTGGAGCAGTTTTCTCAGGGTTACTTGAGATGCCTCCCAGGTTTGAAGTCCTCAGTATATGTCTGCTGAATAAAACATAACTCAACTTTGAGGTTGTGAATATTTTTTAGTCAACACAATTATAGTGATCAAATCTATATTCATAGGCCCATAAAGCTTTGAAAATTAAGGCTACATACATCTTTGCATATATATAATTATTCCTTTAGTACAAATTCTTAGAAGTAAGATTGCTAGGACCAAGGCATGCATATACAATTATATACAAATGCATTTATACATAATATTATATAAATGGGATTATACTAAACCTATTGTCATGCAACTTGTTTTAAAATGAAATACAACTTGTACAAAAATAGTATATATAACATGTGTGAATAAGTTAAAGAAGAAGAAAAAACAAATACGGTGTCCAATACGTATGCTAGAACATTAGTCACACCTGTGAATCTACTGGAGGGCTTTTCTAATCACATCTTCCTCTCTCTTCATCACAATCCTAAATTTTGTGCTCATCACACTCCCTTGCTTTATAGTTTTACTATTTTACTATAGTTTTACTATTTTATTATTCCCTTGATTTATAGTTTACGTGTCTTTACATATTATATGTTGTTTAGATTTGCCCATTTTTTGGTTTTTAATTAAATAAAATCATTTTTTGTATGTATTTTTTTCTTGTTTAAGATTATGTCTTTGTTAACATATGTAGCTATTCATTAACTCTTCCTGTTTTATTGTGCCCCATTCTATGACTATATCACAATTATTTATTCTGTTTAATGGACATTTTGATTCCTTCTTGTTTTTCAATATTATGAATAAAGTTGTTTTGAATATTCTTTTACATTTTTGGTATTCCTGTTCAAGAATATCTTTAGAGTTTATACGTAGTAGTGGAATTATTGGGTCGTGGGATAGGTACATCTACAGCTTTTACTATAAATTGCAATATTTTTTCCAAAATGGTTGTGCCAAGTGTAATTTCTTTTTTTTTTTTTTTTTTTTTTGTGGTACACGGGCCTCCCTCTGTTGTGGCCTCTCCCGTTGCGGAGCACAGGCTCCGGACGCGCAGGCTCAGCGGCCATGGCTCACGGGCCCAGCCGCTCCGCGGCATGTGGGATCCTCCCAGACCCGGGCGCGAACCCGGTTCCCCTGCATCGGCAGGCGGACGCGCAACCCCTGCGCCACCAGGGAAGCCCTGTAATTTCTAATAATAGTGTTTGGGCTCACATTTTTATAACTTACTTTTACCATAAAATGATCACAAACATGTTCTGATGTTAATCACTATTTTTAAAGATTACAGAGTATTTTCATCCCATATTGGTCAATATTTATGTGTTTTCTTCTATGACAAATAATGGAATGATTTCTCAGGATGGCTTTCAAGAATGGAAATTTTTTTATCAACGCGTATTTCAAAAAATTCCACAGATATTTTTGAATGTCTGCACAATAAGGTTCTAATTTACTAACATTTATAGTACTCGTGCTTTACTTCAGATTGGTTTGTTTGAGAGACTCTTGTCTCTTAAAAGGCTGAAGGGATTGGCTTCAGCAGAGTTAGCCTCTTACTGGGGCTCTCTTACTTAGGGACAGTGAGGTTTATCTGACACCTATTGAGTTCCAGCTCAAAGACCAAGCTAGAGCTGCTCTATAAGAGGATTTATAATTTAATGAGAGACTATAAACACACAATGAAGGGAGTAGGGAACTCACAGGGAGCAATGAACTGACGAATAGATCGTTCTGTGTTCATTGCTCCCCAGGAACTCTGCCTCTGAGTCATAACACCAAGCTGTAGAAACAAATTCTGGCAGCTATGAAAAAGCTTCTCATTCTAGCTACAAAGTGAATTTAAGTACTTTAAAAAAAGCAATACTGAATGAGAAGCCTGAAGAACAAAGGGATCGAAGCTAATGACAAAAATGAGTCAAACTGTGACACTAGATACAAATAAGAGTGAGAAAATAATGGAGATTTAAATTTTAAAAAGACAGTTGGGTTGGATTGGAGGATTATATTTTGAAACAGTAAAGGTGTTTTAAAGGTGGGAAAGAAAAAAAAAACCCAGCATGCAGCAATTCTAGAAGCAATATTGAGTGCCTACTTGTGAACGTTCTCTT
This sequence comes from Physeter macrocephalus, assembly GCF_002837175.3. Taxonomy (NCBI): domain Eukaryota; kingdom Metazoa; phylum Chordata; class Mammalia; order Artiodactyla; family Physeteridae; genus Physeter; species Physeter macrocephalus. Next base: position 111,837,640 of record NC_041215.1, read on the forward strand.
TACAAAGCCCCAGTAAGGTGGGGGGTTGAGAAAAGAATGAGTCTCAGTCTATTTTTGAGAACAGTTCTCAGAAAAAAGTAACCTATTATCACTTAGGGCTTACTGTGCTGCAAATACCTGCAAATCCAAAGCATGGTGTCTTAATCCAAAAGGTAATTTATTACCTCATGTGATTGGAAGGCACAGTGTGAAAACAGGCTTGCTGGTGGTTTAATTCAGAGACTCAGTGGACTGGCCAAGAATCTGGGACCTATTTTCTGTTTTCCATTTTGTCCCTTAATTCTTCCTTTCCAGTGTCAGCTTCATCTTAAGGATACCTCCTTTCCTAAACACATGATTGATGCTAGCAGTATCCAGGGCACCATGTTTCCTTCTTCACGTTCAGGGAGATTAGATAGCATCCTTCTCCAAACCATCTGAACAAAAGACCTGGTTTTCACTGGTATTGGATTATTTTAGATCACATGCCTATCTTTGAACCAATCACTGGGGGAGAAAAGTATGGGATTATCTTAACTGATTTAAACTAGTTCAGGTTCACTCCTGGAGTTCTGAATGCAGACACTCAAACACTAGGAGGATCTGGGCACTGCGAGGAAAGGGAAGGAAAGACTGATGTTGGGGCTGTATAGGCAATGAAAAGTACGTTTACCACACAGTCCTGGCAAAGAGCAATAATCACGTACATATATAATGGCAACCCAAGGCACAGTTAGCAGATATACCAAAATCAGAAGTGTATACATGGCACGTTTCTAATGTAAATGCTGCCTCTTCCACCATCATGGAAATATAAAGTTTGGCTTCATTCAAAGAGAGCTTCCATGCCCTTCATGGTTTCATTCAGTTTTTTTTTTTGGTTTTCTTTTTTTTAACAGTGTAGTTGGAACTACCTATCAACACTACGTAAAAGAAATCAATACGTTTTCCTGATAAGAGTGTGCTGCACCCTTTATATGTCTTTTTCCCCATGGTTGTCAATATTTATGTAAATCTCTATTACAATGTGAGGCTTTGCCTTAGAAAACAGAGTCTTTTATAATATATTTTTAAAAAACATGTTGTCGTATTTGTTTCATTTCTTTTGCCAGATTTTCTCTCATTTTGTTTACTCCCTCCCACAGAACTCCCAGCCTGAGCATAGGATTAGGGGCTCTGTAGAGTTCATTAGCTGTTTGTGCCAAGGAAAGGGACAGTAGCAAGTTGTTCATTTGGAAAATTAGATAAAAGAAAACAAGGAAGTATATTCCAGAAATGTCTTGAAATGTTACCAAATTACAATGGCAATGCTTTCTGAATATTTCTATAAAAGAAACCAATAGCTTTGGACACAAAGCTTTAAGTATTTACCAACAACATCACCGCTCAGCAAACAAGTCTCTATCCCCTGAAGCTCTTTTCTGCCAATTTCCTGAGACTTCTCTACAGCAGAGGGCACTCATACCAAATGTCTTTGAAAGAACAGTGTTTAAATCAAACAAAATAAGTAGAAATATAAGCTTAATTTCTCTATAGGAGAATGGCTATTAGGAAAATTAAGAAAGTTCTGCTTCAGCCAGAGGCTCCTTGAAGAGAGGCCATGTCCTGGTCAGTGCATTTGGAAGCATCTCTCTTCACAGCTTTACTACAAAGAAGGTTCCAGATTATCTGTCACCACACAGTGGTGGCTCTAGGCCAGAATGGACATGTCTTCCTTGCTTCCATTTCCATGATCTGTGGAGAAGATGATGGAAATGCTCTGGGTTCCATAAGAACTAAATAAAACAGAACACAACAAAAAACCCCAAAACATAATCATTAAGTAAGCAAAAATGATTAGTGAATATGCATCATCTGTCCCAAAGAGAAAAATAACATTTCTAACTTGGCTCTGCTGAAGAAACAGTTTTCAATTCAATGTTCCTTTACTAATTCTAAATGTGAAGATAACTTTACAGACCCAAATAAAATAAAACTAAAAGGAAATGCTAAAAAAGAGACTCTAGTTTTGTTTTATTTTTAGACCCAATGGCTAAGCAGAGCTGAACACAATTAAGAGACTTCTAAGCAGACGCTACAACTTCTAGATCTTGGGTTCTTTGCTTGAGTGAATTTTAATTTTCCCCTAAATTAAAGCTTTGATCTTAGTTATGAAACCACATTTCCAATACACATGACAGTCTTTCCATGCTTATGCTTCACTGGCTTCAAGAGTGGGTGAGGAACGTGGAAAGAGCTACGGCTCTGTCTTCTTTGTAAACTGCAATCCTCAGACCCACCCTTTGAAGTGTCAGCCTCCAATGTTGGAAACCAAAGGACCTCCTTATGCCAGGAGTGGTTTTGAATTGTTTTTCTACTCTTTGTTCTAAATTTCTACAACTGAGAGTATGGGGACCCTGGGAGACTTCTGAAACTTTTTCTGTTTTCGTTTTTACTGTGGCAAACATTCTTCTATTGTATTTGTGCCTCTGCCCCTTCCAATTATCCTTCAGGGTGTCAGAAGTAACAGTGATGTGTTGGAGCTGGCTCATACTGCATCAGGAGACTGACTGATAAAATTTTAGGAATCTGTGAGCTGGTTATTAAAATATTGTCATCTTGAAATGGGCCATGGCAAAAGTATTCCTACCACAGAAACTGTCAATTGCAGAAATACCTTGAGTAACAAGGTCACCTGTTGGGAAAGAGTATAAACTTTTCCTGCTCTACCACAGGCTTCCTTCCCAGAACAAGTCTCCCTGAAATATGAAATGAGAAGTAGTGCAAATTTGATTCAGTCTTAAGAGAAAAAAATGCAATTTTCTATATGCAACCCATCAAATAAAAATTATTCTATGAGAAAACTATATCTACTTGATCATAAGTATCTGGATCCATAAAAATCTGGAAACACAAAAACTCTTCAGTAATTCTTTTTTATTATTTAGTGTGTTTGGAAAATGAGATGGTCTAAAAAAATACTATCATTTTTTAAAAAGCAACCAAAATGCCTAGGTTTAGATTTGGATTACTAACTTTGAGGAAATCAAGTACAAAAATATATACTTAATAAAATTGTACAGAATACTACTTGATTTTGTGATGATTCATATGGCTCCTCACTAATTAAGAATCATCATTGTGAGCAATGTATTTCATCATATTTTAGATGTTCAGAGATTACTGATGAGCAGAATGTCAGGGGCAAAATACACACATATATGTCACAAAGGTGACAGTGGAGAAATTCAGAGTTCAAGGGAAGTCACTGTTAGAGATATTCTGCCAATATTTGGAGGTATCTAGTACTCTTCAGCCCAGCTTTTCAAACACTTTTACTCAGTCCCCTATGTTCCAAATATGTACACTCTGGGTTTCACCAGAACAGAGACATTGTAAGTATAATGGGGAAGGGGTTTAATATAGGAATTAGTGCTTCATTAAATGATGAAGTTGCTGAGGCAGTAAAGGTTTGGAATGCTGAGGCTGGATGGTTGGAAAATCAGTCACCAACACCCTTAGGCTGAAGCACTGCACTGAGTAGTAGAGTCACTGCCCTTGGGGAAGTCTAGAGGCCCTGGCCACACAGCTCTATTACTCTGTCGGACATCTGTGAAGCTACCATGTTTGGGCACCACAGCCTCCTGAGAAACGTTGCTTCTTCTTTACTTCTGCATTCCAAATCTTGCAGGAGTTTCTCTCACTGGCAAACTACAATCCAGAGTCATATGGGCAAGAGATTCTGAGAGACACAACTCCAAGACTTAGAATGGAGCAAAGGTGGTGTCGAGTTGATCACACTCAATCTAGCACAGCATCTGTATTCATGGTTCTCCAGAGAAACAGATCCAATAGGATGTATATATGTATGGAAAGAGATTTATTATGAGGAACTGGCTTGTGTGATTATGGAGGCTGAGGTTGAGAGGTCCCACAGTCTGCCATCTGTCAGCTGAAGACCCAGGAAATCTGGTGCTTTAGTTCCAGTTGGAGTCTGAATGTCTGAGAACCAGGAGATCCAATGGTGTGAGCTCTAGTCCAAGTTAGAGGGCCTGAGAACTGGAGGGCCAATGGTGTAAGTCCCAGTCCTAGGGCAGGAGAAGACTAATGTCTCAGCTGAAACAGTCAAGGAGAGAAAGAATTTTCCCTTCTACCTTTCTGTTCTATTCAGGCCTTCAGTGGATTAGATGATGCCACCCACGTTGGGGAGGACAATCTGCTTTATTCAGCCTACTGATTCAAATGCTAATGTCTTCTGGAAACACTCTCATGGACACACTCAGAAACAACGTTTAACCAGATATCTGGACATCCATGGCCCAGTCAAGTTGACATATAAAATTAACCATCACAGCATCCTATACGGCAGTGTCTCCCAAATGTCCCTGCTTTACATATCATACTCAACCCTTTACCATTTCAACCTACCATCTGTTCTAATAATGGCTTACAATTTTTCAATTCACTTTTATGTTACTACCATAAAACCACAGGTATGCCGTACTACTTAATTAAAGTAATGACGTAACTATAACAGTATAGAATGCCCATTACAAAAAAAAATAAGAAAAGCAGCCATGAGAAGATGGTCAAACTGATTACTGGTTGGTGCCATCCGTCAGGCATCAGTGGTGCCAGGAGTTGGTCTTTCCTCACGGCTAGCCTGGCCTTACAAACAATTTCTCAGAACTCCAGTGTCGGACACAGCGATTTTGTAACTGAGATGGACTGAGACAAAATAAAGCTGTTCTAAAATCAAGTATGAGAATAACAAAAGCATGAACACTGTGCAAATTTAAAATATGACCAACATTCTCTTATTCTCACATTCTGGCTCATACTATAAGAAAATGCTGATTTTTTTAACCCAACTAAGCTCCAGTCTTGCTCCATCCTTCTCATCTAGATAGGAACTGTTACGATCCTCAATCACAGAATTACCTTTGCTTCCTGACATCATTCAACCCAAGCAAAGTCCTGCTTCCTTAAACCCTCCCCCAGTCACCTAACTCATGTCTGAATCCTATATATCCTTTCTAACACCCTCTAACTGAAACCATCCATGGTTTCCCATGGTGTATATTTTCTATCATTTCAACAAGGCCATTAGTTTAACTCTGTTCAATTGTTCAGATACAGACATGTTTGGTTGGTTTTGGTTAAAGATCATTGACACCATGTATTACTTAAACCAATCTTCAATACTTACATAATGGGACAACACTTCTACAGGACATTTCCACATGGACACATCATTGCCTATCATACAGTGAGTTTCTCTTTTAAATCAAAAGGTCTTCCTTCTCTAGCATACAATTTCCTGCATACAAGGTTTGTAACTTTGTAGACAGCTTTGTTTTTTGCTCCCTCCTTCTTACTTACCTTCCATGTTTTGATATAGATATTCTTATACATTATAATCTTGGATTGACCTTTTCTCCTTCTTTCTCAGCTCTAGAACTAATATGCCATCTTCACTGTACTCCCTTAATTTTCCTTCGTTTTTATACTATTACAGTCACCTGATTCTTTAAATATAATGTAGATAGTCACCTTTGCTTGGTGACTCTCAACTGCTTGTCACATTTAATTAAAACACCTGGCACTATTTTTTAACACTCTTCACATATTGGTCCTTCCTTTCAGCTCTGTATGGACTAGCCACCCCCCGTGGCACCTCAGAACCATGCACCACAAGGAGTAGTAGAATGATTCCATATGAATGGTATAGCAATGATAATAACTTGATCCAAAGGAATCTTCCAGATGAAGTAAAAAAAAATCTGTGATTTGTGTGGACTACTAATCATGATGTCACTTCCCAGCTGAGTGATCTTGGGTATAAGTTACTCAGTCTCTTCATGCATTATCTGTAAACTGGGCTAATGATAAAATAGTAGCTACCTTATAAGGCTATTGTGAGATATGAATGAATTTAATACAAGTAAAGCATTGAGAACAATGCCTCGCATATAGAAAATACTAAGCGACAGATATTACTTTATTACTATTTGTATTATCATCATCTTCATTATCATCATCCCCATTTCATATATATGGGAAACAAAGCACAAAGAACTGTTCAGGTATAACGTGTGTGTGTGTGTGTCTTTCCCATTCCATTGTGAGGCTCTCTGATGTATAAGTTCCTTTTTCCTTGTTATCATATAAACATCTCTATGATGTCTAGTATAGTTCCCTGGACTAATTGTTTAAATCAGTATATCCTTTACTTGATCTAATTCCCTATCAGATCCCTTCCAATGTTCAGACTTTTCACATTGATATTGCTTTTACCCATATCATGTATGCTGTAAATGCAGGATAGACTGATCCTTGGAAGATCCTAGATGAAGTCATAGGACACTCTGCTGTGCCAATCTTGTTTAGCCAGTCTCAGATCTGTGCTTGTTTGAGATTTGGAACTCATGGAGGAACTGGAATGGAGAAAAGGCTTTAACACAACCTCACCCCTCTGCTTTCAGAAGAGTTAAGAGCAATGAATTGGCAAATTGCCTACTTATTGGATCCATTTCCATTGCACACTGCATCTTCAAGAACCTATGTGGATTTGGAGAACTACCTCACATGACAATGGAATGTAATTTTATTTTTATTGGATGGAGAGAGACAAAGTCATCAAGTGTGTGAAGCAAAAGAGACCTTAAGTAATTTAAAAATAAACTTAAATTGGTATTTTTAGTATTTATTATGTATTTATTATTAGTATTATATATTAATACTAATACTATTATATTATATATTATATTATTATGTATTATATTATTAGTATTTATTATTACATATTTAGTATGTCCATTTGAGTTTGCAACTACTTTCAATCCTGGCTGGTCTTTTTAAAATCTAGTGTACATTTAAAATTAATTTCACATACCCTTACCAACATCCACAACATCCTTTTGGTTTGTTTTACCATTGTCATGCGTAGTTCAATCTCTAAGCCCTCAAATTATTTTTCTTAAAAAAGTTCATTGCTGTTTTGTAACATTACATATGTCTGTGTGTATACATGGATGTATGCCTCAACCTTGGGGTCTATGTCCTGGAAGCACTATAATAAGGGGGTTCACAGCAGTTGGCTGTGGGCTTGTTGCAACTGAAAGGTTTTTATTTGCTGACATAATCCTAAAGCCTGGTAGTACCAGGCAGAATGATACTAATTTTCCAATTTTCAAGGATGGTCTTTCTGAGTTGGGTCACTTTACTTTTTCCCTTCCCAGGACACACACCTCCAAACTCTTGCCCTCTTATACACACTTTCTCAAAATTTCTATCAAATTTCCCAACAAAAGAAAAGGAGAAAGAAGTCAGCCATCACAGCAGCTCTGAAACAACCTTTAAAAAGAAGAAAGAAAAACTGGATTATATAAGGTATGGATATTTGTTTCTCTCATTTTAATAAACGAGGAGTAATAAAGGAGAAAAGACTAAAATTCGGAAAAGGGTAAAACTCTTCCATTCTCATTACTTCATGCCCCACCATCCACTTGCATTAATCTTGATTTTTCTTGCATTTTAGAAATCTGAATATTTATCTATCTTAGCTTTCAAGTTGTTTCTAGAGCACTTGCAGGGAAAATTATTTGTAAGTGCCAAAGCTCCCCTCACTCCACAACAAGCAGGTCACTGCCACAGATTGCTTCATCTCGAATTCCCACCCCCATTATCCGTGCATAACTCTACATTCTTACCTCAGGTAACAGTAATCCCTGGCGCTTTAAAGTGGTCCTTAACAAGGTGGCACCCTATTTTTCTAGAGCCCAATACCAACGTCTGTGATGACACGTGGAGAGGCCGAGACTGATGCTTCTGCCAGGTGGGGGCCAGATAGCTCGGTTCACCTGGCCAGTTGCCAAGGCATGGAGACCCCTCCCCCACCTTTTCCCAGCTGAGGCTTCCGCTGCACAAGAGACACCCGGGAGAGGGATGTGCAAAGCGCCCTACACAGTAGCAGAAGTAGTGACAGATATCTTACCTGGGCGCTAATCGGTTGGAATCTGTGACTTGGAGAACAAATGCTGTAAAGGAAAGGAAAAGAAAAAAAAACAAACGAGAGAAAGGGAGGCCGGGAATGGAGAGAGAGGGAGAGGTGGAAGAGAAGAGACAGGTAGAGAAGAAAAGGAAGAGCGGAAGGTGCTCCTGCTGTGGCCACGGCTGCCGACAGCCCCGCCCAGTCTGAGCGCAGCCTGCGCAGCTGACTCCTCGCGCGGCCGCCTCGCCCCCAGCAAGCCCCGCCTCCTGCATCTCAGGGTCCGCCCCGTAGAAGCCCCGCCCGACTCCCTGGCCCTATGGATGGGCACAGCGGCAGTGTCCTGGAGGGGAGGGCAGCTGTCCCGCGTGCCCCGCAGCCAGCCCGACGCACGGCGGAGACTGCGAGTATGGCAGCCTCAGAGCGCTAGCCTAGCCTGGCCACATGCGGGCCAGGGGATGCGGGGCCTCCACTAGAGAATCCCGCTCCACCACCGTGACCAGCAACAAAGTGAGACCAGCGCCCTCAGGACAGGGGGACCCAGCGGACCTTCTTTTCTGACGTCCTTGGGCATGTCAGGGGGTGTCAGCTTTAGTCTCTCAGGTAGGAGTCCCCCATAGACGCCCCTCCTTTCCGTGCTCCATAACTGTGAGGCTGGGGTTCCGGTACTCCTCAGTGGAGAGGGCTCACTGGCCTTGCCTCCGCAAACCCAACAGCAGCTGCATCGAGAATAGACGGAGGAAAATTGGGGGAGTATGAGGACAGAGAAGGACTCTTGCCAGTATAAAAGGTGCAACATAAAAGTTTGCAGAACTAAATTCTATTCCCAGTTCTTCTTCTAATCAGATTCGTTGATTATCCCACATAAAGTTTTTGGCACCTACTGTGTGCCAGGTATTGTTCAGGGCAGGGCATGCATGAGTGACCAACTTACCAAATTACCTTTCTTTATGGAGTTTTCATGACTGAACCAGGTTAGTGATTCAGGGCCACGTCACTCAATCCCAATCAACCTCTCTCTCCACCCTCACCCTCCCTCTCTTAGTTGTGAAAGTAATGCCTGTCCCACACACCTTATATATTAAATTTACGAAGATAATGAGAGAATACATAAGAACACAGAAGACTCTTTGAACACTATAAAGAACTCTATAAATGTAACCCATTAAACTGCACTGAAAAAGAAAAATTACGTCCTAACCATTTTCTGAGTTCAAAGTCCAACTGAGAAAAAATGGACAATATGTGACAGCATCTGGCACTTTGATCAGTTAGAAAACCTAACCAGTAAAAAAATGAAATTCTTAGATTTTATTTTAAATTTTGAGTTATTGAATTTCTCTCCTGTTCACACACAGAAGGCAATCTGAGAGCGCCCTGGAATTGTCTTCACTTTGGCTCCCCTGAGTTGAGATATCCCACTCTCCTTGTTGGTGAAAATTGACAGCAAATAAACAATTGGATGGTGAAAGATTTTCGTAACCAATATCATGACTTCACAGAGAGTTGCAAAGCTGGATTACTTCAAGGAGTACAAAAGAAATTTGTCGATTTTAGAATTTGGTTATATTAACTATACGCCCCATCATCTACTTTACTTCACACATGATGGTGTTTATAAAAAGATCTTGGAGCAGTTAAAACTGCTAAAATCCCCTTCAAAATAACTCATAATCAACTTTCAAACTGACCATTAGAGCTATCCTGGAATTATGGCCCATAAAGTCTCGGTGTAACAGAGGTTAAGATGACAGTGACCATCAGGACAGCAGCCTCTGGACAGCATTCTTGGCCACATGTTGCTCACCATGTGTGGTAGTCACACAGTGTTTTAGGTCAGGCCTCCGAGACTGAGGCTTCTATCAAAGTTCAGTCAACTTCAAAATTACAATGAGGTTCTGCACTCCCACTTGCTCTATTTCTCTCCCAAATTTACAGTTTTATGCCTGTAAAAAGAGAAGAATTTGGAAAGTAGGGTATTAAAGTCAGGTACCCTGGAGACTCCTACAAAGATTACTGTAATAATTCAATAATAATGGCAAACTATCCTATATTGTTTATACACTTTCATTGAATGCTTACAATAACCCCACGAGGTAGATGGATCAGAGAGATGTTTATTTTTTTAACATCTTTATTGGAGTATAATTGCTTTACAATGGTGTGTCTATCCCACCCCTCTAGGTGGTCACAAAGCACCGAGCTGATCTCCCTGTGCTATGCAGCTGCTTCCCACTAGCTATCTATTTTATATTTGGTAGTGTATATATGTCCATGCTACTCTCTCACTTCATCCCAGCTTACCCTTCCCCCTCCCTGTGTCCTCAAGTCCATTCTCTATGTCTGTGTCCTTATTCCTGTCCTGCCCCATAGGTTCATCAGAACCTTTTATTTTTTTTTTTAGATTCCATATATATTTATTAGCATATGGTATTTGTTTTTCTCTTTCTGACTTATTTCACTCTGTATGACAGACTCTATGTCCATCCACAAGAAGTGGGTTTTTGGCCCAGTTAGACTAAATTCAGAGAATGGGCTCTTAACCATTAGGCTACATTGCCTCCCAGCAAAAACTAAAATGATGACAAACCTGTGATGGTTAATTTTATATGTTAACTTGACTGGGCCATAGGTTACCCAGATATCTGGTTAAACATTATTCTGGGTGTGTTTGTGAGGATGTTTCTAGATAAATTAACATTTGCATTGGTAGACTGGGTTAAGCAGATTGCTGTTCCCATTATGAGTGGGCCTCATCTAATCTGTGGAAGACCTGACTAGAACAAAAGGCTGAGTAAGGGAGAATTTGCTCTCACTGCCTGACTGTCTTCAAGCTGGACTCAGACTCAGACTGATACTATACTATGAGATCTCTTGGTTCTCCAGCTTGCAGACTGCAGATCTTGGAACTTCTCAGCCTCCATAATCATGTGAGCCAATTCCTCATAATAAATATCAATAAATCTCTTTTTTTTCTGTCTCTCTCCATATACACGTGTATATATATATATATATATATATACACAGATGTGTGTGTGTGTACATATCCTATTGGTTCTGTTTCTCTGGAGAAGCCTGACTAATACAAAACCCATAGGTTTACTGTCAGCCAGAGTATCTCTACTGGATTTATTGGAAATAAGGAGCCCTTGGATCTTCTTCCAAGGTCAGAGATGTGTGATAAAAAGGACACTAATTTCTGTTTATTTATTTTTTCCTCTAGAACCAGAAGCAGATCAAAGCAGCAAACAGATGATCACAAAAGTAACATGTGCTCCTTTGTGTGTGCCAGGTTAAACCTTGATCAAGAATGTTCAGGATGAAAGACAGCACAAAGAGTGAAAAGGTAAAGTACAAAAACAGATTCTTTCTGACACATGAGAAGTCTTCTCAGGGGCAAGCTGGATATGCCACTTTGTTTTAATATAATTTCTAGTTCCTTTTTCTTAAGGAATTCAGCTGAGATAAACACCAGTACTTATTTGTAAAAGCAAGACTGTATCAAAGTTATTGCAAACTTTGAAATGGAAATACAACGATCCACCTGCTATGGATGTTTTATGCAGATATGCACACAAAAATGAAAATGCTTGCATTATGTTTACCTCCGTATATATGAAATTGAAGACCTGTGTGCCCTACGCTGAATGGCTGCATGCCACCAGTGAAATTGCCTGTCTGATCTGCCTGCTTCTTTCATTTCAGCAGACGTTCCGTTAGTAATTGCAGTTTTTTAGTTTCTATAGTTGAGAAATGTTAGTGAAATCCACTTACATTTTTTTCCAGGAAAGTCAGAGGTAGAATGGATTCATTCTAAATTAGCAGCATGTGAATATCCCACAGCAGTATACAGCGAACTATTTCAATAAGTATAACCAGTTATTTGGAGACAAAACGTGTGACAAAGACACTGCTTCTTCTTGGAAGAAGCATTATCAAAGTGAATAGGGCTGCTGCTTAAAAGTTGACAAATGGGTTAAACATAAACATAGTCACCTGATGCAAACACTTATTATCAGTGTGAATAACTAAGAGATTAGGTGTGTATATGTATCTTGCTTGTGTGTTATCGCCTGGGATGTTAACACTGGACGATTTTATGTACAGAAATGTCATGGACTTGATAAAAATATATTGCAATTAATTGTTTTTGTTTTCAGCAAAAATATTTGCAGGCTCCATGTGGCACAGTCCGAGAACTACTGTCCTACAGGAAGCAGGAAATGATGGATGTGAAAATACAGGTGGAAGTGTTACCTAGGCAAGAGGAAGAAATATTTATTCATCTGAGACGAGTAAAAGAAGATAGAGAGGTGAGAATAGAACGTGTATTCACATATGTAATTGAATACATTACTTTAAGGAGTATGACATACTGTGGGATTTTAGGTATAACCATAACCAGGGGAGATATTTTAGGACAGGGGACCTATTTTAAGAGATATTACCTATAAAAGTGACTGCCTAGGTTGCCATGCAAAATTAGCTCTGAATTATCCATCAGAAGTCAGTCACATTATGTGGTATTTATAAGCATCCATTTAGAGAAAGAGCTGAGTTTGAATTTCTTAATGGCTGTGTAACTTTGAATAATTTCTCAAAATTATCATGAATAAAATATATTTATGTAATAAAACTTACCTCATGGGATAGTTGTTAGAATAAAATTTAATATGATCCTAAGTGTTCAATAAATGGTGGTATTAGCTAAATAACAAAGTTAATGTTGTGTCAGTAAAAAGATAACTTGGGTCATCTTCTAGGAATTAAAAGGCTTCTAGGCTGTCTCCAAAGAGTGAGGTAGAAGAATCATGCATTGCAGGTAGAAATTAAACATGTATGTGTGTATATATAATATGTATATGTACATATAAAAAGATATAATCACACATGTATTTACACATACACGCATATACATGTATATGCTGTATGTAGACATTCTGTTATATCCTTTAATAATTCACACTTTTTATTTGGTTTTATAAACAAAATTCAAGGGAAATACTCCAAAAAAAGCAGGCAAGAGTTTTAAGAAATATTTTGGCAGTGGGTAAGAAATATAGTTAGTTTGGTTATGTTTCCTACTTTTGAACATGTGTTATGTAAAAAAGAATTCTTAAAAATTTGGATTGTGATTATTTTATTTTGATGAGATGAAGAAAAGGGAAGAGAATGTAGTAGCCTATGAGTATGAGGGATTTCCCAAAGAATGTTGGTATTCTTACCTGCCTTTGCAAAAAGAGAAGTAAAAACAAGTATTGAATATTTCAAGTTTAATTATTGAGTATATTCTATTTAAAAAATGAATGAGGAGATCTGGCTGTCAACTGTGTTGGCCCTTCAAGTAAAATAAGATAGTTATGACAATAATTCTGGACTTACAGGGACTTAAGAAGCGAGTTAATGAGGGACAAGCTTCTGTTTCTGATGTAATTACCTTGGGGAAGTGGAACTGTTTATGAGATGGCCCGTTTCCGACGGACTAATGTGGGTGTATAGGAGTGGGCCCCCTAACCTGGGAATGGTGGGCCTTCAAAGTGTGCCTATGCAGGCAACACTCTAACAACTAGCTACACATCCTCTGTGATTCCCCTGAAGCATCCATGTCATAATCTAAGAACACCATTGATCTCCCATGTAACTCCAGTCATATTTACCTTGAGAAAGGAGTATCTGGGCCAGGCAGATATCCTCACCTCAGTGAAAACAATTAAGGCAGAGGGCATCTTCATTTCTTCCTTGTCTTTAGTACTCCTTACAAACCTTTTTTTTCCCTTTCAACTTTGTGTTGAGAAATGCTCAAATCTCCTGAACCAGGCTGAGATGAGAAAGGATTTGAAAAAGAAATCTTGAAGCCATTCTATAACACAACAGTTTTGTTCACAAAGCCAATGTTTCTAAACCAGGAACTTAAGAGTGCTGGAGCCCAATAAAGTAAATGGATTCTTGTCTTCTGCTAGGAATAGTGATGCTTTATTCCGTAAAGTAGTGTTTATATTATTCTTATTCTTGAGCTTTCAATGCGATATTTGCTCCAGAGGACAAACTAAGAATTGTAAAAAACAGATTGTCATCTTGCTACCTTTTATAACTTATGCATTCTTATACATTTATACATTCTTTAAAAGTAATTTGAGGGACTTCGTTGGTGGTCCAGCAGTTAAGACATTGCCTTCCAATGTAGGGGGTGTGGGTTTGATCCTTGGTCGGGGAGCTAAGATCCTACATGCCCCGGGGCCAAAAAATAAAGAAAGAAAACAGAAGCAGTATTGTAACAAATTCAATAAAGACTTTAAAAAAATGGTCCACACACACAAAAAATCTTAAAAAGTAATTTGAATTTTTAAAGTGTTCTGACTGAGAGTCACTTGTCTCCACTAATCTCAAGTTAAGAAATGAAGTTAACTGCCAGGGTCCCAGGACCCAGGGACAACTTCCCCGGGAGAACACACGGCGCGCCTCAGGCTGGTGCAACGTCACGCCAGCCTCTGCCGCCGCAGGCTCGCCCTGCATTCGTACACCTCCCTCCCCTCGGCCTGAGTGACCCAGAGCCCTCGAAGCACCTGCTCCTTTAACCCAGTCCTGTCTGAGCGAAGAGCAGACGCCCTCAGGCGACCTACACGCAGAGGCGGGGCCAAGTCCAAAGCTGAACCCCCGGAGCTGTGTGAACAAAGAAGAGAAAGGGAAATCTCTCCCAGCAGCCTCAGGAGCAGTGGATTAAATCTCCACAATCAACTTGAAGTGCCCTGCGTCTGTGGAATACCTGAATAGACAACGAATCATC
>NC_041215.1:111852503-111853037 GCF_002837175.3 Physeter macrocephalus
AACTTTATTTTATCCTACTTTATTTTATCTTCTTTCTTTCTTTCTTCCTTTCTTCCTTCCTTTCTTCCTCCCTTCCTTCCTTCTTTCCTTCCTTTCTTCCTTCCTTCCTTTCTTCCTTTCTTCCTTCTTCCTTCCTTTCTTCCTTTCCTCCTTCCTTTCTTCCTTCCTTCCTTCCTTCCTTTCTTTCTTTCCTTTCTATTTTTTCTCCCTTTTATTCTAAGCTGTGCGGATTAAAGGCTCTTGGTGCGCCAGCCAGGCATCAGGGCTGTGTCTCTGAGGTGGGAGAACCAACTTCAGGACACTGGTCCACAAGAGACCTCCCAGCCCCACGTAAATCAAATGGCGAAAATCTCCCAGAGATCTCCATGTCAACACCAAGACCCAGCTTCACTCAACGACCAGCAAGCTACAGTGCTGGACACCCTATGCCCAACAACTAACAAGACGGGAACACAACCCCATCCATTAGCAGAGAGGCTGCCTAAAATCATAATAAGGCTACAGACACCCCAAAACACACCACCAGACGTGGAC
>NC_041215.1:111854633-111856963 GCF_002837175.3 Physeter macrocephalus
TAGTAAGGGACTTTAACACCCCACTTTCACCAATAGACAGATCATCCAAAATGAAAATAAAGAAGGAAACACAAGCTTTAAATGATACATTAAACATGAGGGACTTAATTGATATTTATAGGACAATCCATCCAAAAACAACAGAATACATTTTCTTCTCAACTGCTCATGGAACATTCTCCAAGATAGATCATATCTTGGGTCACAAATCAAGCATGGTAAATTTAGGACATTGAAATCGTATCAAGTATTGTTTCCACCCACAAATCTATGAGACTAGATATCAATTACAGGAAAAGATCTGTAAAAAATACAAACACATGGAGGCTAAACAATACACAACTTAATAACGAAGTGAACACTGAAGAAAGCAAAGAGGAAATCAAAAAATACTTAGAAACAAATGACAATGGAGACACGACGACCCAAAACCTATGGGATGCAGCAAAAGCAGTTCTAAGAGGGAAGTTTATAGCAATACAATCCTACCTTAAGAAACAGGAAACATCTCGAATAAACAACCTACCTTTGCACCTAAAGCAATTAGAGAAAGAAGAACAAAAGAACCCCAAATTTAGCAGAAGGAAAGAAATCATAAAGATCAGATCAGAAATAAATGAAAAAGAAATGAAGAAAACAGTAGCAAAGATCAATAAAACTAAAAGCTGGTTCTTTGAGAAGATAAATAAAATTGATAAACCATTAGCCAGACTCATCAAGAATAAAAGGGAGAAGACTCAAATCAATAGAATTAGAAATGAAAAAGGAGATGTAACAACTGACACTGCAGAAATACAAAAGATTATTAGAGATTACTACAAGCAGCTGTATGCCAATAAAATGGACATCCTGGCAGAAATGGACAAATTCTTAGAAATGCACAAGCTGCCGAGACTGAACCAGGAAGAAATAGAAAATATGAACAGACCAATCACAAGCACTGAAATTGAAACTGTGATTAAAAATCTTCCAACAAACAAAAGCCCAGGACCAGATGGCTTCACAGGCGAATTCTATCAAACATTTAGAGAAGAGCTAACACCTATCCTTCTCAAACTCTTCCAAAAGATAGCAGAGGGAGGAACACTCCCAAACTCATTCTATGAGGCCACCATCACCCTGATACCAAAACCACACAAAGACGTCACAAAGAGAGAAAACTACAGGCCAATAACACTGACGAACATAGATGCAAAAATCCTCAACAAAATACTAGCAAACAGAATCCAACAGCACATTAAAGGATCAAACACCATGATCAAGTGGGGTTTATTCAAGGCATGCAAGGATTCTTCAATATACGCAAATCAATCAACGTGATACACCATATCAACAAACTGAAGGAGAAAAACCATATGATCATCTCAATAGATGCAGAGAAAGCTTTTGACAAAATTCAACATCCATTTATGATAAAAACCCTGCAGAAAGTAGGCATAGAAGGAAATTTCCTCAATATAATAAAGGCCTCATATGACAAAGTCACAGCCATCATCGTCCTCAATGGTGAAAAACAGAAACCATTTCCACTAAGATCAGGAACAAGACAAGGTTGCCCACTCTCACCACTCTTATTCAACATAGTTTTGGAAGTTCTAGCCACAGCAATCAGAGAAAAAAAAGAAATAAAAGGAATCCAAATAGGAAAAGAAGAAGTAAAGCTGTCACTGTTTGCAGATGACATGATACTATACATAGAGAATCCTAAGGAGGCTACCAGGAAACTACTAGAGCTAATCAATGAATTTGGCAAAGTAGCAGGATACAAAATTAATGCACAGAAATCTCTGGCATTCTTATACACTAATGATGAAAAATCTGAGAGTGAAATTAAGAAAACACTCCCATTTACCACTTCAATAAAAGAATAAAATATCTAGGCATAAATCTACTTAAGGAGACAAAAGACCTATATGCCGAAAACTATAAGACACTGATGAAAGAAATTAAACATGATACAAATAGATGTAGAGATATACCATGTTCTTGGCTTGGAAGAATCAACATTGTGAAAATTACTCTACTACCCAAAGCAATCAACAGATTCAATGCAATCCCTATGAAACTACCACTGGCATTTTTTACAGAACTAGAACAAAATATTTCACAATTTGTATGGAAACAGAAAAGACCCCGTATAGCCAAAGCAATCTTGAGAAATAAAAATGGAGTTGGAGGAAGCAGGCTCCCTGACTTCAGACTATACTACAAAGCTACAGTAATCAAGACAGTATGGTACTGGCACAAGAACAGAAATATAGATCAATGGAACAGGATAGAAAGCCCAGAGACAAACCCACACACATATGGTCACCTTGTCTTTGATAAAG
>NC_041215.1:111857658-111861189 GCF_002837175.3 Physeter macrocephalus
CTCTATTTACAATAGCCAGGACATGGAAGCAACCTAAGTGTCCATCAACAGATGAATGGATAAAGAAGATGTGGCACATTTATACAATGGAATATTAGTCAGCCATAAAAAGAAATGAAAGTGAGTTATTTGTAGTGAGGTGGATGGACCTGGAGTCTGTCATACAAAGTGAAGTAAGTCAGAAGGAGAAAAACAAATACCGTATGCTAACACATATATATGGAATCTAAGAAAAAAAAATGTCATGAAGAGATTAGTGGTAGGATGGGAATAAAACACAGACCTACTTCGGCATGGACTTGAGGATATGGGGAGGGGGATGGGTAATCTCTGACGAAGTGAGAGAGTGGCATGGACATATATACACTACCAAACGTAGGGTGGATAGCTAGTGGGAAGCAGCCGCATGGCACAGGGATATCAGCTAGGTGCTTTGTGCCCACCTAGAGGGGTGGGATAGGGAGGGTGGGAGGGAGGGAGACACAAGAGGGAAGAGATATGGGAACATATGTATATGTGTAACTGATTCACTTTGTTGTAAAGCAGAAACTAACACACCATTGTAAAGCAATTATACTCCAATAAAGATGTTAAAAAAAAAAAGAAATGAACTTAAAACCTAAAAGTAAAAAAGAGGTTTTAATTCAATATAATTGAAGTCTCTCTCAATTATATTAAAATATTGAATTAAAGACAACATTTTTTCATTTTATGAAAGAGAATTGATAATTATCAATTATTTGAACATGGTATTAAACCAAGTTAAATTATTTCTGAATGTTAGCACAAAAGCACTATGAGTTTTGGATAGAGAGAAATTTAAATTAAGCATCAAAGCTGAAAAGAATATTGTTTGAAATGTTCCATCAACATTTTCCACCCCACTATTGTGAATCCCATCTCTGCTTTTGAGGAGATATCTTTTCTTATTCTTGCCCTTGAACATATGTATTCTATTTCTGAATAAATAAATAGCCATCCTTTTGAGCTAATAGAAAAAGGAAATGCTTCTCTGCCTCCTCTCAAATTTGTTACAGTTCAGAAAGTTTCCAATAGTAATTTAACATTTTTGAAGCAATTTTGAAAGATGACTTCCAAATGTCATACATTTCATTTAGTTAACTTTATGAGAATTTTAATTAGTAGAAAACCTTTGAAATATGAGTTTGTTAGCAGTCCATTAGGTCATCCATATTTACACAAACCTGTATGTATTTTATTTCCACTAAAATTAGTTTCTTTCATCTAATTGCCTGCCAATTTAGCTAATGGAAGTTCTCATAAATTATGTCAAATTACTTCCTGAAAGAAATTGTTATTCTATTAAACTTCAGAGATTTTGTGCAAATGCTCTAGATTTGTTGATGACTTTAAACTTATGTTTTTGCCTGATTAGTGATTATTTTTTAAAGTCTCTTGAGAAGTTTACTTACTTTTATATCTGCATTCATTTGGCCATTTTATAAGGCATTTACTTAAATAAATGTTTAAAATTTTTACCTTTCTTATTAAAATAATTCATAATCCCAAATCATCTGTAGTGGCACAAAAAATATATAAAATTCATGACTATAAAGAAATAAACATGTTTAATATGTGCCTAGTACTATAATCATCTGCTAAGCACTTTATGTGGTTTATCTATTTTAACCTCATAATCCTTTGATCACTGATAAAGACAACTAAAATGTTATATGCTATTAACATATACATGTTAATATATGCCTTTATGTGTATGTATATATATATCTTCTAAATATATATGTACCTGCATATATATATATACACACATATATTGATACATATATATTTATTGATATATACATATCTTTAATTTACATATTTATAAATGACAAGCATTTGACTATTGCTTTACTGCCTCTACAATACAATGGCAAATACTAGCATGCATACATTTAGATATGTATGTTCTTTTTTTGTTTGTTTTGTTTTTTGTTTTTGACAGCTTTATTGAGGTAAAATCAGCACACAATGAACTACAAATATTTAAAGTCTACGATTTGTTAAGTTTTGGCACACATATGCACCTGGAAAGCCATCACCACAATCAAGATAATGAACACATCCAATATCCCCAAAATTTCTTCATGTCCTTTGTGATCCTCCCTCTCATCTTCACCCTCTGCTTGGTTCCACGTGACCACTGGATCTGCTGTGATCACTGTAGACCACTTGCATTTTCTGTAATTTTATATACATGGAATCATACAGTAGGTACTCTTTTTTTTAACATCTTTATTGGAGTATAATTGCTTTACAATGGTGTGTTAGTTTCTGCTTTATAACAAAATGAATCAGTTATACATATACATATGTTCCCATATCTCTTCCCTCTTGTGTCTCGCTCCCTCCCACCCCCCTTTTCCCACCCCTCTAGGTGGTCACAAAGCACTGAACTGATCTCCCTGTACTATGCAGCTGCTTCCCACTAGCGATCCATTTTAAGTTTGGTAATGTATATATGTCCATGTCACTGTCTCACTTTGTCACAGCTTACCCTTCCCCCTCCCCATATGCTCAAGTCCATTCTCTAGTAGCTCTGTGTCTTTATTCCTGTCTTGCCCCTAGGTTCTTCATGACCTTTTTTTTTTTTCTTAGACTCCAATGCTCTAGTAGGTCTGTGTTTTATTCCTGTCCTACCACTAATCTCTTCATGACATTTTTTTTTCTTAGATTCCATATATATGTGTTAGCATACGGTATTTGTTTTTCTCCTTCTGACTTACTTCACTCTGTATGACAGACTCCAGGTCTATCCACCTCATTACAAATAACTCAGTTTCATTTCTTTTATTTTATGGCTAATATTCCATTGTATATATGTGCCACATCTTCTTTATCCATTCATCTGTTGATGGACACTTAGGTTGCTTCCATGTCCTGGCTATTGTAAATAGTGCTGCAATGAACATTTTGGTACATGAATCTTTTTTTTTTTTTTTTTGCGGTACGCAGGCTTCTCACTGTTGTGGCACCTCGCATTGCGGAGCACAGACTCTGGACGCGCAGGCTCAGTGGCCATGGCTCATGGGCCTAGCTGCTCCGCAGCATGTGGGATCTTCCCGGACCGGGGCATGAACCCATGTCCCCTGCATCGGCAGGCAGACTCTCAACCACTTTTTTGATGATGGCCATTCTGACCAGTGTAAGATGATATCTCATTGTAGTTTTGATTTGCATTTCTCTAATGATTAATGATGTTGAGCATTCTTTCATGTGTTTGTTGGCACTCTGTATATCTTCTTTGGAGAAATGTCTATTTAGGTCTTCTTCCCGTTTTTGGATTGGGTTGTTTGTTTTTTTTGATACTGAGATGCATGAGCTGCTTGTACATTTTGGAGATTAATCTTTTGTCAGTTGCTTCATTTGCAAATATTTTCTCCCATTCTGAGGGTTGTCTTTTGGTCCTGTTTATGGTTTCCTTTGCTGTGCAAAAGCTTTTAAGTTTCATTAGATCCCATTTGTTTATTTTTGTTTTTATTTCCATTTCTCTAGGAGGTGGGTCAAAAA
>NC_041215.1:111861583-111881604 GCF_002837175.3 Physeter macrocephalus
TCTCTGGGCTTTCTATCCTGTTCCATTGATCTATATTTCTGTTCTTGTGCCAGTACCATACTGTCTTGATTACTGTAGCTTTGTAGTATAGTCTGAAGTCAGGGAGCCTGCTTCCTCCAACTCCATTTTTATTTCTCAAGATTGCTTTGGCTATACGGGGTCTTTTCTGTTTCCATACAAATTGTGAAATATTTTGTTCTAGTTCTGTGAAAAATGCCATTGGTAGTTTGATAGGGATTGCACTGAATTTGTAGATTGCTTTGGTAACTATAGTAATTTTCAAAATGTTGATTCTTCCAATCCAAGAACATGGTATATCTCACCATCTCTTTGTATCATCTTTAATTTGTTTCATCAGTGTCTTATAGTTTTCTGCATATAGGTATTTTGTCTCCTTAGGTAGGTTTATTTCAAGGTATTTATTCTTTTCATTGCAGTGGTAAATGGGAGTGTTTCCTTAATTTCTCTTTCAGATTTTTCAACATTAGTGTATAGGAATGCAAGAGATTTCTGTGCATTAATTTTGTATCCTGCTACTTTACCAAATTTCTTGATGAGCTCTAGTAGTTTTCTGGTAGCATCTTTAGGATTCTCAGTGTATACTATCATGTCATCTGCAAACAGTGACAGTTTTAGTTTTTCTTTTCTGATTTGTGTTCCTGTTATTTATTTTCTTCTCTGATTGCTGTGGCTAAAACTTCCAAAACTATGTTGAATATTAGCAGTGAGAGTGGGCAACCTTGTCTTGTTCCTGATCTTAGTGGAAATGGTTTCAGTTTTCACCATTGAGAATGATGTTGGCTGTGGGTTTATCATATACGGCCTTTATTATATTGAAGAAAGTTCCCTGTGTGCCTACATTCTGGAGGGTTTTTATCATAAATGGGTGTTGAATTTTGTCGAAAGCTTTTTCTGTATCTATTAAGATGATTTCATGGTTTTTATCCTTCAGTTTGTTAATATGGTATATCATATTGATTGATTTGCATATATTGAAGAATCCTTGCATTCCTGGGATAAACCCCACTTCATCATCGTGTATGATCCTTTTAATGTGTTGTTGGATTCTGTCTCCTAGTATTATGTTGAGGATTTTTGCATCTATGTTCATCAGTGATATTGGCCTATAGTTTTCTTTGTTTGTGACATCTTTGTCTGGTTTTGGTAGCAGGGTGATGGTGGCCTCGTAGAATGTGTTTGGGACTGTTCCTCCCCCTGCTATATTTTGGAAGAGTTTGAGAAGGATAGGTGTTAGCTCCTCTAAATCTTTAATAGAATTCGCCTTTGAAGCCATCTGGTCCTGGGCTTTTGTTTGTTGGAAGATTTTTAATCACAGTTTCAATTTCAGTGCTTGTGATTGGTCTGTTCATATTTTCTATTTTTTCCCGGTTCAGTCTCGGAAGGTTGTGCTTTTCTAAGAATTTGTCCATTTCTTCCAGGTTGTCCATTTTATTGGCATACAGTTGCTTGTAGTAATCTCTCATGTTCCTTTGTATTTCTGCAGTGTCAGTTTTTACTTCTCCTTTTTCATTTCTAATTCTGTTGATTTGAGTCTTCTCCCTTTTTTCTTGAAGAGTCTAGCTAATGGTTTATCAATTTTGTTTATCTTCTCAAAGAACCTGCTTTTAGTTTTATTGATCTTTGCTATTGTTTCCTTCATTTCTTTTTCATTTATTTCTGATCTGATCTTTATGATTACTTTCCTTCTGCTAACTTTGGGTTTTTTTGTTCTTCTTTCCCTAATTGCTTTAGGTGTAAGTTTAGGTTGTTTATTTGAAATATTTCTTGTATCTTGAGGTAGGATTGTGTTGCTAAAAACTTCTCTCTTAGAACTGCTTTTGCTGCATCCCATAGGTTTTGTGTCATCGTGTTTTCATTGTCATTTGTTTCTAGGTATTTTTTGATTACCTCTTTGATTACTTCAGTGATCTGTTGGTTATTAAGTAGTGTATTGTTTAGTCTCCATGTGTTTGTATTTTTTACATTTTTTTCCTGTAATTGATATCTAGTCTCATAGCATTTTGGTCAGAAAAGATACTTGATACGATTTCAATTTTCTTAAGTTTACCAAGGCTTGATTTGTGACCCAAATATGATCTATCCTGGAAAATATTCCATGAGCAGTTGTGAAGAAAGTGTATTCTGTGGTTTTTGGATGGAGTGTCCTTTAAATATCAGCTAAGTCCATCTTGTTTAATGTGTCATTTAAAGCTTGTTTTTTGTTATTTATTTTCATTTTCGATAATCTGTCCATTGGTGAAAGTGAGATGTTAAACACCCCTACTATTATTGTGTTACTGTCAATATCCCCTTTTATGGCTGTTACTGTTTGCGTTATGTATTGAGGTGCTCCTAAGTTGGGTGCATAAATATTAACCATTGTTATATCTTCTTGGATTGATCCCTGATCATTATGTAGTGTCCTTCTTTGTCACTTGTAATAGTCTTTATCTTAAAGTCTAGTTTGTCTGATATGAGAATTGCTCCTTCATCTTTCTTTTCATTTCCATTTGCATGGAATATCTTTTTCCATCCCCTCATTTTCAGTCTGTTTGTGTCCTAGGTATGAAGTGGGTCTCTTGTAGACAGCATATATACGGGTATTGTTTTCGTATCCATTCAGCCAATCTATGTCTTTTGGTTGGAGCATTTAATCCATTTACGTTTAAGATAATTATCAATATGTATGTTTTTATTACCAGTTTCTTAATTGTTTTGGGTTTGTTTTTGTAGGTCTTTTCCTTCTCTTGTGTTTCTTGCCTAGAGAAGTTCCTTTAGCATTTGTTGTAAAGCTGGTTTGGTGGTGCTGAATTCTCTTAGCTTTTGCTTGTCTGTACAGTTTTTAATTTTTCCATCGAATCTGAATGAGATCCTTGCTGGATAGAGTAATCTTGGTTGTAGTATTTTCCCTTACATCACTTTAAGTATGTCTTGCTACTCCCTTCTGGCTTGCAGAGTTTCTGCTGAAAGATCAGCTGTTAACCTTATGGGAATTCCCTTGTATGTTATTGTTGCTTTTCCCTTGGTGCTTTTAATATTTTTTTCTTTGTATTTAACTTTTGATAGTTTGATTAATATGTGTCTTGTCCTGTTTCTCCTTGGATTTTTCCTGTATGGGACTCTGTGCCCTTCCTGGACTTGATTGACTACTTCCTTTCCCATATTAGGGAAGTTTTCAACTATAATCTCTTCAAATATTTTCTCAGTTCCTTTTTTTTTCTCTTTTTCTGGGACCCCTATAATTTGAATGTTGGTGTGTTTAATGTTGTCCCAGAGGTCTCTGAGAGTGTCCTCAATTCTTTTCATTCTTTTTTCTTTATTCTGCTCTGCAGTAGTTATTTCCACTATTTTATCTTTTAGGTCACTCATCCGTTCTTCTGCCTCAGTTATTCTGCTATTGATTCCTCTAGAGAATTTTTAATTTCATTTATTGTGTTGTTCATCATTGTTTGTTCGCTCTTTAGTTCTTCTAGGTCCTCGTTAGATGTTTCTTGTATTTTCTCCATTCTAGTTCCAAGATTTTAGATCATCTTTAGTATCATTACTCTGAATTCTTTTTCAGGTAGATTGCCTATTTCCTCTTCATTTGTTTGTTCTGGTGGGTTTTTACTTTTCTCCTTCATCTGCTGTGTATTTCTCTGTCTTATTTTGCTTAACTTACTGTGTTTGGGGTCTCCTTTTTGCAAGCTGCAGGTTTGTAGTTCCCATTGTTTTTGGTGTCTGCCCCCACTGGGTAATGTTGGTTCAGTGGGTTGTGTAGGCTTCCTAGTGGAGGGGACTGGTGCCTGTGTTCTGGTGGATGAAGCTGGATCTTGTCTTTCTGGTGGGCAGGACCATGTCCGGTGGTTTGTTTTGGTTTGTCTGTTAACTTATCATGATTTTAGGCAGCTTCTCTGCTAATGGGTGGGGTTGTGTTCATGTCTTGCTAGTTGTTTGGCATGGGGTGTCCAGCACTGGAGCTTGCTGATCGTTGAGTGGAGCTGGATCTTAGCATTGAGGCAGAGATCTCTGCGAGAGCTCTCACTGATTGATATTACTTGGGGCAGGAGTCCTCTGGTGGTCCAATGTCTTGGACTCAGCTCTGAGGCCTGACACCCAGCCACCCAGCACCAAGACCCTGTCAGCCACACAGCTCAGAAGAAAAGAGAGGAAAAAAAGAAAGAATGAAAAAATCATAAATAATATAAAATAAAATAAAGTTATTAAAATTAAAAAAAATATTAAAATAAAAAAATTAAAACATTTAAAAAAAGAAGAGAGCAACCAAATTAATAAACAAATCCACCAATGATAACAAGCACTAAAAACTATAGTAAGATAAACATAAAAATCAGAAACCAGTCAGTTGTAGACAGCAAACCCCAAGTCTACAGTTGCTCCCAAAAACCATGGCCTCAAATTTGGGATGATTCGTTGTCTCTTCAGGTATTCCACAGATGCAGGTACATCAAGTTGATTGTGGAAATTTAATCTGCTGCTCCTGAGGCCACTGGGAGAGATTTCCCTTTCTATTCTTTTTTTGCACAGCTCCTGGGGTTCAGCTTTGGATTTGGCCCTGCCTCTGCATGTAGGTCACCCACTGCTGTCTGTTCTTCACTCAGGACGGGGTTAAAGGAGAAGCTGATTCGGGGGTTTCTGGCTCACTCAGGCCGGGGGGAGGGAGGGGTACTAATGTGGGGAGAGCCTGAGGCGGCAGAGGCCCGCGTGATGTTGCACCAGCCTGAGGCGCACCGTGCGTTCTCCCAGGGAAGTTGTCCCTGGATCACGGGACCCTGGCAGTGGCGGGCTGCACAGGCTCCCGGGAGGGGCAGTGTGGATAGTGACCTGTGCTTGCACACAGGCTTCTTGGTGGTTGCAGCAGCGACCTTAGCATCTCATGCCCGTCTCTGGTGTCCGCACTGATAGCTGCGGCCTGCACCCATCTCTGGAGCTCCTTTAGGCGGTACTCTGAATTCCCTCTCCTCATGAACCCAAAACAATGGTCTCTTGCCTCTTCGGCAGCTCCATACTTTTTCCCGCACTCCCTCCCGGCCAGCAATGGTGCACTAGCCCCTTCAGGCTGTGTTCACACCACCAACCCCAGTCCTCTCCCTGCGATCTGACCCAAGCCCGAGCCTCAGCTCCCAGCCCCCGCCCTTCCTGGCGGGTGAGCAGACAAGCCTCTCGGGCTGGTGAGTGCTGGTCGGCACCGATCCTCTGTGCGGGAATCTCTCCACTTTGCCCTCCGCACCACTGTTGCTTGCTCTCCTCCACGGCCCTGAAGCTTCCCCCTCCGCCACCTGCAGTCTCTGCCCACGAAGGGGCTTCCTAGTGTGTGGAAACCTTTCCTCCTTCACAGCTCCCTCCCACTGGTGCAGGTCCCATCCCTATTCTTTTGTCTCTGTTTGTTCTTTTTTCTTTTGCCCTACCCAGGTACGTGGGGAGTTTCTTGCCTTTTGGGAGGTCTAAGATCTTCTGCCAGCGTTCATTAGATGTTCTGTAGGAGTTGTTCCACATGTAGTTGTATTTCTGATGTATTTGTGGGGAGGAAGGTGATCTCTATGTCTTACTCCTCCGCCATCTTGAAGGTTGCTCCAAAATTAAGATTTTTATAGACTTCCTAGACAACACTGAGCCCAGTGTTTTTTGTAATGAAGTTCAATAAGTCCCTATTGAATGGGTGAATGGATGGGGGCATGAATGAAAGATGAAAGGGAGAAAAATTAAAATTTAAAGGAGACTACAATGAAGTACTAGGAAAGGGGGCTGATCTGAAAGGTCAGGGGCATTCATTAATTCTGATCGTTCTTGTGGAAGTATCCTGCAGTAATTTGGAAATAGAGAACTGAAGCGCAGTTGAAAAAATAGCACTAGAATGTTTTTCACAGTCATGTTTTTCTGGTTATAAAATTTACATACATTTATTGTAAAATATTCAAAAAATACATGAAAATGTAATGAAGCATAAAAATCCCTACTGCCTTACCTAGAGATAAAGATTATTAATATTTTCTATATCTATAATTGAAAACAAATCTTTGTAAGTCAGAGAAAAATTCGTTTTTTAAACCAAACTTAATTGTGACTCCTTTTATATTCTAAAGGTTATCCCATGATTTGTATTAATGGATAACATAAGTCTGTTTCTCACAGGCACTGGTGCGACAATATGAAAATTTCAAAGCATCTTCCAGTTTATTTATTTTTTGCTGTTGCTGTTTTCCTGTGGCAGGGCATAGCAGAATCTTTTAGTATGCAATGTTGGGCTTGTAGCTGAGAAGAGATTTCAGAGCTAAATAGCCCAGTAAAATAAAGTGGGAAAGATGGTATTTGGATGAAGCCAAAGGAAGGAGGCTCTCAAAAGAGATAAGTGAAAGTCTTTAGAAAGCAATGAAACATGATTATAGGATGGGCCAAAAGATATATAATGATATATTTTATCTAACATTCTCTTGGGCATTGCCAAACACACCCATCTCCCCTAATTTTTAGCAGAGCATATATTCTGGAGTCTATGTCCATGGAAATCAAATAAAGAGATGATTTTTCCTATCTCTGGTAACATGGCATACAAGAGGGACCCTGTTCATTGGATAATGATCTAATCCATTTACTGAACTAAAATAATGAATGCTGTGGCTTTTACATGGGAAGGACCTTTAACAACAGGAACCACTGCCTCCCCCAGAAGCTCTTTCTCCCTATGCCCTACTGCTTGTTATAATAGGTGATTACACTGTAAATTATCTAATGACTTTTTCCCGTAACAATAAAATTTATGGGAGTTTCCTAGTGGCGCAGTAGTTAAGAATTCGCCTGCCAATGCAGGGGACACAGGTTTGTGCCCTGGTCTGGGAAGATCCCACATGCCGCGGAGCAACTAAGCTCATGAGCCACAACTACTGAGCCTGCGCTCTAGAACCCACAAGCCACAGCTACTGAGCCCGCCTGCCACAACTACTGAAGCCTGCGCACCTAGAGCCTGTGCTCTGCAACACGAGAAGCCACTGCAATGAGAAGCCTGCACACCGCAACGAAGAGTAGCCCCCGCTCACCGCAACGAGAGAAAGCCTGTGCGCAGCAATGAAGACCCAACGCAGTCATAAATAAATTTATTTTTAAAAATAAATAAATAAGGGGCTTCCCTGGTGGCGCAGTGGTTGCGCGTCCGCCTGCCGATGCAGGGGAACCGGGTTCGCGCCCCGGTCTGGGAGGATCCCACATGCCGTGGAGCGGCTGGGCCCGTGAGCCATGGCCGCTGGGCCTGCGCGGCCGGAGCCTGTGCTCCGCAACGGGACAGGCCACAGCAGAGGGAGGCCCGCATACCACAAAAAAAATAAATAAATAAAAATAAAAATAAATAAAATAAATAAAAATAAATAAATAAAATTGATTTTAAATCTCAAGAGGTAGACCTCCGTCAGTGTTTCTCAACTCTGCCTGTACATTCCAATCACTTGGGTAGATTTTAAAATATATGATGCTCAGTCCTTACCCAAAGTTCCTCGTCTATTTGCTTTGTAACTGATTTAGTCACACCTTATGGAGATGTAGATTTTGGGAAGACCAAGTCAGAACATGAAGAGAAAGCGAAACTATAGAGAGAAATACCCAGAACAAAGGAGAGAGCATTTGAAAACACCCACAGTGAGAAAACAGAAAAGGAAACAAAAACTAAAATTAGAAAAGAAAGAAACAAATCTAGGAGAGGATAGCTTATGATATAACTTCCAGATGAAGAATCAAGTAATGAGAAGGGCATAGTTTCAGATGCTGTTGGGAGTTAACTCAAGGACAAATCCCCTGGATTTGGTTAGCAGAAGGTCACAGGTGGTTTCAGACAGAAGAAGCTATTTAGGTGTGGATGGGGAGATTCAGGGATGGCATAGGCAGGGTCTGTTAAGAAAGAGATGGCGTAGGGGGAGGGTGGACATATCAGGTAAAGAGAACATCTTCACCGAGTTATACACTTGAAGGAAAGAGGGTAGTACAGACCAGCCCAAATATAGGTGGTGGATTCAAATGAATATGTTTTTAGAAGTGAAGAGAACAGAGTATTTGAGAGCAGGTGGGAAGCAGCCCTTGGAAAGAGAGCTTGAGAAATAATGTAGAGCAAAGGGCTATTTTGAGAAGTGCCAGTGCTGAGAAAGCATGAACTTTAGGGTCCCAGAGGAAAGAGTGCAAGATTCAGAATCAGATTGTTCAGTTTGACTACATTTTGTGAATGCCACATAGGATGTGATTTTCTGTGATCAAAATGTGTGATTATGATTAAATTCCTTCACCTCCCTATGTGTCAATTTTGCTTCTATAAAATGGGCATAAGAATAATATCTTAAAGGGTCATTGTGAAGAATACAAGAGTAAATACAAATAAATACTTTAAAGCAGTGTGCAGCTGTATCAGTTCGTTGTTATTATTACTTACATCTTTGACCCATACTAGCTTTTACCTCCATAGAAAATCACACCTAAAAAATATCCACAATATTTCTAAGAAGATTTTTCTGAAAAGAAAACTGGTGTAGCTGGAGCTCCCATAAATTGAACCTGGTTAATGAGTAAATGAGAGTCGAAGCCAGGTCAGTGGAAAACCCAAGTGCCTGTGAAAAGGGAAGAATGTCCTTCCCTTCACTGTAAAGTTGAATAGATTTTGGAATTGATGACTGCATGGAATCATTTCCTTCCTTTCATAACTACTTTGCTTCTTTTAATTCAGATTCAGTAATTATCCCATGGCTTTAATGATCTTTAAAATACAGAGCATCTCACACGAAAGGCAGTGCAAAGGGACCTGATGCCATTAATGTTTTCAGTATCAGACAGAAAGCTGGAATTACAGAGGCAATTTCCCCTATGCTTTGATAGCAGGCTGTTAACATTATGCACCTCCCTTAATCTCACAGACGAGCCTTTCATTTTCCCTTTTTCCAAGTAATAACTTAGGGCATTAGATGTGAGTGCTATTATTTTCCCACTGTGGTTGTTCTGATATTGCATAGTCTGCTCATTACTTCTCACTTCTATTTTTTTGCTGGACCCCAGTGATGTTATTTCCCCGGTGGTCCCTCTAGTGGCCATCTCGGGGTAGCCGCCCAGCGGGCCCTAATTGTAATACATTTCTTACTCTTACAGACTCATTCTTATTCCTGTTATTCAGTAAATAATAGACCTTTGTATTCATACAATATTTTTAATGCTTCTGAGCTCTGTACACTGTACTCTGCTTGCGTATTTTTTGACTTTAAAGATTTTTATTATAATTTCGAATCCAAAAGGTTTATGGAGATGGATCTGTTTAAAGCTCCTATTTATCAAATGGTGTTGCTTTTCTAAATTATGGCTAAAGATAACTGCTACTTTAGAACACGCTAAAAGTATTTCCTTCTGCTGCCATTAAAAGCCTTCTAATCCTATCCTGGAGGCAGATGGATAGCCTACAGAGCCCCACTAGGTAAACAGATTTGTGTAGTAAAATTGAAATCTAATGGCGTATATATTGCAGAGGTATGTTCGATGTGGACAGGATGGCTATTGGACTGAAGCCAATGGGACAGAAGTTGCTATCTGGTCAACAGAGGTAAAAAAGTAGAAAGAAGAAGAACAAAGAGGTTGAACAACAGCAATGGGGTTGAATAGCCTTTTTCTGGCAACCCTGGAGAGGATTCTTAAACTCTCCAGCCCAGAGAGTTACATGTGTAAAGATTTTACTGGAGGAAATTCCTATGGGAAAGAAGATAGAGAAGGTGCTGAGAAAGGACTGGGAGAGCTGTCAGACTGTGAGCAAGTGTAAACCTGAGTGAAGGAAATGAAGAGGGCAGGATGGGAGGAAGTACCCCACACTAGCATGTAGCCCTCTACACTGTGCTGAAATCTAAGGAAGGTTCAACAAGGCCATCGGGGAGTCCAGAAGCCAAATTCAGTCATCAGATGAGTCCCATGTCTCTATCAATGGGCCTGCTTGAGTACCCCTGCTGCTGTCAGTCATCAGAAGGTAATGATGAATTTCAGTGTAGCAGCTGGGCCCATGGTCAATGACTGTTTCAGTAGTTGGTGGTCTGCAAGGCATATTCTCATGACAGCCATAGGATTCCTATGAAGTTTACACATTTGATATTTAAGATATGTATTTTTTTGAGAATTATGCCTCATATACTTTATGGCAACAACATATTTCCTGCATTTCTGATGTTTTTCAGGAGGGAAGGAAAAGAGGAATAAGTCCCTGGCAATACTGCACTGAAGAAACTATAATAATAAAAAATTGTGTAGGGCATGTGACTAAATAATATGTCTGACTAAATAATATATCTAAATAATATATCTGCAGAGTGGCTACTCTTGTTTTCTTTTCTTAAATAGTGATATCCAAAAGGGCAGGGTTCATGCCTGAGTCTGCATGATTTGTCACAAACCAACCAAAGAGAGAATGACATAATGTTGATCAGTATTCCTGGTTCTGTCACACATTAGTGGTGGGACAATGGAAAAGTTACATCACCTGGGCTTTGGGTTTCTCCTTAATGAAATGCTGGGGCTGGATTAGATTATCTTTGAGATATCTTTCAGCTCAAAAATGTTGAATTTTGAATGCTCTCCATTTGAATATCAAACAATAGCTCAACAAAGTAACATATGGATTAATTTTACTTATAATTTGGAGAGGCACCAAACATTTTGTTAAAATATGTGGAGGAAATTAAGCATGTTGCTTTGGTGATCCATGAAACCCACATGATTGTGTAGGGTCTGGAGAGGAAAGCAGACATAGAGATTACCACAAATAGCTCAAATATATTCCTCTGGGTTAAGGCTGTCCCAGCCCTGAGCCACACAGCAAGGAACCACAAATTCCCACCTACTGAGCATCTTGCTGAATGTGTGCAGGCCACACTGTGACCCTCAATCTCTGATTTGCTAGTTTTATTCCTAAAAATTATCTTTCTCAGCACAAGAAATATGGCCATTGACCACATCACTAATAGAAACAGTGCTTTGTTGTTTATAATGGAACAAATTTTTTAAATATCCCCCCACATTTGAGGATTTTTGTCTGATACATTTTGAATCTAATATGGGTAGTTGGTTCTGAGGCTATTCTGGCTTCTTCCATGGATTAACTGGCTGGGGATAGAAGAATTTCGGGTGCCAAGAAGTTTTTTGGGGTAAAGAAATTTTTATAAAATCATCCTGAATCCACATTTGAAGATCTATAGCTATTTTAATTCAACAAATTTGATCAAAATGCTGTAGGCCTTAATTAAATCAAAACACATTTACAATTCTGGTTTTACATGTTAGAAATAAGCATAATGTAAATTCTCAGAGAATTAAATTCTTCAGAGGAGAACTAATGCATGAACTGTGGCAACCAAAAATAACAGACCTAAATAATGGCTAAAGCTGTATTCTTAGAAACTTTACATGCTTTGAGATCTTAGTACCTAAAAGTTTTAGGCACAAATCTCATAATGTAACTTACTGATATATAGTATGGGAAATCTAGTCAATATTCATAATGACACTAAAACACACCTTCATTATGAATTAGAGGAAGAATTAGCTCAATTAAATGGGGACAGTAAGTCATAAAGTATTTTTGATGTATCTTGCAATTCTGCAACTAATAAAGAAAATAAAGAATAACATTTAGTTAAGTCAGTTTCTGTGATAAAATGGTATTCATTAAGGCAACAAAGATAATGGGGAACATGCCTGAAATAAATTTAATACTGCTGAAAATCTTAACAGGAATTAGATTGAATAGAATTTGACTAAAAGACCACAGAAGGCTCTGAAGGCATTGCCAGAGGTGTCTTGTAACTGGCTGAAATGTCAGTGGTATGATATTTCTCTAATGAATCCAAAGCAATTAAGAAAATGTTAAAACAAAACAAAGGGACATCTACCTGTTTTTCGGCATTCGCCAAAATTGTCACCTGGTTCTTATCTGTCCTGGTCCTGTTATTGATAGACCTAATAAAGTTCTAATTCCAAGCAACTGGCCAGTAAGGAAGAAGGTGACCAAAAAGGAGAAGACCCAAGCCAATGACTGATTATCATAGACACTCACCTAAAGTGAGATTCTTCTTCATAGAAACAAAAGGAAGAGCAAATTTATATTCTAGTCTCTAATATCAAATAATAAGCTACTCTGAGACACATGGTAACTGGGTTCTAGACCTGGTTCTCCTGGCACATATCACTTAAGCTCTTTGGGTTCCAGCAGCGTCTATAAAAGTGAGAACCTCATGTGCGAAGCTCTCCCTTCTACCGATCACCCTATCCCTTCAGCTGCAACACTTCAAGACCATCACCATACAGTCTAGAGTACATGACCATGAACTGGTGGAAGAGCTAACTGGGAAAAGCAACACTAGCTCATTTAGCCTTTTAATTCTCACCATTTTTGTTGCGGAGTTTTTGCTACTCATCTACCTTTGTGAGCCTTAGCCAATTTTTCTTGCTAGGCAGTTCCTCATTTTATTTCTAAGAAGAACTAAACATTAGAAACCTTTTTGTTGCAAACCAATGACTCTTAGGTCAACCAGCCTTCTGAGGTGTTTTGTTTGGTCCTACAGACCTGCACACTGATTGAAAGGCAACGTCACTAGGCAGGTGCTTTGTAGTGCAGGCAGCTGCCCACTTGATGTTTCATGCTTGACCACTGTAGACCTGAGTTTTCATCCCTTGCAGTGAGATAAGCTTTGCTTTTACAGAAGTCAGGAAAAGTAGACTGATGCACAAAATATTTTTAAAATTATTTTTAAATAATTAGTATTTTTCCTTTCTCCCACAAAACCTCAAGGAATCATAAGTGCTTAGGGAAGCCACTAAGAAGGGACACACACACAGAGAGACACACACACACACAAGAATAATTCAACTTTGATGAAGTTATAGAGTTTTACGATTAGAAAAATCTAAAAAAGAATCTCAATTTTTAGCACATATGTATGTTTTTGTTCTTTTGATGAACAAAATCGTATTTTACCTTTACATGCAAAGATGGGGAACATGGGATGGAGACTGTTAATTGGGGGAGAACAAAATCTTTCTGAAGCTTCAGAGTCACCAAAGTCACTTTCTGGCCTGGAATCGTGACATTACGCTCTTCACAGAGCAGACGTGTAGTCATGGTCCTTTTAATTGTTTCTCCCTAACTTACAACCTTCACTCCCACTTCATAATTCTCAGAGTATCCTGCTCACAGAGAACCTTATTCTATGAATTGAATTACTCCAAATTCTGTACACAATAGAACTGCCTTAGTTCCTTTACTTGATTCCAGTTGTTCATTATAAGCTTTTATCTGTGCAGATTTCTGGATTTAGATATCTTTAGGGGTTAATTCCCTCCTTCCTGAGGAACCATTACAGAGCAGTTCAAAGTTTTCCTTGGGTTAATTAACTATTTTTGGAATCCTAGCATCTCAGAGTAGAAAGAGTTCTTAAAGGTCATGTAGTCTAACCATTCATCAGACACTTAAATCCCATCTATCCTCTCAAGCTGATTGTTAAAATATAGCATGTTGATTTATCTCTACTGAAAAATAACTCACTCCCTCATAAAGTATGCCACACCAGCTCTGGGCAGGCTTGTTAAAAGTTCCTCTATGAGCTAACATCACTCTCTTTGTTTTCTACTCATGTTGTCAGTTCTACACTTCGGAACATGCCTAACAGTGACATTTCTTAACACATTTCAACACAATTATGATGTCCCTGCATTGCTGTCTTTTTCTGCATCCTAGAAGTTTCTAAGCCCTTCAACCATTGCTTTACCAGTCTGATGGTTCTTTAGTAAATTTGGTCCGATCAATTTTTGCTGAAGGGTAATGCCCAGCTCAGAACAGAAGACTTTCTACAGCTTCTTTAGTTCCTGGGCAGAAATTCCAGGTCAGTCCTGGATGTACTAGTATCTAAATCAGCTTTCTGGGCAATGACCCATCCTTAACTGTTCTGTGAAACAGAAAAGTTGGCTTCATTGGGGGGATTAATGAAGCAGGACACAGCTGCTAAAAGTTTCCTTCCTGGAGAAACTTACCTGAGATTTATATCTCTTTCCCAACTCTTAAAAACTGAGCATAACTATTAACAAAAAGAAAATGAAAATTTGGTTCGTGTCCCAGGTTAAAAATTTTTAATTCAATTTTTTATATCTGCAATTTCTTTGTCAATATTTAATTTAGATTTGAGTAATATATTCAGTTTTCTTTGTGTGTGTGTTGTTGCAGATATTTATGTCTGCAGAAATGTTTTGATTATCATCATCTATTCTATTCTAGTATTTTATATGAATGTCATCTCCATTTTCTGCTCATTTTAATCCCATCCTCCCAGACTAGCCCACAGCAGTTGTATGCAGAGAGAGCTGACTAGGTTTTTCTAGGCTAACTTGGGTTCTTGTTCAGAGCAAAGTCTTCTGGTTCATGCCCACAGCCAGGTTGCAGTCACAACCATAAGTGTGAAGCTGGTGGAGTGCAGGGTGGGCTGCACCAAGGAGACGTGGGAGAGTTCATGCTCTGCAGGTTCACACCACTCACAAGGAAAAAACAATTGTAACATGTATGGTAACAGATGTTAACTAGACAGTGTGGTGATCATTTGCCAATAGTATATACAAAATATATTCCTTAATTAAAAAAAAAAAAATAACCCAGGAAACCCAGAATCCTCAGGAAGCAAAGAGAAAGCAGAGAAATCCACCCCTATATGATCTCAAACTCATCACCTTATTAATCAGGTTAGGCCCTGAAGAAATGACTTTTTCCCCCTCCCCCACCCTGCCCCCATTTCTCCCCCAAACATTTCCAGAAATGCTAGTACTCCCCTTCCCCCACCAGCTCATTAGGGCCTGCCAGTCATGCTGTGGGAAAGGATCTTCATCTCTGTGTCACCAATGTTGCCTTAGAATTTGCAAAAATTTAGAAATTCACACACACACACACACACACACACAAAAGCCTGTGCCATCAAAAAAATGAGAATTTGTCAGATTTGGATTCTGGGGGCCTTTGGTGCATCTGGAACAGGTGAGGGGGGATTAACATGTGTTCACTCCCCACAAGGCTCCTTCTAGCCTGTTCACAGATTATCTCATTTCATCTTCACAAAAGACCTGCAAAGCAGTTATTGTTAGTCTCATTTTATAGATCAGGTAACTGAAGTTCCGAGAGACTAAAAAAATTACTCAGAATATTACAGCTACTAAGGTTATTAAGAATGGTGCTCTCATGGGGTGATGTTCCACCTACCTGGAAAGCTATGCTTTTTTTAAAAATTGCACTAAATTACCATGAATCCTGTTTTTCTAAGAACATTTCCTTTATATAACGAAAAATGAAGCATTATGGCATGGCCCAAGGGAAAACAAAAACAAACAAACAAACCAACAAAACACTCAGTGAAATTTCTCACCCCAGATCAGGAGTCTTCAAACTTTTTCTCTAAAGGGCCAACCCAATATTTTAGGCTTTGTGGCCACATGATCTCTGTTGCAACTATGCAACTATGCCATAGTGGGATGAAAGCAGCCAAAGGCAATATGGAAACAAATGAAAGTACCTGTAAAAGTTTAGTCACAAAAAC
The DNA here is from genome assembly GCF_002837175.3 of Physeter macrocephalus. NCBI lineage: Eukaryota > Metazoa > Chordata > Mammalia > Artiodactyla > Physeteridae > Physeter > Physeter macrocephalus. The sequence goes on from NC_041215.1 coordinate 111,877,153, forward strand.
GTCTTTACAAAACTTTATTTACAAAAGCAGGTCTGAAATTGACCCTATCCTGGGGGATCCATACAACCTTGAAGTACTGGGCTGCCCACGAAGACCTCTCTCCTCCCAGCCTCTGTGCTACGAGGCCATGCATATGCCCAGGAAGATCACCTTTTTACGTGGGTCAGGATAACTGAGAGGTCTGACCTATTTTGCGCAAGTCAAGAGAAGCAAAACAGAATTAACTTCTTCAGCTATTCAATATGTGCTTTTCATAGGTGGCAAATATATTTTCCAAACTTAGATGAATAATATTTTTGACAGTTTTTCAAGGAAAACAACTAAATCAAGAATGAGCATAATGTTTTCTAATCGATTTCAGCAGTACCCTACCCTAATCAGAAATTATGTGCATAACTGCAGGTAATCTGAAGGTTTACCTTCATTGTATTTTGTCCCTGTCTTTTAGTTAACTTTATTTTCCCTTATTCTTATTAGATTTTCAATTAGGCTTGACAAAGAGAAGCAACTTTGGAAAAAAACAAAAATCATGAATTCTACTTTTATACTTTCAATTTAAAAATTATAGGTTATGATCTGTACAACGTTTTCACCCAGAACAAATAAATTTTAAAAATAATTAATACTGGGCGAAAAGAGAATGGAACAATAAGTAACTGTCACTGTGTGGGAGGTTGACATTTAAAAGATTTAAGTGTAAAATTATATTTTTGAAAGGATAATATTTCTTTAATATGTTAATTGAACTACTGCCAAGGAATAGCTCAAGGAAGAGTCAAATTAAATTTATCAATGTTTTCTAAAATATCCATGAATGTTATTAACTCTCTTTCCTTGTAATGGGCATAACCACACTTAGACATAAACCAGCAACTATTCAATCTTGCTCTCTCTAACAGATCAACAATGGAGTTTAGATATCCACCCAGAAAATAAACATAGGATGACAAGTATATATTGATTTGATAACCCACAGAAGGAGACAGATGCATAAAATCTATTTGGAGATGCTTAAATTCTACAATAGGACATCATTCTATTACCAACCACAGTTAAAGTTCTTCCAGAATTATGTAAGTTAGAAATGCAGAATGGATTGCCATATTCTCTGTTTTCCTAGAAAACTTTTAGTGTTTGATAGCCCAGCCAATGGAGATATTTCATGGAGGATTTTGGCAAGTGTCTATTTGAGCTTATCTGGGGCCATCTGTTGACTGTTTTGTTTTTTCTCAATCTTATCATCATAAACTTTATAAACTGATTGCTCCCACTGTTATTTTGTGATATTTTGTGCACTTACAAAGGAAATAATAAGCTTCCCATGGATTTGGCTTCCAGTTTTACAAACATTTTAATTAACCAGCATATTTAGCTTTTGCTCTACTAAAGAATTTCCTGTAGCTCTTAAAGTAACTTTTTAAATTCATGAATTTGTTATTTACTTTTTAGAGTCAACAGAGGAGTTAGAAATAAAAAGCTCATTGATTCCTTAGCATTCCAAAGTCATGAACTACTCCAAAATCATACTAGCTATAAGTGTATATGTTTAGTCTTACTATTTAACACATTAACATGCTTTGTACAGTGACACACGTTTGGCCAAATTAAACAAAATATGCTTTTCATAAAGAATTGGATACTATAAGAAAGTCTAGAATAGTTATTGTATATTAACTCTTATTGCTTTTTTTTTTCATTTTCATGATAAGTCCTGTCAATAAACAATATTAATTTAGAATTTGGTAAAGGAAGATTCAAAAGATACGTTTTGTGAATGGACATATATTGAACGAACACGACATGACATGACATTCTTCTTCATTGGATAAGGTTAGTAAGGAAGGAGGGTTGATTGTTACACTAGTAAATAGTTATTTGAAAAAGTAAGACTATTTCATAATGCTGAATCAAAAGTAGAGAAATAAATGCCAGAAAGAAGTAGGTTAAATGATTCTAGGAGCTCCCATACGGCCAATATTAGTTCATGATCTCACCATCCAGTGTGGAAAAACCTTCTTTTTCTAGCTTTCACATGACTTATTACATTAAAATTATAATTTAGTTATTTTGTCTACTTTTAACATCCATCTTCACTGGCTAGAATAAAATTCAAGAGGGTGGGGATCTCCATCTATTTTGCGCAATAATTATTCCAAACACCTAGGACAGTAGTACAAACGTTCAGTAAGAATAAACTTTTCTTTCCAAATCATAATAGTAAAAGGATAAAGTTTAGCTCCTCTTTTGAGGAGGGTTTTATAATCATGGCAATTTAATTCAAGTTTGGATAGATGAGGTATACTTTGTTCTGATGGAAACAATTTAATAGGAAGAAGGCTGAGAGGAATTTTAGAAATTAGATATTAACTAGGGTGGGACTGTCAGAAGAATCATTCAATTATTTTAGCTGCTGCTTTATGTTCTTGTTCTCTAAGATAAGGTACTTTGATTGTCTCAGCACTAAGATGATAGGAGTCTGAAATAAATTTCTCTAAGATGCAGTAGTTCTCTGTTAAGGTAATTTGCATATGAGGGTAGAGTTAATTTATCTGTTAAACTAAATAATAATTTGACAGAACAACAGAAAGTATAATGTACTCTTTTTTCATATCTTAATTTTCAGTTTAAAAAAAAGTATCATAAAACCTGTCTGGCTATTTTTGTACTAGCTGACACTTGTTTCTCTTTTTTTAGTGATGAATAGAATTTTATGTGATAAAGATAACTTTTAAAGCTTCTGATATCTCTAAACTGAACACCCTCATTTTGTAGAAAAAGTAAACCAGAGAGGTTTTGTGAGTTATTTACTAATGTAGAGCTAATTATAATACTAAATGTATTTTCATCATACATCATATTATTATATATCACAACTCAAATGTTTTAAAATATATTATCATATATTCTGTTGCAGTGTTTTAGTAAGCAATATTGTTTAATGTTAGAATTCAGTATTATTCTTTTCTGTTGTGGCAGCCAATTTTTAAAAAATTTTCCTATTATAAATAAAAAACCTGCTATTTTTTGATATCTAGGCCAATTATACTAGTATTTTTTCATTTTCTTTCTCAGAAAAAATGTAGATTTCATTTTGTCGAGGTTGATTTACATAACTATTTATTTAATAATGACATACAAAAAGCTCTTAGAGAAAAAAAGAATAAACAATTGACAAAAATTTTCTCTAGGCTATAATATGATTAGTCTTTATTATTTATATTTTGTCAAAAGAATGATGCTTTTCAGGACATGAGTGAAAACAGCACAAAGAAATGAAAGGTGAAATATGAATCATGATTTCTTTGCAGTGTTTCTTGGCTTATGTTTTTATTTTGCTTAGGCCTTAATATTTTAAGATGACTTCTTTTTCAGAAGTCTGCTATAATTCCTGGCTTAACTGTTTGTGACTATTTGGTAAAGAAAGATAACAGCTAAAATTTTCCAATAAAAAAATTCACCAATTTCGCTCCCTATTTTTAATATCTTTTTCCTTGGTTTTATTAAATTATTTGACATAGGATATTTAAAATATATTCTGCTTTAATCTTTTGGGAAAAAATAATTTAGCAATTTAACATAGAAAAAAATCTTACACTTTATTTTGTTTTTCTAGGTCAGATGAATGATTTTTATTTTTTTATTTTATTTTTTTTAACATCTTTATTGGAGTATTGTAGCTTTACAATGGTGTGTTAGTTTCTGCTTTATAACAAAGTGAATCAGTTATACATATACATATTCCCATATCTCTTCCCTCTTGAGTCTCCCTCCCTCCCACCCTCCCTATCCCACCCCTCTAGGTGGGCACAAAGCACTGAGCTGATCTCCCTGTGCTATGCAGCTGCTTCCCACTAGCTATCTATTTTACATTTGGTAGTGTATATATGTCCATGCCACTCTCTCACTTTGCCCCAGCTTACTCTTCCCCATCCCCATGTCCTCAAGCCCATTTTCTAGCAGGTCTGTGTCTTTATTCCCATTCTGCCCCTAGGATCTTCATGACCATTTTTTTTTTTTTTTAGATTCCATATATATGTGTTAGCATACAGTATTTGTTTTTCTCTTTCTGGCTCACTTCCTCTGTATGACAGACTCTAGGTCCATCCATCTCACAACAAATAACTCAATTTCATTTCTTTTTATGGCTGAGTAATATTCCATTGTATATATGTGTCACATCTTCTTTATCCATTCATCTGTCAATGGACACTTAGGTTGCTTCCATGTCCTGGCTATTGTAAATAGAGCTGCAATGAACATTGTGGTGTATGTGCCTTTTTGAATTATGGTTTCCTCAGGGTATATGCCCAGTAGTGGGATTGCTGGGTCATATGGTAGTTCTATTTGTAGTTTTTTAAGGAACCTCCATACTGTTCTCCATAGTGGCTGTATCAATTTACATTCCCACCAACAGTGCAAGAGGGTTCCCTTTTCTCCACACCCTCTCCAGCA
>NC_041215.1:111882501-111884674 GCF_002837175.3 Physeter macrocephalus
TACATTCCCACCAACAGTGCAAGAGGGTTCCCTTTTCTCCACACCCACTCCAGCATTTATTGTTTCTAGATTTTTTGATGAAGGCCATTCTGACCGGTGTGAGATGATATCTCATTGTAGTTTTGATTTGCATTTCTCTAATGATGAATGATGTTGAGCATTCTTTCATGTGTTTGTTGTCAATCTGTATATCTTCTTTAGAGAAATGTCTATTTAGGTCTTCTGCCCATTTTTGAACTGGGTTGTTTGTTTTTTTGATATTGAGCTGCATGAGCTGCTTGTAAATTTTGGAGATTAATCCTTTGTCACTTGCTTCATTTGCAAATACCTTCTCCCATTCTGAGGGTTGCCTTTTCATTTTGTTTATGGTCTCCTTTGCTGTGCAAAAGCTTTTAAGTTTCATTAGGTCCCATTTGTTTATTTTTGTTTTTATTTCCATTTATCTAGGAGGTGGGTCAAAAAGGATCTTGCTGTGATTTATGTCGTAGAGTGTTCTGCCTATGTTTTCCTCTAAGAGTTTGATAGTGTCCGGCCTAACGTTTAGGTCTTTAATCCATTTTGACTTTATTTTTGTGTATGGTGTTAGGGAGTGTTCTAATATCATTCTTTTATATGTAGCTGTCCAGTTTTCCCAGCACCACTTATTGAAGAGGCTTTCTTTCCTCCATTGTATATTCTTGCCTCCTTTATCAAAAATAAGGTGACTATATGTGCTTGGGTTTATCTCTGGGCTTTCTATCCTGTTCCATTAATGTATATTTCTGTTTTTGTGCCAGTAGCATACTGTCTTGATTACTGTAGCTTTGTAGTATAGTCTGAAGTCAGGGCACCTGATTCCTCCTGCTCCGTTTTTCTTTCACAAGATTGCTTTGGCTATTCGGGGTCTTTTGTGTTTCCATACAAATTGTGAAATTTTTTGTTCTAGTTCTGTGAAAAATGCCAGTGGCAGTTTGATAGGAACTGCATTGATGACTATACTAATAGTCATTTTCACAATGTTGATTCTTCCAATCCAATAACATCGTATACCTCTCCATCTGTTTGTATCATCTTTTATTTTTTTCATCAGTGTCTTATAGTTTCCTGCATACAGGTCTTTTGTCTCCCTAGGTACGTTTATTCCTAAATATTTTATTCTTTTTGTTGCAGTGGTAAATGGGAGTGTTTCCTTAATTTCACGTTCTGATAATTCATCAACTTCTTCTTTTCCAATTTGGATTCCTTTTATTTCTTTTTCTTCTCTTAATCTTACACTTTAAATTTAACTTTATTTTCTCCTCTCCCATTTTGGGGTAGAATTTTTTTCCAGTATATATATATATATATATATATATATATCATATGAGGGAAGAGTAAATGTATCTGTTAAACTTAATAATAATATATATTATATATATATTATATATATATATATATATTTTTTAATTTTTGGCCAACACCATGCAGCACGTGGGGTCTTAGTTCCCTGACCAGGGATTGAACCCACGCCCCCTGCATTGGAAGGTAGAGTCTTAACCACTGGACCATGGGGGAAGTTGCTGTAGTAAATATATTTTTTATCAGAGATATATGTAGAATTTGAATAACTTAAAATCCATATGATGCAATGTACTTCTTCTTTCCTCTTCTTATTGCCTTGACATTGGAAACTTTATTTCATTTTTAGCATCTATCTTAGCATGCTGACATAAGGGCAGATATTTTATACATGTTTTTTACTGTCTGCATTTCACAACTGCTCTCACAAATTGATGAAGCATGAATTGCCTTCAATTTATTTTCTGCTCTTAGCATGAATACTATAAATTTATTCAAAGCAAATATTCTAAATGCTGAAGAGGGTGTGGAGAAAAGGAAACCCTCCTGCACTGCTCGTGGGAATGTAAATTGATACAGCCACTATGGAGAACAGTATGGAGGTTCTTTAAAAAACTAAAAATAGAACTACCATATGATCCAGCAATTCCACTTCTGGGAATATATCAAGAAAAAATGAAAACACTAATTCAAAAAGATATATTCACTCCAGTGTTCATAGCAGCACTATTTACAATAGCCAAGACATGGAAGCAAACCAAGTGTCCATCAACAAACGAATGGATAAAGAAGATGTGATATATATATATATATATATATATATACAATGGATTATTACTCAGCCATAAAAAAGAAT
>NC_041215.1:111884818-111983544 GCF_002837175.3 Physeter macrocephalus
ATCAGCTAGGTGGTTTGTGACCACCTAGAGGGGTGGGATAGGGAGGGTAGGAGGGAGGGAGATGCAAGAGGGAAGAGATATGGGAACATATGTATATGTATAACTGATTCACTTTGTTGTAAAGCAGAAACTGACACACCATTGTAAAACAGTTATACTCCAATAAAGATGTTACAAAAAAAAAGAGAAGATGTGGCACATATATACAATGGAATATAACTCAGCCATAAAACGAAATGGAATTGAGTTATTTGTAGTGAGGTAGATGGACCTATAGTCTGTCACACAGAGTGAAGTAAGTCAGAAGCAGAAAAACAAATACTGTATACTAACACATATATATGGAATCTAAAAAAAAAAAAACAGGTTCTGAAGAACCTAGGGGCAGGACAGGAAGAACTACACAGACGTAGAGAATGGACTTGAGGACACTGGGAGGTTGAAGGGTAAGCTGGGACGAAGTGAGAGAGTGGCATGGACTTATAAATACTACCAAATGTAAAATAGATAGCTAGCGGGAAGCAGCCGCATAGCACAGGGAGATCAGGTGCTTTGTGACCACCTAGAGGGGTGGGATAGGGAGGGTAGGGGGGAGACACAAGAGGGAGGATATATGGGGATATATGTATAGCTGATTCACTTTGTTATAAAGCAGAAACTAAAACACCATTGTAAAGCAGTTATACTCCATAAAGATATTTTTTAAAAAAGCAAATATTCTCATACTAAATATCCAGCTGGTTTGTAAGGCCTTGATAGAAGACAATTGTGATGGAAAGAGTTTCCTTTGCTTCAACTGACTAATATCTCAGGCTAATAATGCTTTCTATGTATATACTTAGCTCCCTTGAGAACCTTGGTACCTTTCTGTGACCAGTGTTAGGGAATTGCAGCTGCTTTTGATTGAAACAAACTCAATTGCAGAACTTCATGGTATAGTATATGATTTAGAGTAAAAATATAATTTGTTGGCTTTAAGTAATAATATTTTATTCTCAGGATGCCTTAAAAATACTTCGGGAAAGAATACAATTACTAGGAAATTCATTATTGGATACACATATCTTGGGAAAATAAACATTGATCAAAAGGTTCAAATAATAAGTCAACTGGAAGAAAGTTTGCCACATCATTTTGGGAAAACCTTTAGAAGACAGACTCTGGTGATTCAAGTTTTTCACATTTTCTTGCCAACATACTTAGTATTACATGCTTTATTTGACGGTCCTTGAATTCCCCACTTTACCCTGCATTATTTTCTAAAAGACTGTTGTTGTTGTTGTTTTTCCCCAAGAGCTTCGATGAAAATCTTAAATGCCTTGGTAGCACATTTGGAGTTCACAGGATAAGAACAGACTATATTCTAGCTAACCTTTGTGCCCAGTGTCTCTATACTATTTGTCTTTTTGTGTTCATACAGTACTAAAATCTTTCCCCATGATTTCCTAACTAATATAAATTGATGCTATCCATTTTCAGTCTCCTGAAAAGTTTTACTTAAGAAGAAATCTACTCAGCACTAAACTCAGCAGGTTAGAAGATAGAGGGTAATGGTGAAATTAAAAAAGGATCATGAATAACTGTACTAATCCTCAATGATCTAAAAAACAAACAAACCAATAAAACCCTACGTTAATCTTCAGATGAAGATTAGAGCCCCAAACTACAGCTTCTAGACCAGACTGTGAATTTGTTAATTTGTCAAAGCCCAGTTTTAGTGCATTCTCTTTGCCGGCTCTTCATAGCCCCGCTCCCCCAGTGCACTGTTTACAGGCTAATGTCTGGTCGTCCAGAACTTTCCATGTGATATCCATCTCATTCTTTTTCTCTTTGGCCTAGTGCCATGATCCAATGTTTCCAGACTCTATCACATCAGGATTTATCAGGGCTGTGTTATGTTCTCTCAAGATCTTTTCACAAGAAATTAGCAAGCTGTACTGGGAAACTCATCTACACTGATCTGTAAAGGGAAAACAATTTCATTATGTACTGTGGTTAGTAGGTAAAATATTTGTATTTTGAAGGGCATTATGAGAATCACAATACCTTAAACCAATGGTCTTCAAATTTATTTTTTTTACATTATCATCATCTAGTGATAAAACCCTGTTTTCAAACAAGGTTTTATATAAAACAGGTACAAGTGAAAACGCTCTGGTTAAAGTAGGGGATAAGATAGGCACACTCCCTTTTTTCCTCCTCCTTGCTCTTTGAGTGGCCTCAGAGCATCTCTGAGGAATTTCTGCAGTTCCACAAACACAGCCTGCAAATGATCTCATTAATGCAGTGGGGTAACTGCTGGTGAGAATGCCAGGTATAGAGCCAGCACTTTTAGATCAGTGGTTTTCAACAGGGATTGATTTTGTCCCCAGTGGAGGCTTTTGGAAATATCTGAACACACTTTTGGTTGTCATAACTTGGGGAGGAAGGAAGCGGGTGCTGCTGGCATCTAGTGGGTAGTGGACAGGATGTTGTTAAATATCCTACAATGTACAGAACAGCCCCCCACAAGAGAGAGTTTTTCAGCCTGAAATGTCACAGTAGAACTGAGGTTGAGAAAGCCTGCTCTAAAGAGAGTAGGGCACCAGAAGCTGCTGGGGGTGAGGGGAGGAAAGGGGGACTTTGAGGGGAGGGAGGAAGCCTGCAGCCCCTGGAGTCAGAGCCTTAACTAGCGAGTGCTCAGGGTTTGCCCAGGGCTGGGGAAGATAGAGAAGGCAGAAGATTTGCAAAATGGTGGGATTTAAAAGTTTGTTACACCTTCAGGTTAACTTGCATTTGTCAGTAGCTAGATGCAAACAAATAAGCTTAGCACTGAGCAAAAATATTAAATAGAAATTTACCTGTGACTAACAACCACCCATGAGTCCCCTCATGAACTCCAAAGTTGCGGGCTTCCTGCCGGTGGGCCGGAGGCAGCAGCTGAGTCTGGAGGCGGCCCTGGTCCAGTCTCCAGGGAGCAGAGCCGAGCCAGGTGCTTAAACAGGGCTTCCTCGGGGTCCAACCCCCATCACCTTTCCTCCGGTGTGTTGTCTGCTGCATCCGCTCATCAGCGGGGAGGCTGGGAGGAGGTTCTCTTAGAGGAGAATCCCATCCTCCTTCAGACGTCCTGCGGAGAAGCCAGGTGCATCCCACGTGCCACATCCTCACACCAAGGAAATGCTCTCCCATCTAAACGCCTCCCGCTGGAGCCCATCCTGACCTTTGACCCGCTCACTACCCGGGGTTGTTCCTCACAAAGAGATCATTTCGAAATTCAAAAAGGTTAAAAAATATTTCATTACAAGCATTAACCCGGTTAGGCGCTTTTGCTCGCTTCCAATCTCCTGAATAGGCTTCATTTAAAGGCCCCAGAGGCCCCAAGTGACAGTTTTACGCGGGTCATCAGTTGGAAAGCTCTGGAGAGTCTAAGAGAAAACACACAATAAGTCCCCCGCCCACCCCCGCCGTCATTATATAGAAGAGAGAGAGGAAATCCTCCTCACCCGGGGGCCCCTTTTGTGTCGTTCCTGCCAACGCAGCAGCCCTCCTGCTATATAGACCCGCGCGCCCGCCCCACCGCCCTGAACTCGCATCCCCGCACCCAGCAGCCATGGGGAAGGTGAGCCCCGCGCCGGCGGGAGGGGCCCGCAGCCGGGCTGGAGGCCAGGCCTCTGAGCCCTGTCCTTCCCTTCCCTGCAGATCACCTTCTACGAGGACCGGGGCTTCCAGGGCCGCCACTACGAGTGCAGCAGCGACCACTCCAACCTGCAGCCCTGCTTCAGCCGCTGCAACTCCATCCGGGTGGACAGCGGCTGCTGGATGCTCTACGAGCAGCCCAACTACTCGGGCTGCCAGTACTTCCTGCGGCGCGGCGACTACCCCGACTACCAGCAGTGGATGGGCCTCAACGACTCCGTCCGCTCCTGCCGCCTCATCCCCCACGTGAGTCCGGTTCCCCTGGGCCTGCCGTGCCCTCGGGTCACACCAGTGCTCCAGCAGTGGTCAGGCTGCAGGACGGTGGCCTTCTCTTGCTGGCTCTAACCGGCTTCTCTTTTCCTTTATTAATATCTTTAAGGTTTCTTTCCACCGAAAAATTGAGTGATGCAATGCTCTTAATCGAAATTGTATTCTCCTTTGCTAAAATTAAACGCACCTCTACTGGGCAAAAGTGGTGCACGGTATTAGTTTACAGCGTCTGTGCCGCCGCTGAGGGATAAGCAACAGGTGAGCTCCTCACACCCAGGTGCCCTTAGGCGAGTCACTGGGCTACTTCTCTCCTGCCTCATCTGTAAAGCGGGGTTAATAAGGGCGCTTGGTTCATCGAGCTGTGGTGAGGTCAAAAGGAGATTGCCCAGCACCTGGCAAACTACCCCCTCCTCCAAATATTAACCATTATGAATATCAAGGCTCCCTCAAGTTCTGCCTTTTGATTAGGCAAAGCAAATAACCAACAATGTGATTCCAGTAGCACCTGCAAAGCCCACTGCTGCCCAAGTAAAGCCCGAGCAACCTGGAATTCCACAGTTAGGGAGGCTTTAATTTACCTATGACAGAGTCCAGTGGAAAATGTACCACTCTGGGGAAATTTGAAACCCCCTCAGAGGGTTGAAAGCCTTGATAGGACCCAAACTGGCATTAGGAGCCTGGAAATCTGGGCTTTCACTTTCCAGCCCTGACTCTTCTGATTACAGTCTGAAAGCTCTAGTCATTAGCATCTCATAAAAGAAGAAAAGGGCTTCCCTGGTGGCGCAGTGGTTGCGAGTCCGCCTGCCGATTCAGGGGACACGGGTTCGTGCCCCGGTCCGGGAAAATCTCGCATGCCGCGGAGCAGCTGGGCCCGTGAGCCATGGCCGCTGAGCCTGCGCGTCCAGAGCCTGTGCTCCGCAACGGGAGAGGCCACAACAGTGAGAGGCCCGCGTACCACAAAAAAAAAAAAAGACTTAGAATGGTTGCTCCACATGTGTCAGGCTGTTGTGAAGATCAAATTAGATAACGCACATGTGAGTCTTTTGCAAACCATGGAAGATACCTTATTAGCAGTTTTTTATACCTCAGAATGAATTGCTTATGAGAACCTTTCCTAACGAGGATTTAATGGTGGAAGAAGGAAGAAGGAATTGAGTGGGTACCTGCTGGGAAGGAACAAGCAGATAAAAGAACAAGTGCTCAGGAAGAGACAGACAGGATTTGCCCAGGACTGACAGCCTGCCCTTACATTTTTCTAAAGGTTTTATAATCTATTGATCTAAACAGGCCTCCTTCATGATCTTGAGCTTCTATTTTTATTAATTACCTAAAAGTGTTTTGCTGGACCATATATTAGATGTGAGAACTGAAACCTAATCATTAATGATGGCTCTTGCTTTTCAGGATTTTAGAATAGCAGGATTCAAAGCAGAAAGGAAGGGATTAAGGAGTTGCCTGGGCTGGACTGCCACCATCTGTGCTTCACTTTGGGGAAAGCAATTCGACTTCCTCTCTTCCCAGCCTCTTCTAATGCTATGAAGTTCCAAAATAATGCCTTTTGCCAGGGATAGACTTGCCTTTTTATTTTAATATCTAATTATTTTTATATCTGCCAAGGGGAGTTCCACTGTAAGTCTATAAAGGAGAGAGCACAAATTATATATAAAAATTGTTACTTAAGAATGGCACTGAGTACTAAATATGATTCATGTAGGTTGTGGCCCTAGAAAACTATCGAGCACCATGCATATCTTGATCTATGTGAATGGCCCCCTCTTCAGTTTTGCAGCGTGCAATCTACCCAACTATACCCAGTGGCCCTGGTGTTGGTTGTCTTTTTAATTTGTCATCTTTGATATAGAAAAAATTAAAAAAGAATGCCCATTCCCCCAGCGGTGTGAGTGATTGGTTGCTAAAGGCTAGGTTTTCTGACTCTTCCCATCTGCTGATTGCTGAACCCAGACCAGCTCCCACCGGCTGAGGATCTACGAGCGAGAGGACTACCGAGGCCAGATGGTGGAGCTCACGGAAGACTGCTCCTCGCTCCGCGACCGCTTCCACTTCAATGAGGTCCGCTCCCTCCACGTGCTGGAGGGCTGGTGGGTCCTCTATGAAATGCCCAACTACCGGGGGCGGCAGTACCTACTGAGGCCGGGGGACTACAGGCACTACCACGACTGGGGGGCCCTGGATGCCAGAGTGGGCTCCTTGAGGACGGCCGTGGATTTCTACTGAAATATTTTTACTCTATCCTTTTTTCCATCTGAAAGCTAATAAAATATTTCCTGTGTGTTTGATGCAGTAACGTGGTCCTCTTTTCCTTTCAGACTCCTTGGAAGGGCTCAGCAAAAATAAAACTGGGAATAATGTGGATTTTCTTACAAGTGTTAGTGGAAAGGGTGGTGTGGGGTAGCAGTTGAGAGGACAGGCTCTGGAGCCAGAATGCCTGGGTCCACATCCACTTACTAGCTTTAGGTGGTCGGCAAGTTACTTAGCATTTCTGTGCCTCAGTTTCCTAATTTGTAAAAGTCGGTGTAGTAGTACTCTTCGTTTCATAAGTTTGTAGTGTGGATTAAATGAGTTATTATTTTAAAATCACTTACACATTTTAGCTTTGCATATCGTATAATAGTTTCTAGGCAACTGTTCTGTAAGCTTGCTGGTGAAACAGCTGGTCACCTTTTTAGTACCCTTTTCTTAGGAGAATTCCCTTTTGGAGTTTGCATTCAGTAAGACGGCTAAGTGAAATTACAGAGGGAGACAGAGTTAGATAGAGACAGATGTGTCTGACACATTTTCGGTGTGAATACATGTGACTGCCTGAATAGATTTACTAATATATGCATATCCAGAGCACAAGTATAAGAATCAAGTGCCACCTTAATGAACAGCCCAAAGGACTCTTCCAAACATTTTTCTACTTAAGGGATGTACAAAGCATTCAGGTAATGTGCACAGATAAAAATGAGCACAGTGCGACAGAAGTAAAGACATAAGGTACGTGATCAGGAAAATAACATACAATCATGCAAAGTTCTTAAATCTACTATTGGCTATGCTGATACTGTCACCAGACTTGGATCAATTTTTATTACCTCTAGCTCATGAATCAACATTTGATAGTAATCATAGCACCAAGAAAGAAAAAGGTAATGTGGGAACTAATCATTTAATTGAATTCAAAATTTTTTTCCAGGAAGATGAAGTTTATCAAATAAAATCTAAGTAGGTATTCTATTACCCTACTAGATTTTCTTTAATTGAAAATACTAGACATCTTGATTTCAGATGTTTACACATAATTGAGAAAAAACAAATTACTTCCAAGCTTAGGGGTTTGACTTAATTGTGAAAATGGCAACCTCTTGCTGAAATAAGTTCTTGGTGAGCTGAATGGCCATGATTAGGAAAGAACCACTGCAAATTATTTTCTACTTGAAAATATATACATATGTAGCAGCTAAGAAATAAGTTGTTCCTGAAATCCCAAATATTAAAGGAATAAAGTAGTCAGATTATTTAACATATTACTTCCCTAACACACATGCACATTACAAAATATTTGAAGAAGCTCTAAGGACATTTAGATCTGTGCTAATACAGTAGTCACTATCACATGATCTATTTGGCTAGACTTCATTTGGCTAAGTCCAAATGAAGATGTGTCATAAGTGTAAAATACACACCAGATTTCAAAGACTTAGTATGAAAAGTAGAAAGCAAAATATCTGAACATTTTTCAAATTAATTTAATGTTGAACTGATAAATACTGGATATATTAGGTTTAATAAAATCTGTTATTAAAGTTGATTTTACTTGCTTCTTTTAACTATTTTAATTTGGTTACTAGAAAAATTAAGATTACATTTATGCCTCTTTTTATAATTCTATTGATCAGATCCCCAGGCCAAAAAGGTGAGTTGTAATTTGTATGCAGATACAGCACAGTCTGAAACTTGAGTTATATGAAATCCTAAAAATTAGGGGATGGCAGAGAACATGTTTAAGTGTTACATAGTCATTGAATATCCATTGCTTTATGAGGAGATACTCAGTGAAATTATAATTTTCACCTATCACTGACTGAGGCAGTGGGGGAGTGGGTCCCCATCTTGTCTCATCATATAGGTGTTCCATTAACTACACAGAATTTGAAGTTTCAACAACACATGTGAGTTACCCACCCTTCTACAGATACAAGTTCCTTCTTTCCTCAGCTAATTTTCCCTCCTCTCCCTCTTCCTGTCCAGGGATGGCCCTTCATTTATAGCATTTTCATTCTGGAAGTTGCCATGTTTCCCTCCCCTAACTTTTCAAACACTGTTGTCATTGTTATAGATTTTATGAAGAGCTTGAAAAATAACTGGCTAAAAGTATTCATCTTTGACTCTTTAACTACTCTGGCCAAATCAGTACATTAACCACTGTTGAGCAAGATCACATGCTAGTATTTAGAACAACCAGATTTTTTAAGAGATGTAATGATGAGGAAAAAGATAGGAAACTGCTGAAGAGATAAAAAGTGATAAGTACAATGGAAAGTGAGAAAGAATAGTTGAATGTTCTGGAAGCCACTGTCATCCAATGCTGGAATGTCAAGAGGAATTACAGCTGAATACAGGCTGTACAATTCTTTTTAAAAAAGGTTATGTAGGGTATTGTGTATAGAGTTCAAATTGTAAATGTTCAACAAGAGGACACCAGGTCTCATTCATACACAGGGGTTTTCTTTTCCATCTATGTGTTCACTCTACTTTTTCAACTATGGAAAAAAATCAGGTAAGATGGAGTTCAATTTGATAATCCCTGAAATTTAAAGGATGTATATATGGTCCTGGAGGAAGGATAATAAAATAAGAGGGATGCTTCCTGCCTTATTAATGGTCCTGACACATCCATGGGCTTTTGCTAGGTACAAAGAATAAATTCTTGTTCCAAATATAGGATGACAGTAAAGTCCCGAATTTCAGTTATAAAGTAATTCAAAGGGAGAGATTTTCCCTTCAGGATGCAAGCCTTGATATTTTGCAGAAACACTTGAAAGTATTTGTCAAATAGCTCGATGAGAGTAGCGTTTTGTGGAATTTGAAAAATAAAACCTAGAGAATTTGGATAATCCATGAACTATTTATTAACATGTGCAGCAGACACCTAGAGGGGTGGGATAAGGAGGGTGGGAGGGAGGGTGACGCAAGAGGGAAGAGATATGGGAACATATGTATATGTATAACTGATTCACTTTGTTGTAAAGCAGAAACTAACTCACCATTGTAAAACAGTTATACTCCAATAAAGATGTTAAAAAAATTAAAAAAAAAAAAACATGTGCAGCAGAAAACCTGAATATTGTATGCTGTTCTTCGTGAACAAAATGCTAATAGATTAAAGGTAAAGAAAAAGACATATCAAAAAGGGAAACTTTTTTTCTGTTTTAAATCAGGTGCTGGTTTTCAACACTCAGTTCAAGTACTTTTTTTTTTTAACAAGATGAGGCCAATGGAAAGTTTCCAGGATGTTTGTTCTGACAGGCAATTATTTTTACCCTGCCACGTTTGTAGCCACAGAGAAAGATGCTGTCAGGCTGACTGACCGAAGGAGTTCTCCACAGTCAAGGAAACTAGAATTTTGATAAAAGACTAAATAATGAGGTGATAAATTGTCTATGGCACTTCAGAGGTAAAGCGTTACTTTCTCAAGAGTTATGTGTACTGATTGATTTCATGAAAAACCCTTTACCCTAGACAATAGAGGAGCTGAATGTCATACTTAATAATTAACTGGAAAAAGAGAAACTGAAATATTTGATTCCTAACAAATATACATTAATAATAGCTCAAAGTGACAAGCAGTGTACATTTCACACAAGAGGCTCACTTGTGATACATATGTATGGATTATGTTCACTCACAAGTTTATGTCAGACGTTAGCCAAATTGATTATAATATCAAATTAGAGAGGGAAAAAGGAGCATGCAGAACTAGTAGATTTGTCAGCAAGATTCAGAGTTTATTTACTATTTTGTATTTTATATTTCAACTTTGTGAAAAAGGAAGGCAGTGAAGCATTTTCAAAACTACCTTTTCAGAAACTCTCAGACTACAGACATGCTGTCCTCAGAACAGCCATTAGTGGAGGAGAGAACGTCACACATCCCTCACCTGATGTGAAAAGCTACGCCTTTCCCATGTCTTTGTCTTTAATTGTGCCTATGTGTTTTATATCTGTTAAAACTGGTATTCCCAACTACTAACAGCTCAGCTCTTGGAAGAATACCTCAATATTAGTCTGCTGTGCTTCAGCACAAGTTGTCACATGATATAGTGAAGTGAGAATGACCTTCGGGTCAGAAGCCCCTGATTTGAGCTCCTTGCTCCCCCATACACAGACCTGTGGCTTTGGGCATATCATCAAACCTTTCAGAGTCATGATTATTTTGTCTGCTAAATGGAGGGAGTGAGATATTGTATGGATTTGCCTTGCACAGAGCCAGACTGGGTGTTTAGTAACAGTATGGGTCTTTTCCTTTCCTCTTTGAAATCGATTGCTCTGTCTACCTGGTGGTTCACAGTAGGACATTTGCTATGTTGAAGGCATTAGGTACATCATGGATTTCAGAGCCTTCCATTTACTCATCAGTCAAGTGAGGATATTGAGAAAAGTGAGACAAACCATCTAGTCTAGTAGCTAGCATGTAGTAAATACTAGTTTGATTTTCATTCTTTTCTTAATTTAAAAGGACTGTATTTGAGATTAATAGCTGACTATATTAGATTTAAGAAATATAACAATCTAATCTTTCCACTATTGGATTTGTTTTACCTAATGAGTTGCCATCACTAAATAACAAAATAATAATAAAAAAAAAACTTAGAACAGAAAATCTTGGTTCTCTGAATTCCAGTATGTCTCTGTTACATATTGATAAGATTATGCACAATGTCTTCCTATTTTAACTCCATTAGTAAGTTATTTCAGCCTGTAAAGTATTCTCAAAGTACAATCAGGGTTTATCATCCATTTATAAAGTTTCACTTATCCTGGTCCTGTTCTTCCTTTGTTCAGAAAGGAAGCTGATTAATGGAGAAAGGGAGGGACCCAGGAAGAGGGTGATGATGTCTGAACTGAAATCTGCTCTGATCTGAGAAACAAACATCTGAGTTGTTTTGTCTCCTTTGCTGCAGATGCTATTATTGCCAGTCAATGCATTGTGATGCACAAGGGCTAGTGTGAAATGGAAATTTCTCTTTTAGGAACCAGGAAATAAGTTACGAATAAAAGAATGCTCATCCAGTGAAAGGAGATGGTCTCTCTCTGGGCATCAGTGTTGACTGAATGCAGAGAACCTGGAAATTTATTCAGGAGTTTTTGGAATTCTAAACAAAAAAAATCAGTGAACATCATCAGGGTCCTCAAATTCTATCCAGAACTGAAACCAGGTAAGTGGTGGTCCCTCTGAATATTTTTTGCAGTTGAAATCTGATTGTTTCCAGAGTGGTACTCCTGAGTTACCATATTTTATTCAGGCAAGTTTTATGCATATTATCAGTCAAAAGTTAGAAGACGAAAACAGCATTGTCACAAGAATAATTTATCTCTGTATTTCTCATCAACTACTGTCTCTTCCTTTCTGAATGTGGGTGTGTCCTGACCACTGATGGCTGAATATCCTCCTCTATTATCTCCTTCCTCCTCCTTACAAAATGTGAATCCTGTTCAAGTGTTCAGCCTTTTCCATGTGCTCTGTGATTCTCAGGGAAGGTGATCCCACCTCCAGCTCAAAAGTGGTTACTAGTCCTAGACCAATTGTGATAATCCTGCCTGCCTATCCAATGATGGAACTCAGCTTTCAGCCAGACAGATCATGGTATTCTCCTGGTGACTGATACCAGATGAGATTTGACATATGACCTGAACTGGTGCAAACATACTAAATCTTGAGTTAATGTTATTCTATTTTTGGAGTAAAACCTTTTTCTTTGTCCTGCTGGGTCATCCGAGTGGATATTTTAGCCATCTTGAAACTTCGTGGGTAGGTTTATAGTACTTGAAAAGTCCAGAAACTATCACATCTTAAGAAAGCCAATGCATGGAGACAGGCAGAGCCAAGGAAACTGCAGAGAAGCTGGAGTCCTATTTTAACCATACTTGGAGACTCCCCTCTCTGAACTTCCTACTATGGGAGATACTAAATATAGTTTAAGCTAATTTGAGGTGGAGTTTCTATTACATGGAGCCCAAAGCGTTGTATCTGAGAAAGGGAAAAACCGCTTCTATCTTAAGCTCCTGAGAAGGCCCTCATGAGTTTAATCCATTTATATTTTTCCAAATGCCAGATACTAGGTGGAATGGATTTGGGCACGTAATCAAGTCCAGCCCATTATGGTCAAAGAGCTTCAGTCTGCAAACTGAAAATTTGGGGGAACTGAACTTTCTTTCGATTCCTCACTGGATATGAATAAGAATGAACCAAGCTCTGGTGTCTACACTATACCAATGATTCCCCTTTTTTTCTTATGCCATTTTAGATTGAATTTTCTGTTCCTTGCAACTGAAAGCATCTTACATGCAAGTTAAGCCTCTAAAACATATTAGTTTTGATATATTTCTGGTTGAGTTTTCACTTTTTGAGCCTGTGATCGACAGTCTAATGATGGTAGTCACTTTTCAAAAAGTTTGCAGGATTTGAAAAGGCCAGAAGTCCATTCCTTAAAAATAAATAAATCTTCAATCAGGAAAGTAAACCAGTGTGAAGAAATGGGCAACATATCTTTTCGCTTTTAAAATTTACAGCCAGTGAAGAACCTCTCCTAGAGTTCCTTCCTTTACTCAATTCAAGCAGAGAGCATAGCAGATTGGTTTCCAAGAGGCACTTTGTTTTCCAAGAGGCCATGAGACAATCTGGAGAAAGTAAGAGATCATCTTGGTCATAACCACTGTGCTGTGTTTTCACTTGTCTCAGGCCAAGCACAAATAGTCCATGTTCTACGTTAGGAAAATAACAAAAGTTGATACCTGTAAAAACTTCTATTTGTATAATAACACGACATATTTTTTAAAATAGTTACACTGATATTAATGCTGGATTTTTCAAATAGTCCTGCTGGGAAGTTATTTACATTTCTATGGTTCAGAAGTATTTTTGGAATTTTTTTTTAAACTCTGCTATAACATTTGACATTTCTTTTTTGATAATTGTCCAAGATAACAAATTTCCTGTTGAATGTAGAACTGACTTATTCATCAGTACTGATGACTAAGGGGGACAAATTAGCTGAGTGGTTAAATTGGGCAATACAGTTTTTGATGAAAAAATTGAGGTTAAGAAAAACTTATGTAATCAAACAATTGCAGAATATGTTCCATCTGATTTGAGTGGGACCACGAAAAATACTTGCTATTGTCAACTACAAATTGGCACTTGCCATTGGCGCTTGCCATCTACCTCTACAAGGATTAAATCACATGCTTCTGCAGCTGCTGACTTTCGACACCCCCTGAAAGGAGTTCAGGGTGGAGAACAGAGATGAGGCACTCTGTGCTCTGGGAAAAACTGGCAGAACAGGTCTTCAGATAGTTAGAAATTTTCAGAAGCCCATTTTATGAGCCCAGTTCTTGTATTTCCTCATATCTAGAAAAGCACTTAAATCCTTCATTGTGACATCTGCTCCTTGTGACTAGCAGAAACCTTCTGCAAAAAATATGTGCTTGATTTCGTGTATTCCCCCTTCACCAGAATCACATATATACTGACCTTCCCCCCCTACCTCTTTGGAGCAGTTTCTCAGAGCTATCTGAGATGCTGTCTCCAGGGCTATAGTCCTCATTTTGCCCCAAATAAAACTTAAGTCACAACTCTCATGTTGTGCATATTTTTTTAAGTCTACACTACCATCTTCAGAAAAATATAAAAATGTTTAATAAATCAACAAACATTTTCCTGGAAGAATACTAGACCACTGGGAGAAATGCATTCTTATGGTTATGAAAGCTCTTTCCTCTTTAAGAATATTCTTTAAAAATGAAAATATTCCTGAGTGGTAGAATTGCAGAATAAACTAATAATCAAAAATAACTTGGTGAGGAAAGTGGGAACTGGAAGAGATATATTAAATAAATGATTGTTGAAAGGAAAGGAGTGGTGTCTATCTGAAAAAAAAAGTCTGTATCTAATCTGAAATCTTGCCTAGGCCTTACCTATGGGGCAGGAAAAGAATGGATACTATGTGATACCTCCACATAACAAAAGTAGGTAATGGGAAGAAAGGCAGTCCCAGGTCACTACAAATGATAGAATTTACTGTATCTCACTTTCATCAATTCAAAATCTCCCTCTACTCTCAACCTTCTCACATTCAGAAAAACTTTACGGCTTCCTTTTTGTTGGTGAAGACACTTAGACCTTTATGATTTAATACACCACAGGTAGTTTTAGACTTCAGTCTCAAGGATACTGCTCATTTTCTATGGCACAAAGGGAACAAAAAGTGACTTTTTTCTTTAAAAGATAAGAACTTTAAGTACATTTAACACATCTCCCAGCATTTTTATATCAAAGATTTGTCATGTCTGTTTCTGAAAGGGATTGAGATGATTTAGAGATTAAAGTATACAGGGAAAGAGGCATTTAAGTCTAAAACAAACTAAATCCCGTTTCAAATAAACAAAACGCACGTTAGTGGAGCAGATCTCAACTAAGGTGCTCAAAAGCACTTTGGGGCAGTGAAGTAATGGTCTCCAAGCTCTGCAGCATCTACTGCAAATAAGGGAAGTGTAACGGGCTAAACAGCTTTTATTTTCTGACAATATAAAGTGAGTTCATTCATCTCTAGAAATACATTTTTGCTTAGACTGAAACCCCAGCTTAAATTTACAGTGAAAACCCTGGTTTACAAATGGAGGAACTTTTGCTGGAAAATGCCTAGGCAAGAGAAGGTGGCTTCCTGGGGGCAAGTGGATACTTTCATCAAGTAAAATCAACTGTATCAGGAGTAACAGGACTTGGACACTTGTAAAAATACAGAGTAACTATTGCAACTCAATACTAAAAAGACACAGAACTGAATTTAAAATGAGTGAAAGGATCTGAATAGAATTTCTCCAAAGAAGATATGAAAAGATGCTCAACATTATTAGCCATCAGGGAAATGCAAACCAAAACCCCCATGAGATAACACTTTACATACACTGGGGTGGCTATAATAAAATAAAATAAAAAAACAGATAATAACAAGTGTTGGACAGGATGTGGAGAAATTGGAACTCTCATACAAGGCCTGTAGGAATGTGAATAGTACAGTGGCTTTGGAAAACAGTCTGGCAGTTCCTCTAATAGATAAACTTAGAGTTACCATGTTATCCGGTAATTCCAATGCTAGATATTTACCCATGAGAAATGAAAAGATATGTCCACATAAAAACTTGCAAACAAATGTCCACAGCAGCATTATTCATACTAACCTAAGATGGAAACGACCCAATATTTGGGTGATGAATGGATAGAAAAAAAATGATATATTCATACAATGGAATATTGTTCAACAATAAAAATAAATGAAGTACATGTGACAACATGGATGAACCTTTTGTTAAGCAAAAGAAGCTGGTCACTAAGGATCATATATTGTATGATTCAATTAATACGAAATTTCCAGAATAGACAAATCTATAAACACAGAAAGTGTATTGGTGGTTGCCTAGGGGTCAGTGAGTTATTGGGTAGTATGTGAATTATATCTTAATAAAGCTGTTAAACTAAAACACAGAGGAAGGCTTCAGGGTATGGGCTCACAATGCCACAGATAAAATAATCTTAGAATTTTTAAAACCAATTTATTTCTTCTTACTAATAACTTTCTTTAATTCCCTGCTCTACAGTAGGATTTTATATTTGATCCTTTAGCAGCAAAGTTGATAAAAAGATAATGTTTTTGAACAAGTGGATGTGCATAAGGTATAAGTGGTTTCCACAGTGTCCTACACAGTCAGCAACAGATGTGTGAAGAGAATCCTCGTCCTTCAACCTAAGACTCGGTCTCTTAGCAACAGAATCCTTTAAGTTTCTGGTTCCAAATACTCAAGTCCAGAAAATAAAATTGTATTAAAAAGCAAGGTAATGTAGTCACAGGGATGTGCTATTAAAATAAAAATGTATGGAATTTGACCCCAGACAGTACAAACAAGTCAGAGCTCATTCAAGCCAAAGTTAAATGGAAACATTTCTTACCTCAAATTGTGATTTTTAAAAGAGCCTATTTTTGTTGTTGTTGTTCTTCCTTGCAAGAGTGGTTTCTCAGGGAAAAGACACAATCTGTTGACAATCAGTTTTTTTTTCCCCTGACCTCTCACTCATTTATTTCAAAATTATATTTAGAGCTCAGCATATTATTGGTATGAAGAAATACTGATGGAAAATAGGACAGAAAGAACAGAGTGCTCTAAAACAGGCTAGGAGGAGTTGAAGGTTGAAGAGAGTTTTTTGGCAACTCAAACCCTCATGTCAATCAGCTCTGTCCTTTTTAATAGCTCAAATCAAATGAAGTCTTTACTGTCATCTCTGTTCCCCAGAGGAAATACAATGCTCTCTAGTTGAAAGGGACAAAGAAAGGCAAATACAATCCTAAAAGCTTTCTCTGTTTGGTCTCTCAAACCTTTAACTTCTCATTTTTTGTGCTCCTGTTAACATTTCTGTTATCTTCCTCAAAGGCTCTGAGCTATGTTTCAGACGTTTGGTCTCTCTGATATCTAAATGAGTTCCCTCTTACCGAGTAGGGGCTCAAAAATGTCGCTGAGAGTGTTGGTCTTTGTTTCAGTGGGTAGTGGGTTTTATTCCCCCACTTTTACACTGTCAGCACCTAAACATCCCAACTTTCTGAGACCTACACTTTTGTCTTCCTCCTATCTCTTCACAAAATGAATTACATTTCTAGGAATGAGGATCCATGTCTAGTTTGGGACCATGGTTTGGTTTTTCTTAAAATCAACTTAAAAAGTGTAGAGGTTGCTTTGTAGCTGTTGACCTCACATGCTGACAGGAAGGAACAAAGAGATCAGCTGGGTAACCACCAGAAAGGGCAGTCACTAAGGCTTCAGAAGACAATGCCAAACTTTCAACTCTATTTGTCTATACGTTGTTTCAATTGGCTATGTCTTTGTTGGGTACTCACTTTACAACGGGGCTGATTAACAATGTTCAGGGAAGTACTGCTGGCCTCTGGTGGTGACTGGAATTAAAAGGAAGCCATGTCCAGCCTCTTCCTAACCCCATGTCTACCATGTGGAAAGGACATAAAATTTGGCTAAACATAAAGGTTTATTAGCAAGCAGGCAAAACAAAGGAGGGGCCAATAATTGAGCTAGAGAAAGCACGTGGCAAAACTGCTCACAGCAGCAGTCTTGGGACAATTTAAGTATTTGTGGCAGAAAATTTGGTCATTACCTCCATTATTGACTATTCTTTTAAAAAACTTGATTCCTGTCTTTTTCGTTGTTTTCATAGTGCCTGTTTTTTTGGTATTCACAGTTTTACTTCAATTTTAGAAGAAGAGTATAGATAAATTTAAAACCGGGTATAGTGTGAGTTGCCATGCAGTGACAAATTGGTCCTTTAAAAAAACTGCTGTGTCCACTTAAGCCTCACCTAATGCTCTGATCAATGATTTGAGCTATTTTACTTGTTGTTAACTACCTGAAATATCTTTCACCTTTTAGGCTGCCAAATCAAGCTACTCTCTCCTTCAAAATCTGGTTCTCAATTTATATCCCTCATCCTTCCTGTTACTCAAAATTAAAAAAAAAAATCAGAACCAACAACTCTTGGGTTATGTTTGACTATTCTTCTTTTACTATTCTATATGTAACTCACCTTTCAGCTTTTTTTTCAATGTATATCAAATAATCACATCATTTCTCCTTAGCTCTGATACTTGCACACAGGACTGAGCCTACCGTTGCTTCTTGTCTGGATCACTACAATAGTTTCATAATAAGGTTCTCCGCTTCTACCTTTTCCTTCTACAGTCTATTTTCTACACAGCAGCCAGTGTGATCCTTTTTAACATAAGTCATATGATGTTACTTTTCTGCTAAAACTCTGACAAAGTATTTCCATTCAATCAAAGTAAAAGCTTAAGTCCTTAATATGGCTTACAAGTCCCTACATAAACTGACTCTCTGTTATCTCTCTAGCCTCCTTGTCTACTATTTTCCCATTATTTTACTCTGAAACAGTTACATGGAGGAAGCCAGCACGCTCTTACTTTAGAGCTTTTTCTTTAGCTGTAACTATGGTAAGTTCTTCTCCAGATTTCTTGACTAGCAATTTTGTAACCTTCAAATCTACTCAAATATCACTTTCTGAACATCCCATTTGATACTGCAATCTGCATTTCTTACTCCAACTCACCTCCTGCCCCAGCATGACTGGTCACCATTACTTCTTTTTTTTAACCCATAGAAATTGCCTCCCTCTAACATATTCTAAACTGTTTATTTATTATAGTCTGTCTTCACCCACTAAAATTAAGCTCCATAAGGACATAAACCTTGTTTTGTTCATTGATGATTCCCTTTTCTGTTGAACAGTGCCTGGTACATGAAAAATGAATCAATGAGTCTATTTATGTTAAGATACTCAGCCACTGAAATGGAGACTTGAGTTGTACTAGTTTGGTAGAGTCAGTTTTGTTAGAATATGGGTCCTTCATGGAACCATATGGATAGCAGGATGTTGGGTGTTGACACATATATTAACCATCCTCATTATCTTAACTTAAATAGAATGTCTAATAGAGGTTCATTTATGGACCAATGGGTTTTTAAATAAAAATACCTAACTCATGACAACTGATTATCATTTGCTTTATCAAATTCTGATGCAAAAATAGAGACATGGATGGGTAAACTCCATGATTCATTTATTTTTTCCTTATCTGCTAATACCTTTCTTTCACTTTCTATTCCCTATTTCCCCATTTCTCTCCCTTTTTTCCTATAATCCAACTTCAATAAAAATGATAAAGACACTGCAAATAAAATGAAGATATAAATAAAACAAATCAAATCAAAACGTAACAAAAGCTCTTAATGCTGTGGTTTGAATTTTATATGAAATACTTTTTTTCACACCATTCTTTTTTGTACATATCTACAACCTAGGTATCTTTGATATTTGGACTAGAACTTATGCATTGGTTTTATGTATGTGTATATATATGTGTGTGTGTGTTTGAAGGTAACATTTCATTTTAATACATATGCATTTTAATTTCAAAATTCATATGTCTGTTATGGAAATCGGGGGAAACAAAGGGAAGCATAAATAAGAAATCAAGATTACAAAATCCCACCAAGAGTTAATCACTGCTTATATTTTGTTAGAGATAATCACTGTTTACATATCTGTGTTTTTAAAAATGTGTTAGTTATTTCCTCCTTAATTTTTTCAAAAAATAAAATTATAGTTTTAACTAGAGTTGTTTAAGGTTTTTGAGTTTAAACTTTTTAAAATATATGATACACATATTATATAAGACTGTATAACATCAAACAATATAGAAAAGAGCAGAAGAAAAAGTCTGAAATCCTTCAATTATGAGTAATCATTTTTTAAATCATTTGTACTGTTTTCTAACAAGTATCTTTACTCTGAAAATAGGGTAGATTAAGAGAAATGTTTTCTATTTGTAGTCATTTTTTTCATTCTGTTTTTGGTAAAAAAAAAAATGAAAGAAAATGTTCTTGAACTTTGAATGTGGAAAAAAAAGGAACTTTTGTGCACTGTTGGTGGGAATGTAAATTGGTGAAGCCACCATGGAAAACACTACAGAGGTTCCTCAAAAAACTAAAAATAGAACTAACATACGATACAGCAATTCCACTTCTGCATATTTATCTGAAGAAAACAAAAACACTAACTCAAAATAATATAGACACTCCTATGTTCATTGCAGCATTATTTATAATAGCCAAGATATGGAAACAACCTAAGTGTCCATCAATGGATGAATGGATATAGAAATTGTGATATATAGATATACAATGGAATATTATTAGCCACAACAAAGAATGAAATCTTGTCACTTGTGACAACATGGGTGGACCTTGAGAACAGTATGCTAAGTGAAGTAAGTCAGAGAGAGAAACACGAATACTGTATGATTTCACTTGTATGTGGAATGTAAACAAAACAGAAGAAAAACAAAAGCAAAACAAAAAAACCAAGCTCAGAGATACAGAGAACAAACTGGTAGTTTCCAGAGGAGGGAGATGGGGAGGTGGGAAAAATGGGTGAAAGGGGTCAAAGGTACAAACTTCCAGTTATAAAATAAATAGGTCATGGAGATGTAATGTACAGCATGGTGAATGTAGTTAATTATACTATATTGCATATTTGAAAGTTACTAAGAGAATAGATCTTAAAAGTTCTCATCCCAAGAAAAAAATTTGTAACTATGTAAGCTGACTGATGTTTACTAGACTTACTGTAGTGATCATTTCACAATGCATATAAATATCAAATCATTATGTTGTACACCTTTAGTGAGATTTTTCTAGATGGTTGATATGGTCAATATTTCATTTGGGACTATGGAGAATTATTTGTCCAATGCCTTCCCCTTTATCTCCAGTAATTCTTGTGACACTTTGTCTTCACTAGCCTTTGCTTCAGTTTCTTCAGAGATGTTCTTAGAGATTCCACATATTCCTTTTGACTATTTCTTTTCTTTGAATGGGAAGATTTATTTGTGAGGCAGTTGATAGTTGATAGTGTGGGTTTGGGTCCTAATTTTTAAAACACTTTCTTTCATCTGAGGAGCATGCTTTCTTTCAGTTTTCAGTGCTCAGGGATTTAAATGGGTCACAGAAAAAACTCTGAGGCCTCAGAGGGTCCATCAGTTGATCATTACCTCGCCTCTTCTCCACCAGATTTACCCTGCCAACTTCTCCCTCAGTCAGTTATCTAAGTAGGATGCATTAAATACTGTGGGTCAGCATAGTTTCCCCTTCAAATACACATTTTCTACAATATAGATGTTTCTCAAAGAACATTGCTCACTCCTCTAGTCAAATTACACCCCTAATCTTTTCACTACACTATCTAAAATTATCTCTTTTTAAAAATTCTAGTATTATTTACCTCAACAGAACGTAAACACCTTGAATTTTGCCAGTCTTGCTTACTGGTATTCTACAGTGTCTAAAACAGTGTCTGGCACATAATAAATGCACAAAATTTAATAAATAATGTGTCATTAATTGACAAATTTTTGTCTCTTTTCAATGTTTAACTAATCAAAGACAAAAATAGCTTTAGTTGTTTAAAATACAAAATATTTTAAGATCAGTGGGTTTTATTTTATATATTATATTAAGGCAAATACCATATGCAAATACAGGTGTGCATAGTATAAGCTCTGGAATGTGGGAGAGGAGTTTAAATATCAGCCCAAGGGTAAGAGACTATTTCTCACTAACCCCATCTCTGGATTAGATGTAAAATATGCCTATGCCTATGCCTAGGTAACTTTTAATTCTACATTAAAAGCATTTTACATCTTGTTACTATAAAAAATCTTAATGAAATTAACATAGGTCATTGGAGATGAGCTTGTTATTAAGCTCCAATACTGATCAGCAGATACTAATAGGGACTTACTGGGTTTTCTGATATTATTAGGTTTCAGAGATACATCCGGCCAGCAAATATTTATTTTACATTTACTATATGCCAGGCACTCTTGTGAGCATTTTGGATGCATCAGCCAACAAATGGAAAAAAAATCCCTGCCTTCACCAGAGCAAGGCTGGGGCTCCGGTGAGCATACACTGTATGAGAAGAATAATGTTGTCATTAAATGATAGGAGAAGACTGCTCAGTTTGGGAGATGTTAGATTCAAGATGTGTATTAAACATCTAAGTGGAGATGTTAAACAGTCAGTTCCTTCTAAGCATCTAGAGTTCAGGAGGGAAGTTCATGTGAATATGAAAGAGAAGATATCCTGGACTACCTCCTTGTCTTCTCCAAGGCATAGAGGAAAGGAGATTAGAGGAAGCTGGCAAAGGACACTGGGAAAGAGTGGAGAGAAGGGTGGAGGAAAAAGACGGAAGAAAACCAGCTGGGGGTGTTGTCTTGAAAGCCAAATGAAGGAAGCATTTCAAGACTGTGTCAAATATTATTGTTATGTTGGATATGCCCAAATCATATGAAGATACCGTGAACCCTATTAAAACCCAATCCCGGGGCTTCCCTGGGGGTGCAGTGGTTAAGAATCTGCCTGCCGATGCAGGGGACACGGGTTCGAGCCCTGGTCTGGGAAGATCCTACATGCCGTGGAGCCACTAAGCCCGTGCGCCACAACTATTGAGCCCGAGTGCCACAACTACTGAAGCCCGCCTGCCTAGAGCCCGTGCTCCACAACAAGAGAAGCCACCACAATGAGAAGCTGCGCACCACAACGAAGAGTAGCCCCTACTCGCCACAACTAGAGAAAACCCGCGCACAGCAACGCCCGCGCACAGCAACGAAGACCCAATGCAGCCAAAAGTAAATAAATAAATAAATTTATATTAAAAAAACAAAACCCAATCTCTTTGGAAAAATGAAGAACATTGCTAAATATTATACTTGTTTGCCTTTTTTAGCACTTCTTGTACTTCTTGGATTTTTAAAAGCATTTTATTTAGTACTTTATTGATACAAATATAATGATGCATGGTCCCTGCTGAGATCTGCAGTCTGATGAACATCTTATGGTTTTTTAGTTTCTCCATCCTACTACTTTGTGATTTGTGTGAGAACAGAGTGAGGCAGAAGGAGAGAAAACAGCGTTCATGGCAGGGCTACCATGCTGTAAGTGTTCTAATCTTACCCAGAGAACATTCAGTGAATTATTATTGACCAATTGACTCAAGAGAATTCCATTAGAGCTCAATAACACAGTAAAGTTCTAGGGATGAAATGTCAGATATTTCCAGCATTCTAGTTTTGAAAAAGGCAAGCATCCATTATAGTTGAAAATCAAAGTTGTGACACAAGGATTAGAAAGAGACTCAAATACTAAATTCTAATATTGCAAAGAGTTATTTTCTGAAACAATTGGGATTCAACATCAGGTGATTTTTTTTTTTTAGCTTTTAATTAAACCTTAATTTGGTCATGACATTTTGATAGATTTAAACAAGTTTCAGCCTTCCCACAGTGATTCGTCATTCTCCCCTTCTGTCAGTGAGTTCTTCCCACACAGAGAAACTCAGGTTTAAGGGGCCTCAGTTGAATAAATATAATTAATACCACACAGCCTTCAATTTCATGTTTAAATACATTTAAAAGAATTATTAATGACTTTGAAATAATGAAAGAAGTGGAAAGAAATTACTTTTCATTATGAAGAAGAAAAGATCAAAATATTTCAGTCAAGTCTTCGGGAAAAGTGAAACAAGGAGAAAAGACGTGGGGGAGGAAGGAGAGGGGAGAAGAGGAAAAAAGAAGAAACTTATCCAGACAATGTTTCATGACTTTTATAGGCATCTCTGTTATGGGGTACCCCACTTCCACACTACTCCTCTTTTTCAACCAAAGAAATAGGGAAATTTCTGATACTCTGCACATTTCTCAAAGAGCCATTTCCCTAGCCCTCAGATTTTAAGCTACTCCTAAATTATAGGCATGGTGATATGTGCAGTCTCAAAAGTGATAAATGAAATGCATAAAAGGGCAGATTAATAGATCAATTTTCACATTGTAAAATTTAAAAACAAGTCAAAGCAACAACAAAGGCATAACTATTTTTATTTTATTATTTCTCTTAAGTAGATATAAATAATGAGTGAAATTTCAACAGGACATTATTTTATTATTTTTTAAATATATTTTTTATTGAAGTATAGTTGATTTACAATGTTAATTTCTGCTGTACAGCAAAGTGACTCAGTTATACACATATATACATTCTTTTTTATATTCTTTTCCATTATGGTTTATCCTAGGATATTGAATATAATTCCCTGTGCTATGCAGTAGGACTTTGTTGTTTACCCATTCTAAATGTAATCTTTTGCATCTACTAACCCCAAACTCCTAGTCCATCCCTCCCCCATCACCCTCCCCCCTGGCAACCACAAATCTGTTCTCTCCATAGAGAATATTATTTTAAATTAAGCTTGGATTAATTTACTTATTTACTCAAACAAATGATGAAAAAAACAAACGCAGGAGATAGGTTGTCATATGAAATGTTTTTATGTCAAAAACAAGCTTAAAAATTTGAGGTGGGTTATCTGTTTCAGAAACACATGTTTCTTGATGGTTAATTTTATTGCAAAAATGTATGGTGTAATTTCCATTTTGGGCTTGGGAATTTAGAGAACTAGAAAGAATATTGCTCCTTATCCTCACAACAAATATAAATTCAGACTAATTACAAGTTCATGAGTGTACTTAAACCCAGCAGTGAGCTGAGGAAGCATAACACCTAACTAGCCAGAGACAGGGGCCTGCAGGGAAACACTGGACAGGCTGGGACCACCTGCTCACATGAGGCCCAGCCAGCCAAACATGGTAAACATTCAGATAGAACTGTTGATGAATTAGTGGGGGCTGAATGCAGGCTGGGAAGAAAATGTGAAACCCTGGAGGCTCTAGATAGGGGGAGGGGTTC
Organism: Physeter macrocephalus; assembly: GCF_002837175.3. NCBI lineage: Eukaryota > Metazoa > Chordata > Mammalia > Artiodactyla > Physeteridae > Physeter > Physeter macrocephalus. The sequence goes on from NC_041215.1 coordinate 111,909,421, forward strand.
CATCACTATTGCCAGCTTTGTCTTCTGCACTCTTCACCTGCAGTGGCACAGTTCTGGAGAAGCAGGTGCTACAGAACGATAGGAAACACTCGGAATCCTCAGCTTAGTTGCTTTTATGGACCAAAGGCATTAATCTAAGGTGGGGGGCAAGATTAGAAGAAAAAAACAAACAAACCAAGATAATAAGACTATAGCCCTTAAGGAACTGGTGAAAACCCATTGCTGCTGGGGGAAAGGAGCAGAAATAAACAAACATAAAAATCCCTCTACCCCCAGGGCAGTTCCTCAGTTTTGACTTTAGTGATATTTTGAGGTGGATTAACCTTTGTTGTGGTGGCTGTACTCAGTACCAAAGGATAGTTAACAGCATCTCTGACCTTTGCTCACTAGATACCAGGAGCACTGCCCAGCTGTGATCAACAAAAATGTCTCCAGATACTGCCAAATGTCGCCTGCACTGAGAATAAGAGTAGTGAAAAGAAATGTCAATCACAGTGCAACTAGATTAACGTAATCTCCCACTAAATGCCTAGCAGAAAGAAAGATATGCCCATTTCCAAGCAAAACATTTACCTTACTCCACTATTCTACATGACATAGGAAAAATGCAAGAAAACTAGTTCTTTGCCAAGAGAAAATTAATCAGCAGACAAGGCACAGATGTTGGAATTATCTGAAGAATTTAAATAATTATTATGTATATGGTAAATGTTCTAACAGAAAGGGTAGATAACATGCCAGATCAGATGGGTAATTTCAGCAAAGAGATGGAACAAAAAGAATGAATCAAGCGAGGTTCTTAAAAAACTAAAAATAGAGTTACCATATAACACAACAATCCCACTCCTGGGCATATATCTGGAGGAAACTAATTAGAAAAGATACATGCACCCCAATGTTCACAGTGGCACTACTTATAATAGTTAAGACATGGAAGCAACCTGAAACTCCATTGACAGATGAATGGATAGAGAAGATATGGTATATATATTATATATATATATATATATATATATACAATGGAATATTACTCAGCCATAAAAAGAAAGAAATAATGCCATTTGCAGCAACATGGATGGACCTAGAGATTATTATACTAAGCGAAGTGAGACAGACAGAGAAAGATAAATACTATACAATATCACTTCTATGTGGAATCTAAAAAAATGATACAAATGAACTTATTTACAAAATAGAAACAGGTTCACAGACATAGAAAACAAATTTATGGTCACCAAAGAGGAAAGGAGGGGAGGGACAAATTAGGAGTTTGGGATTAACAGATACACACTACTATATATAAAATAGATAAACAATAAGGGAACTATAGACAATATCTTGTAATAACCTATAATGAAAAGGAATCTGAAAAAAATATATATATATAATTGAATCACTTTGCTGTACACGAAAAACTAACACAACATTATAAATCAACTATACTTCAATAAAAAGGAAAAAAAAGAATGAATCAAGTGAAGATGCTATCAATAAAACAAAAACTTAAAACAGTAAGAGAGATGAAAGATGCCTGAAATGGGCTCATCAGTAGAATCAGCAAAGCCAAGGAAAGAGTGAACTTGAAGACAGGTCAAAAGAAATAGCTCATACTCAGATACAAAGATTAAAAAAGACTGACCAAAACAGAATGAAACAATCAAGAGCTGTAGGAAAATATCAAATGTTTTAACATACATATAATTGAATTCTCAGGAGATGAGAGATAGTACAGGACATATGAAATATTTGAAGAAATAATAGGTGTGAGTTGTCTGGAAATAACAACAGTCATTGAACCACACATGTAAGAAACTCAGAGAACAAAAAGTAGAGTAAATGCAAACACACACACATACACACACACACACACACACACACACGGGTATGTCACATTCAAGTTGCTGAAAACAAAAGACAAAAAGAAAATCCTTAATAGTTAGGCAAAAGTAGGAAATACTCTTTTTGGCATTTGAGTGTTACTGCTATTAAAGAAGAAAGTGTGTTAACAAACACCTTAAAACTCCCCAAATCAATATGAAACATAAAGATCAACGTATATGAAGATCTATTGTGACCCTATCAACTAGAAATGGACAATCAGGAATTGAAATTTTGAAAAAGCAAAATCACTCATAGGAACACCAAAAACATAAAATGCCTGGAGATAAATCTGAAAGAATATGTTCAAGGCCTGTATTATGTCTGAACACTTAAAATTGGAAACCATTGCTGAGAGAAATTAAAGAAGACCTAAATAAATGGAGAGATATACCTTGTTCAGGATTGTGCCATTAAATATTTTTAAGATGTCTACTTTACTTAAATTGATCTGTAGACTCAATGCCATCTGGATCACAATCTCAGGAAGCTTTTTTGTGGAAATTAACAAACTGATTCTAAAATTCATATGCAAACTCAAAGAACCTAAATGAGCCAAAATAACTTTGAAAAAGAACTAAGTTGGAGGACTAAAACACCTAATTTCAAAAGCTACTGTAATCAAGACAGTATGGTATTGGCATGAAGGTAGCTCAATAGAACAGATTAGAGAGTCAAAAAATAAACCATAGTCTACAAAAAGAAAAATATTTGAGGCCTTGGGTTAGACCAAGATTTCTTAGATGCAGCACCAAAAGCAGGGTCCATAAAAGGAAAAACATTGATAATTGTACTTAAAATTTTAAACTAACATTTCAAAATAAAAAGTTAAACATTGTTAGCTTAACTTGATTGCAGGAAGGAAAGAGAAGAAAAATCAGAAAAGAGAGCAGCGAGGCCAAGAGGGAGCATCCATTTCCAGTGAACGCTAAGAACTAAACCATTTTTTACCAACTTGTGTCCTAATACCCTCCAAGGCAATTTAAACTCACATAGCATTTCTTGGTGAGGAGGTCATTTTTGCTACCTATCCCTACAGGGATAGCAGATCTTTCTGTCTATGAGGTTTTGTTTGATTGATGGTTTGTTTGTTTCTGGCAGCTGTCATACACAGAATAAAGTCATTATTGAAGGTCAAAAGGCTCAATCTATGAAGGATATATTCGAGAAGTAGTACAGATCCTAATAGCAAGCTCAAGATAAGATGGCTTTTATTTGATTTAGGTAGGAAGATATCAGAAATGGCTCTCAATATGTTTCCTGGAAAGAGCCTCAGATGAATATTTTCCTATTTATACACTGAATAAGGCCAGAAAAATGTTGTGTGAAAAAAATCTATAGCATATACTAGGAAAGATTCCATTACACTGAACCAAGCTCATATAGGGTAATTCTTTGAAGAGCAATGATAAAGCAACTTGATATTGCATGGTTTTGGTTTAAATCACAATCAAGTCATGCTTTTCTATTCCTGATGATTTTCTTATTTGTCTAATGTTTTATTAATGCTATTTTTTCTTGGGAAAAATGCAAATAGAAAACCTCATGCTTTTGCTGCATATTTTGAGATCTGTATTTATTATCATTTCATTCATGCTAAAAGACAAGAAAAAAAAACAAGCCACATGTAAGAATTTCTGTATTCAATTCAATTCGATGACAATAATATTGTGAAATTCATTCCAATTTGTTTTGACTTTGTTTTCCCATTAAAATAGTTTTAACATTAGAAAGAATGTTATAGTTATAGGGGAAATAGTTGAAAAATAAAACCAAAACATTAGCCTACTATTATGCCAGAGTATTTAAACAGATGAAGACCCTGAATATTTGTGCCTCAATTCCAGGTGGTTTAAAGATCTAAATGAGAAGGAAAAAGCTGTAAAGCTTTTAGATAATAACGTAGGTGAAAACTCTCCATGATATCCCTCTTCTCTTGAGGGAAGGAAATAATTTATTAAACAAAACACATACAAAAAAACAATTGTAAAGAGTCTAAAATTCATATTTATAAACTTCTTTTCATCAAGACTTAAGAGTTTATTTAACTGTTAAACACACATTCACTATTTGACCCAGAAAGTCTAATTCTGTTTATCCTAGAGAATTGAATACATGTTCACACAACCTGTGCATGAATACAGGATCGTTATTTGCAATCGCCAGTAATCAGAAACAACCTAAATGTCCTTCAACTAGTGACTAGGTCAACACACTGTGATATGTCCATACAATGGAATACTACTCAGCAATTTAAAAAAAGGAATGAACTATTGATATACACAACACTGATGAGTCTTAAATGTATTATGCCAAATAAAAAAAGTCTCAAGAAAGTGGCATACAGGATGATTCCATTTATATGACATTCTGGAAAAGCTAAAAATATAAGTACAGAAAACAGATCAGTTGTTATCAAGGGTCAGAGATGGGAGAAGAGTCTGAATACAAAAGGGCAGCAAATGGGAATTCATTGGGATGTTAGAATTGTTCTGTATTGTGGTGGTAGTTATGAAAATCTACACATATTTAAAACTCATAGAACTGTATGCCTAAAAAAGTGAATTCTGTTGACAACAAATTTTTTAAAAATTAAAAATAAATAAATTGAAAAGATAGTATAAGGAAATTGTACAAAAGATAGTATAAGGGCCTATCTAAAAATCGAGAAAATATAAATAAGCTTACAAATAAGGAGGGGAAAATCTCAATAGAGAAATGGGTTATATTTGAAGAGGTTCATCACAAAATTAAAAACAAAGAAACAGGGACTTCCCTGGTGGCGCAGTGGTTAAGAATCCGCCTGCCAATGCAGGGGACACGGGTTCGAGCCCTGGTCCGCAAAGATCCCACATGCCATGGAGCAACTAAGCCCGTGCGCGACAACTACTGAGCTTGTGCTCTAGAGCCCGAGCTCCGCAAAATGAGAAACCACCGCAATGGGAAGCCTGTGCACCGCAACGAAAAGTAGCCCCCGCTCGTCACAACTAGAGAAAGCCTGCACGCAGCAACGAAGACCCAACGCAGCCAAAAATAAAAATTAAAAAAAGAAACAAATGGCCATAAAGGAAATGATATGCTTGTACTCATTACTAACCAGGAAAATAAAATCATAGTAAGACAGCATCACTCACAAAACAAATAGGATAAAATGTCTTGCCTTTTATTTTCTGAAAAGGAAATTTTAACATTTTTAAATTAAAAAAATTTATATAAATAACCCAGATTTTACTAGAGAAAAAATTACAAATTATATACAATCAAAAACTATCCAGATATAACCACTCTTTGCATTTTGTTTTATATACTTCCTAAAATTTTAAGAACCCATAAATACAGGTTTTTACAAAAACGGAACTAAATAATGCACATTGATCTGAAATATCCTTTTTAAGTTCACCATTATATTAGGAGACTTTTTCCAACCACACTATAATTTATCCATCTGATTTATCTGGCGCTATGTCAAAAATGTCTTTGGATAATTTTAAGGAGTATTCATTGTAGAAAAAGTAAATTACTGACACAGAAACATTTTCAAGTTCTCTTCATTCATACGAGGCACCTCAAAAATCAGTGCTGAAGAAGTCTTGAATTAGAACAGGAGACTATTGGTTAGACAATCTTTAAAGAAAATAATTCTGGAAATATCATCCATTATTCAAACCAGAAATCATAAGACGTGCTCTGATTTTTACCTTTACAATTCATCTAAAACATGTGTTATGTTTATGCTTTTCTCTTTAATCCTGTCAGTTCTTGGCCGGGAGGCACAAAAAGATCATCATTTTTCTTATGCATGTTATATGATATCAGTTTTGCCTTTATTCTTTTCTCTCCCATGAAATAGCAAAAACCTACTTACTGAGCTCTGCCATTAAGTACTGCCAAAAAGTTCCAGTAATTTCACTGTTTTGACATCAGATCTATAAAAATTAATCTGTTTGGAGTGTAACTATGGAGACAGGCAGATACTGCCTTACAATACTACCAAAGACCATCTAAACAGTGTTCTCATTTATATACTTGGAGAAGCCCTAGAGCTTAGTGGGCTAAGAAGAGACCTGTTGAATCCCAGGGAATGGAAAATACCCACATATATTGGAGTGGTTTGGAGTCAGTGCAGTCTGTTTGCCTGGAAAGTTACTGCACCGTATGTCACAGAACTGACTGTGTTTACATTGCTCTCAAATTCTCTCTCACTGGAAAGTCTATACCGGTGCTCAGTTCACGGCCCACTACTTTCACCAGTCTGCAAAGTCCCCTTATTTTACTGACTTGTTCACTTCTATTTCTATTTCTCAATCCTATCCAACTCTACCCACCTACCTTAAGTAGCTAGGAATAAGCCATTTGTTTTGAGATATAATTATTCTTAATGTGACTAATGCTGCCACACAGCTCTGCAGGTGGGCTGCACAGTTCATATTCCCACCAGAACTGAGTCTCTTCCAGTTATCCAACGTCCAAATGCTATGTATTTTTTGATTATACATGTGCTTGACTATACATATGCCTGATTAATAATCTTTTAATTATTACCATAGACTGCCTCTGAAAATATACTGTCTTCTGTGACTTCCCCTTTCATTTGTTCTGATTCTGCATTACTCATCCTGCAGATACGCTGTGTCCTTCTGTTACCCCAGGGCCCTGTAAAGCAGTGGACTTTTAAAGTTTTTCGTCTCTGAGCATCATTGCCATGGTCTACATTTTCTCTGCCCCTTCTCTTCAACACAAATGTGACTCTTTCTGTAGCCTTTTTTCCCTTCCAGAGAAGTGGCAAAATAATGTAATGCATTAGTTCATGCTGGCAATCTTAGAGACCTTCAGTCGCTCTGGTGATCCTCTTGGCTGCCTGCAAGAGATGAGCACTATTATCTCAGATTGGCCGTTGGTCAGTACAAATTAACTACCTATGTATTCATAGGCAGCTCTTTGGCTTTTTTGTTTGGTTTTCTTGGGTACAAATTCCATTGTTTCTTTTCTTGGTTCTCCAATTTTTTTTTTTTTTTTTTTTTTTTTTGTGGTATGCGGGCCTCCCTCTGCTGCGGCCTCTCCCGTTGCAGAGCACAGGCACCGGACGCGCAGGCTCAGCGGCCATGGCCCACGGGCCCAGCCGCTCCACGGCAGGTGGGATCCTCCCAGACCGGGGCGCGAACCCGGTTCCCCTGCATCGGCAGGCAGACGCGCAACCACTGCGCCACCAGGGAAGCCCTCCAATTATTTTTGATGAGTATTTATTCTCTAGGATTTGTCAAGCCTACATTTTTGTTTTGTTTTGTTTTGGTTGCTGTTGTTGGGTTTTTTCTTTTTTTTTTTCTTTTTTTTCTTTTTCCTTCTCCACATATTCTCTAACCAGCAAGCATTGTATCTCAAATTGCCTATAGATCACTTTTGTCCATTTTTTAACCAACACCAACAATTTGTAATAAATCCCCAAGGCAGGCAACTTATACATCACATATATTCTATATATATTCTTGTGTTTTGGAGGACCCTTATTATCTTTCTCACCTCCTAAACCCAACATGTGCTGGCTATTTTGTCGGTTTTACTCTTTATCTAATACACTGCTAAATCCGGATTCCTCTTTCTTACTGCATTTCTCAAATATCTCCCTTCCTCTTGGAATCACTGAAGTCCTGATAACCTGGGTGTCTCACCTGGCATGATTTCAATATCTTTCCCTCTAGCCTTTTCTCCAACAGTTTCTTATTTTCTTCTTTTTCAAAACAAGAAATGTGAGTGAGAAGAAAACACATTGGATTGAGAATAAGAAATGGATTCAGCTTCCCATTTTACATTATCCGTCTGGCAAGTCTAGAGAACACCTCTTGACTTGGTTTATTTATCCCTGCATATGAAAATTGCATGCAAAAAAAAGCAAGTCTATAAGAATTACACTTCCACAATAAGTTTCTATTAGGAATATATCCTCCATTTTCCTGATCACATCACTATCTTGTAATCCTACAGAAGCTCAAGAGGAGCACAGAATCGCTGGCAAGGGTCCAGTTTGGACCCACCTCTTTCTTCTTGGCCACTGAAGTGAGGCTCCTACCTTCCCACAGAGACTGGGAGATAGGGGCACTATTGTCCTTTATCACGTTTCAAAGAGAAGCCTTCCAGGTCTTTGAGAAAGGAAGTCCTGGGTTGTAAAACTGGCAAGAGGTTTTTTTTAAAAAAAGATTTATATCTCAAAAGGGCAAAGAAAGAATTATGAGTTTCTTAAAGTAAATGCTCTAAGGAAAGGAAGGTCAGGACCTACAGGCAGGAAGAAGTCCATCTAAACTTTGGCCAAGCTGAGGGGAATTTTAAGGCAGTCCTGATCGGTTCATTTCATTCGTGGCAGCATCCATGAATAAGTACCCATGCAGTGAAAGGCATGTTCCCAATGAACATAACCTTAGCTTTAATTGTAATATTCTCCCAATTCATTTGCCATTATTCCCTGGGATGAGCTCATTTTCCTCCTGAATCATAACTACTTGGGTGCCTCCTGTAATACCACCTGGGCTGGGCTGGATACTCACCGCATTAAAATTCAATTCAATTCAGTCAAAGGAAAACAGCATTAACTGTACTTGCAAAACACTTCAAGTCCTGCTCAACATTATCCTAAATAGAAAACTGTATACTCTCCTCTTTTATGAATTTCTAAATACCTCTGGAGGCTCTTCTCCAAATAAAACTTGACTTTGCTTGTTCCTACTGCCTGATACTAGTACCTAAAAACTAGGTTAAAATGGAACATCGGGACGTATGGTGTGAAAGGCTCACAGATGTACAAGTATAGGGCCAGTTTGGATCAATGTAGGGAAATAGTGAATATAGTAACTTGTTGTGTCAGGCTTTAAATATATGCACTGGTCATCGCCTGTCTACTCATTCACTGAGACAGACCTTTCTGCTGACATCACCATCCAGCTCTGGGGAACTGACTTGGTTGGCATACATCTGGTCCCCCCTCCACACTGTTTGCACACCCACCCACATCTTGGCAACCTAGTTCTCTGAAAAGGCACGGCTGCCTGCTGAAATAACTCAGGAGTGTACTGACCGAAAACAGCCTTCTGGCTTCAGCTGGCAGGTCGCTCTGTGTTCAAGGACAAAGCCAAGAAAGCAAAGGACTCAAAAAATTTTATGCCCAGGTCTTGTTAAGAAAAGTGGTACCTCAGTACTAACTATTCCCCAAACATATGACATAGTCTCCTGACATTGTGTCTTTCCAGATTAACACCTGTTTGACCAGTAATGCAGTGAATCTCTCTTGTTGTTCTGCTGAGATTTTTCCACCTGGAAAATTTCAAGTCAATTTTGCTCAGGAATCATCACTCCTATAAAACCTCTTTGACTTCTCATGAGGCTGAATCAAACTTCACTTCCATATTCCCATAGCACTTTGTACACGCATCTCTCCTGGCCCTTACCTCATTTACTCTAATGCTCTGATTGGTGAAAGATGAATAAGGCATGTCCCACTCTCTGAAAGAACTCACAATCTAGCAGAAGAGACAGAAAACCAGTCACCGTCATCAATCTGTACCTATATGCCCGATCATCATCCCAGGTGTTTCATGGTCAGGTTCCTTATAATCTTTGCTTTCCAGCTTTTTAAATTCCTCCAAACTGGGGTAAACTATTTCTGAATTGCTATAATAATTTATAAAATAATTTTATTTTTCAAAAGAGTCAGAATTTTAATCCTAGAGCAACAGAGCAAATTATAAGACTTTTCTAAGCATAATGCAAACAAAAAGTTAACCTTTGTTCTCATTAAAATGAAGTACAGCAGCCAAATTTTGGTGATAGAGAAAGCCCTCTCACACTCAGGACTTACCTGTGACTCACTTGTGACTTACCTAGATAAAAGATAGAATTTATAATAAATAATTTCCACACTTTCAGCCTAAAACCACAACAATTATTGTCCCAAGAATTTATAGAAATATCCCTTTTAGGACAGAAGACTCATTCCCCTAACTTTGGGGAGTACTGATGGCTAACAGCTCACAGCTGTTAGCCATGAATAGCCGGAGACATGCTATCAAGGTTTTCTTTTCCATTTATATAGAGCAACCAGATCTTACCAATTAGTGATTCCCTGACCAACTCCTAACATTTATCTAGAACTTGAAGTTTACAAAATGCTTTCAAAGGTGGAGTGTTACCTGGCAACATGCAGACTCACAACCTTAGTTCAAGATATGGACATTATCCTCATTATACTCTAACTCAGCCTGAGAAGGTACCACAGCTAATAAATGCAAGCGAAATCAGGTCTCCTAATCATTCTCAGCTTGTATTAACTTACAGTTTAAAACTAATCAATAAACAGTATCAATCTAAAACTATAGCCAAACCGATCACTATGAATCAATCAATAAACATTTCAGAGGCTACTACTACTGAACATAGTGTTTTTGACACAAAAAGTTTTCCATTGAAACACACATTTTACTACTGCCCACATGGAACTCCTGGTTTTGTTGACAAGATGTTTTCATGCTCAATGATTCAGAAGAGACAGGTTTCATATACAAAAATTGGATGATACAATATAGAGATTTAATGTTAAAGTAATTTAATAGGAAAAATGATTATGTACTAGAATATTAGATTTCAGATATATTTTAGATGCTAGAGCACTTAAAAGTCAGTTTTCCTTTCTGAACACCACAAAATTCAGATATTTTACATGTAATTTTATCTCATGAACAAGGAAAAATTTTGCTAGCAGATAATTCCATATGTATAATAGATGCACAAACATAAACTCACGTCTTAACAAAAATATGAATTGTTAAGGACATGATGGGAAATAAAGTATTTTTTACTTTAGAAAGTGAATGAGGACCAAGTAGTAGAGATCAAAAGGATAGAAGTGGTAATGAGGAGACTTCCAATTAACATAAGAAAAACTCTCCAATGTACAATGGGAATAATATAGATGTGCATTTCTGATCCCTGAATGTGTTAAAATAGCTAAAAGGTGAGGGTCTGTCAGTGCTATTACAAAGTCAGTGATATTATAAATTTTCTACCTAGATGATTGCACTGTCAGAATCTGTCTGATATAACTCTTTTGGAACTATTTTGAAGGCTTGCAACTTCTAAAGGACAGCTCAACAGCAATGAGTAGGCATAATGTCCAGTTCTTGGTTTAAAAACATCATTATGTATTTAAAAACAAACATGGATCCTTGAAAAAATAGATGATTCTACATCTTTACCAGAAAAACAACAAAATGAGCCCAGAATTTTTTTTTTCGCCAGAAAGCAAGAATGTGCTCAAAGAAAGATGAAAACACATTAAAAGGACAGAGAAGTCAGCTTGAAAGGATCCCCACTGGCCAAACTGGGGACAGTTTGATCATCAAATGTTAGTAATACATTATAACAACTTGAATAAAATAGTACTAAATTCAAAACAAAATTACCTAACCAAACCTCAAACCCTGTAAGTCTTTTCTGACATTCTCTTTCTGAGATGCCCCATGGCTCTGCTCTCTATGGTTTGTAGTCTATCTCATTGCAATTAGGCTAAAAGACATTGACAGTAAACACTAGGAATAAATAGTAGCACATAAAAAGCATAGGTGGAAGGAATCTTTAGTTCATTTAGCAGATTTATAATTTTATGATTTTATTGCATCAAAAAGTTAAGTATAATTTTAGCTATTAAGTGTTCTGTAAACAATAGACCCTACAAATTCAAAATTGCTGTTATGACACAAATCATCAGGAAGGAAAACACAAGATAAAGAAAAAAATGAAACTGCTTGTCTTTTTGAGGGCAGGGTCCTCAACATAAATACTTATATTTCCCATAATATTTATTTACTTAAGATAGAAATTGGGGTTTTTTTTGATAGGTAATAAACTGGAATCCTTGGGCCTTCTGGTTTCTGACAAAATATGCGTTATGAAAATATTCTAGTTTAATATTCTAGTTTGATGCTTGGCAATAAAGTAGTGACTGCATGATAGTCTCAGGATGAATACTTTCATGTGATGGCATGCACATTGGTGTCTCTTCTAACAGCAGGGAAATTGGGTTGGTTATTATGATAGTGGTAAGATACCACTTTCAATAAAAATGGAGAAAGAAGACCAAATATTTTTATATAAAGAAAATTATAAAGATTCAAGAGAAAAGAGAATCAAGAGTTAAATTTCCTTATTTACAAAGATAACGAGCCTAGGGCAGGGAAAAATAAGAATGCAACTGGTTGAAGAAAAATAAAATACATATCTTTAGTATTTACCTTTACTTTTACATTCATCATGTTTTCTAATAAAGAGAAATGTAAAAGCATTCATTTTTCAATATTTGCCTTTAATTTAGCAGATAACTCAGGTAAGATAAACATTTTTATTCTGCAAGAGTGTAATTTATTTTCCATCCAAATTTATTAATTTCAATAAAATCAAAGTAAGTAAAATAGCTTCACATACCAGCACAGTGTAACATAATTCTGAGAATTCATCTAGCTAGATAAAGCTTAAAATTTTAATTGTTTTGGTCAATGTGTGTAACAAATGAAGAAAAGACGTTCAAACAACTTCTCTAGTAAAACCAATAAATCACATCATTGGAAGAAATTTTGAAACTAGATTCATTATGAATTACTCAAAGATTTCTGCAAAACAGCTATAATATTATTGATCATTATATGTCTTAAGGGATTTTGGTAAGAGGAATCCAAAATAATTTTTTTTAACTGCATAGATGGAGGATTACTGGACTGAATGTCAATATTATGACACAGTATGAGTGTGTTTCGTGTTTGGTAATTGCAATCATTGTTGCTTTTGTTGTGGTCATCCATTTACAATGCTTGGTGTCAGTTTATTTATCTCTTGTAAAAATAAAATATGTGTGTGTGTGAAAAAAACTGCATAGAAAAAAAGAGATTATGCATCTTATCATGGATGATACAATTTTTTTTTTCATTACTGAAATGCTTTCAACTATTTACTCAATTAAATGGTGTCTTAGATACAGAGGCAGGGCAAAACCCCCAAAAGACAAAGAAAAGTCATAGATAGTACAGGGAAACACTGAAGTCAAGGGTGGTGGCAAAGGGCACATTGTTGCATTATTGTCAATTCACCTTTGTCCTCCCCTAAGCTCCTTTGGGGTAAAGGCCTCATCTTAATCATTGGACATTTACAATCTATATACTGCTCGGCATCTCAGTAAAACATGTTATTCTGAAAATTAGAAGACCTAAGAAAAAAGAATTTTAAGTGAGAGAAATCTTTACCCATGTTTACCAGCATTCCAGACCAAATTCTACTGTATATCAGCAAGGACTATCGAGTTCACTCATTCAACAAATATGTGGCAAAATGCTCTCCATTGGCACCATGGCAGAAGGTAGATGGTCAAGGCAAGGTTATGGCCGCCAGGTAACTTAGGAGGAATAATACAGTATCAAGCATTTGTGATACAAGTAACTATATAACAACTTCCATGTGTGGTCCCAAAGGCAACAGGCCTACAAACAGAATGCCGTGACTAATATTACCAATCTGCTGCGTAATGGTGTGATCCGATGTACTTGGAACTGATTTTAGTAGACATGTTTTAGCCTCCAGAAAAAGAACCAGAGAATTTTGCAAGTATTGTTTTCACTTGAGAGTTTTGTGGGTTTTTTTGCAGTACGCCGGCCTCTCACTGCTGTGGCCTCTCCCGTTCGGAGCACAGGCTCTGGACGCGCAGGCTCAGCGGCCACGGCTCACGGGCCCAGCCGCTCCGCGGCATGTGGGATCCTCCCGGACCGGGGCACGAACCCGCGTCCCCTGCATCGGCAGGCGGACTCTCAACCACTGCGCCACCAGGGAAGCCCCCGTTTGAGATTTCTTTAGGCTTTCAGATAGCTCTAGGTCATGTTATTCAATGTAAAAACGAAACAAAACAAAACAAAACAAAAAACCTCACTGAAGTTTTGTGTACATGACAACCAAAGGCTATTAAGGACTTTTGTGTCTTGCAGATTTTACTCATCCAGGAAATGAACTGCCAGAATATGAGATGAGACCAGAAGTTACAGTTTGAAACTCATAGTATGTGTGAATATCTTTCTGAAACTGTAGAAACCACATTCTCTTTTAGGATAGGCAGAAAAATAGACAAGCTCATATACATCTCACGCCCACTCAATTGGTCCAAATACATGGTAAATACAAGTAACTTAAAAAACTCTCTTTTATAGGAAACAGAACCAATCCAACCATGTTATTAATGCAAGTCACCAATCTGTATCATCTTATCTTTATCAAAAATGTCTGACCTGTTGGCTGAGAACTGTCAAGTTGAAATGTATAATGGCTTTTATAGCTATAGTCATACCGACATCATCTAACATCTGATGAGCATCTACTAGGTGCCAGTCAGAGTGAGCAAGTTATGAAGAATCAGTTCTTGCCTTCAGCCCAGAATCTGGAATAGGATCTCAATAGAACTTATTTACATATGTTCAAAATAAATTGCATTTTTTGTAACTTTAAATTTTATAAATTTTAAATTCAAATTTATATCTCTCGTAATAATTCAAACCTTCTCTGACATGTAGTCAAGTTATCAAGCTTATAAATGGTATTATACCTACCAAAAACTTACACAAAATATATATAATAATACAACTTTAGGAATCTTACCACTAAAATAAGACTTAACACTTGTGGTAACCACTACCTTTCAGCATTGTACTGGAATCCTACCAATGCAGTAAGATTAGGGGGAAAAAGAAAATAAGCAATATACCTATTGAGAAGAAAGAGATTTCTTTCCTTTTTTTTTTTTTTAACACACAAATACTGGATGCCTCATCAATACTGAGAACAAGAGAATTCTTCTACTATGGTTATAAACAATTAGTACATAAAACAGAAATGAAATGGTGGTCATTAATGATGACTAACACTTTCTATACTTTCAGGGGAATTACCATATATCAAGCACTGACTAGGGTAAATGCTTTTCTTGGGTTGTTTCATGTAATCCTCACAACATTCCAATAAAGTTTCCCCGTGCCATCATCACTTAACAGAATAAGAATTGAGTTTTTGAGATGTTGAATGACATACTGCTATACTAATTCAGCACTGGCCTGTAGCTTGACCAGACTCAAATTCAATTGTCTAAAATTATAGGCCATAACCTTGGCCATTGTGTTTGCTGTATTTCTTCCCCTGAAAGATAATTTTCTTTATATGGGCCTCTTATACCCCATCAGCCAATAGTACAATCGTTAAGCACAACACTTAGCCTGCTCTGAATATCAGTTAAAAGCGTGGCATTTTTGAATGTTGTGAAAAAATGCTTTACCAGAAACACACAACTATTGCTCTCATGTGTCTTTATCCATGTGAGCTCTATCATCTGTACTTGGCTTTAGACATCCCTTTTCCTTGGAACACAATTACCTGTTTAAAGACAAGACTAAAAACGATTAGAAACTTAAATTTCAAATGGGATTAAGAGGATAATGTTCTTTTAAAAGACGAAGTACAAACATTCTCCTTTAAAAATGTAATGAGCGTCTATCACAGATGATACAAAACTCTTTCTAATCTACCATGAATCTAATAAAATTTTAGTCTGCATGTTTCTCCAAAAGAACGAACTTGGTTAATTGGCCTTTTCTTTTCCCACTAAACTCTTCATAAATAATTTTATTTACATATGGAGTTTCAGCTACTATCATTGAATTTAAACCTTAAATCCATACCTCAAATCTAGTCCTCTTTCCAAAACTCTGTATCAATGTATCCAACCTGCTTAAACTTCTTCAATGAGGCTACACAAACATCTAATCTAAAATTGAACATATTTTCTTCCTCTTCATCCATCCTCACCTCACTCTTTCCTAAACTGCTATATCTATCTTGTGTTAATATCACTATTGAATGTACATTAAACATTTGAATGATATTATAACAACTTGAGTAGCTTGTTGTATTATTCAGACAGCATAATATCTTCAGATAAATAAATGAAATATAATAACCATAACTCAAAATTGTAGCCTGAGAATTGTGGAGTTGAAGAAAGATTGGCCTAATGGCAATGTTTTAAAATGAAGAAACTGAAGGTCAGAAAAAGTGTTATATGTAAACATCAATTTAATTTAGCATTTAGATTTTTTTGAAGCACCAAACACTTGGTCACCTTTCATATATTATCATAAATTATCATTTTATATGATTCACAAGCTACAGCCATAAATACTCATCAGTTTGAAATTTTTTTTAAGATTTTTTCTTTTGATGTGGAACATTTTTAATGTCTTTATTGAATTTGATACAATATTTCTTTTGTTTTATGTTTTGGTTTTTTGGCTGTGAGGCATGTGGGACCTTAATTCCCCAACTAGGGGTCGAACCTCTACCCCTTGTGTTGGAAGGCAAAGTCTTAAACACTGGACCACCAGGGAAGTCCCAGTTTGAAGTTATTTTGGGAAAAATAATAATTTTCCACTACAGTTTTGTTATTTAAAACTAGAAGTTAATTGTGATTATAAATACAAAATATTGTATATATAATCCTGAGGTGATTTTTCTCTTTGCTCAACAAAACAGCAACTCTCCATTACCTTAGAAAAAGGAAGTTGAAACACTTCTGAAGGAGAACATACATTGTTATAGTTCATTTGTACCATTTATAAGCAAGACGTGTTTTCAATCATTTTATCCACATATCCCATGAGATAGAAAGAAAGGGTTTAAGGACCACATGTTTTGTACGTGTCAAGTAAATTTAGTACCAAAGTCTTTAAAGATAGATTCCTCTGTACTAATATTTCTCCTACTAACTCAGTGGCAAAATTCAAGATAAATTATGAGATTACATTCAACAGTCTGTTGCTCATATAGTTAGCTAATGCACGCAACACAAGTGGCTTGGCTTTAGAATAAGTCTATTTTATACCTCTGACCACAATGGTTAAAGCCAAAGAACTTAGAGATGCTTTTCTTTAGTAGGAGTAACTTATTATGACTGACAGGTAGTTTAAAGGGGAATCAGATATGGGAATAAATGAACTTTTATCTAGTCATCTGAAAGCCAAGTGTACTGTATTATTTCATATCATACCAGTATATGAATCAATAATGAAACATGCGCCTAAGACTTTCATTGGACGGTCTCAGCGCGCCCCCTACCATACAGAGAGGTTAAAATAAAAAGTAACTAAAATGAAATACAGAGCTAACTTTCTTTAGCGTCCCTTACTACACACTCTTTCTTTACACTCATTGAAAAAACTGAGTGCAAATCTTAAATTTTATTTGGTTCAACAGATGAATGGTTATTTTCATATCGGAGAGGTACCGTTGTGAAATAATCCCACACATTGTCTAAACTGATATATGTATAATATATATATACTTTTTTCCCCCTTACTTTACGAAACCAGCACTCTCCGCTACCATCACTAACAATTCTCCCTCTCTCCCTCCCTCCCTCCCTCTGGGTGTGTTAGTGCGTGGATATGTTAGCGTGAGCGCGCCTGGCGCTTCTCATTTGCACAGATGAAAATGCATTTCTGATACAAATGTAATATCTAAATTGAGATGTACTATAAAAATAAATTACTGACTTTCAAAGACAGTATGAAAGTAAAAAGAATATACACTATCTCATTAATATATTTTACATCATTATTATTTAGATACATTGGGTTAAATTAAATATATTCTTAAAATTAACATTACCTACTACTTTTACTTTTAAAATTATATATAAGGGTCATATTATATTTCTTTTGGACAGAACTGTTATAGAGTAAAACTTAAGTTATCCCACACCTTCCCCAAAGGATGTTCCTTCTCACCACTCCTTTTCTGTTTTGTACTGGAAGTCCCAGCTAATGCAATAAGACCAAAAAAGGAAATAATAAGTACACAGATTGGGAAGAAAAAACTAAGTGCCTCTTTTGTTTGCACGTCATGATTGTCTACATAGAAAATCAGAAGGGAAAAAAACCTTCCTGGAACTAATAAGTAACTATAGCAGGGTTCCAGAATATAAGGTTAATACACAAAAGTCAATTGCTTTCCTATATAACATGTTTCCAATGAACATGTGGAATTTGAAATTAAAAACACACTACCATCTACATTAGTATATAAAAAATGAAATACTTAGGTATAAATCTATCAAAAAATTTCTAAGATCTATATGAGGAAAACTACAAAACACTGATGAAGAAATCAAAGAAGTAAATAAATGGAGAGAGATTTCATGCTCATGGATAGGAAGACTCAATATTTTCATGATGTCAGTTCTTTTCAACTTAATCTGTAGATTCAATGCAATCTTAATAAAAATTTCAGCAACTTATTTTGTGGATATTGACAAACTGATTCTAGAGTTTATATGGAGAGGCAAAAGACCCAGAATAGCCAACACAGTATTGAAGGAGAAGAACAAAGTTGGAGGACCGATATCACCTGACCTCAAGGCATAGTCTAAAGCTATAGTAATCAAGAGTGTACAAGATGGTATTGGAGAAAGTATAGACAAATATATCAGTAGAATAGAATAGAAAGCCCAGAAATAGACCCTCATATATTTAGTCAACTGATTTTTGAAAAAGGAGCAAAGGTAATACAATGGAGCAAAGATAGTCTTTTCAATAGTGCTAGAATAAATAACTAGGCATCCACATGCAAGAAAAGAAAAATGAATCTAGACACCTACTTTACACTCCTCATAAAAATTTATTCAAAGTGGATCACTAACTTAAATGTAAAGCCCAACACTATAAAACTCATAGAAGATAACACTGGAGAAAATCTAGATGATGTTGGCTTTGGCAATGACTTTCTAGGTGTAACATCAAAGATACAATCTGTGAAAGAAAAAATTGATAAATTGGACTTCATTAAAATTAAAAATTTTTGTTCTGTGGAAGACAAAGTCAAGAGAATGAAAAGACAAGTCACTGACTTGGAGAAAACTTTTGGAATAGATACAGACACACCTGATAGAGTATTGTTATCCAAAATATACAAAACCTCTTAAAACTCAACAATAAGAAAACAAACAACCCAACTAAGAAAATGAGCCAAAGAACTTAACATATCCCCACCAAAGAAGATATACAGATGGGCAAATAAGCATATAAGAAGATACTTCGCTTCATATGTCATCAAGGAAATACAAATTAAAACAACGAGATACCAATACACACCTAATAGAGTGGCCAAAATCCAAAACATTGACAACACCAAAAACTGGTGATGACAGAGCAACAGAAATTCTCATTCATTGCTAGTATGGCCACTTTGGAAGACAAGTAAGCAGTTTCTTACAAAACTAAACATACTTTTATCATGTGCTCCATCAGTCACACTCCTTAGTATTTACCCAAATGAGCTGAAAATTTATGTCCACACAAAAACTTGCACACAAATGTTTACAGCAACTTTATTCATAATGCTGAAACTTGGAAGCAACAAAGATGTCCTTCAGTAGGTGAACGGACAAACTATCGTACATTCAAATAATGGAATATTATTCAGTGCTAAAAAGAAATGAGCTATCAAGCCATGAGAAGACAAGGAGGAAACAAACATGCACATTACTAAATGAAAGAAGCCAATCTGAAAAGGTTACATATTGTATGATTCAAACATATAACATGTTGGAAAAGGTAAAACTGTGAAGACAATAAAAATATCAGTGATTGCCAGGGGTCAGGGAGTGGGTGTGTGGATAAATAGGTGGAGTACAGAGGATTTTTTAGGGCAGAGAAACTCCTCTGTATGATACTATAATGGTGGATATATGTCATTATAAATTTATCCAAACCCATAGAATACACAACATCAAGAGTGAACCATAATGTAAGCTTTGGGTTTGGGGTGATAATTATGTGTCAGTGTAGTTTCATCAATTGTAAAAAATGTACCACTCTGGTGGGGGATGGTGACAATGGCAGAGGCTGTGGATGTTTGGGGTAGAGGGATACTTCTGTATCTTTCGCTCAATTTTACTCTGAACCTAAAAATTCTCTAAAAAATAAAGTCTATTTTAAAAAGATATTTCATCAAGAGTAACACGTATCAAAGACCCTAGGATTGGTGTACCTGTTGATTTATTTTCTTTTGAGAATATATTTATTCTCCTTAGAGAAAATTTTTTTTAATATTGCTATAGGAAAAGACAACTGTTTTTCAAATGTCACTAAAACTAAAGGTTTAATGGGTGAATCCAATTTTCCATTACTAAAGTCCAAATACATAATGTACATTTATACATTTAGAGATTGATGGATAATGCAGACTTCTCACAACCCTTTAACTGGAGTTCTCATTAATTTATGCAGGTTTATAGAAGAAGTCAGGGCAGCACATTTGAACAGTGATTTAAGAAGAATGAATTAGAAGGTAAAGGCTATGACAGACATGGTCTACTTGGAAGAGTCAGATATTATAAACTGGAATCAGTGTCCCATGAATCTATGTGTTTTGATCTTCAAAAAGTTATACCTTCCAGTTATTGGCTAATTCTGAATTACAGACTGTCAAAATATTATTTGAATATAAGGAACAATGCCCCCCTCAGAAAAAGAATTGAAGGCTTCCACTATGTCATTATAGGTACTACCAAGATTTATTTTGCCTAGGAGATTATCAATCAGAAATTCTCAGTATTTGTTTGACATGCAGTTTATTTATGATAAATAAAATGAACGCAATTTTAGATTTGTATGGGTAATACAGAAAATAGCATGTGACCTCTTTTCAGGTAAGTTCCTCTTCATTGAAAGTGTGGTAGTTCAGAACTGCAGTTTGCTGTTTATCTTGTAAAGTGAAAATACATTGATTCACTACTGAAAGCAATTTTATTTTTCTGGTCACTGAGAAAGCATTTTTATTCCTTTAGCAGAATTATTAGTTCCATCATCACATCTCATTAAATATTCAAGGCAATTACTTCATGGAAGGATATATAAGTATCACAGAAAAACGGCCACAAAGCCAAACATATTTCAAGTTCAAAGAGATGTAAACAGTTTATGCATCAACAAAACTACTTCAAAAGGTAAAATTTTATTCTGTTAATCCTTTGGCCAATTTCCTATGATGGATTTTCTTATTGATCACTGTTATGGATTCAAACATACCTAGATATAAAAGTGCTTATCTTAAGAAGGAAAAGATAAATACCAAGGAGAAAAAGGAATTGTGGACATCAATCCTGGGACATGATACCATTTCAATAAAACTTAAATATTTTTCTTATTATTTTTATTTATCTAGTGATTTTTCTTTGACGTAAAAACAATGAGGAATGGAATCTTTACAAGAATGATAGGCCACTTTTTCTTTACATTTATTCAGTATTTCAGCAAAAATATATAATAACACTTGAGATAATTTGAAAAAACTACTTATATTATGCTTATAGTGCTTCTGAATTCTCATGAACTAGCTCTAGAGAGTAAATCTGTGTCATTCCACAACTTTGTCATCTCAGGATGCTGAAGGCTCTTAGGTTTCCTCTTGTTCTGCTCCAATATGAACATCTCAACAATGATGTAAGGCAATGACATGATTATTTATACTTTACTTATTTTAAAAATGAACTGAGGTAGCTCATCTGATGGTAGTAAGTAAGAATTGAACTCTGGCTTAGCATCCAAGGATAAGCACTTTACTCAAAGTCAAATGATCTACAGTTTAAACTAATAAGTACATGTCATAAGAGCAAAAATGAATACATAGCCACTATTGCACATGCAATACATTAAACATGATGTTTACTTTGGAAAATGTTTATGAAAGTTAATTTTTCACTTAATTAGGTAGGATAACTTTCTGGATGCTCCAGCAAACATACCCTTAACCATATCTCCAGTTTATGAAGATCTTTTTCTCTCTAATCATAATCTGGATATCATAAATATCCAGAAAAAAAGTAGATGATTTGATTCTGATAGAAGGCCAGTATTTTTATCTCTGATTGAAGATGGAATATACTTCACATCTTGAGGGCTGACAGCACTTCAGAATAAATACCTTGAATGTTCTAAAGGATTTTTTAAAAATCTTATATGTGTAGAATTTCAGTAGACAAAATAGCAATCTGTCAGGGCAATAAGGCAATATTTTCTGTTTGATGTCAAGTTCCAACTTTCAATAACTGCTGGACAGAATCCAAAAGAGCATAGCTGAGGACATATATCTCAAGAATGCATTGCAGCCTTTGCAAATATTTAAAAGTAGAAACATTTTTAATATTATTGGAGCAAATAAAAATTTCCCCTGGTAAATGTTCTTCATATATGAGACATTATTTTTTACCGAGTAAATATTTGAAAGCTACTTGAGTCAAGAAAAAGAAATCTACAAACAGTGAAGCAGTCAGGATTATGGTTATGCATAGTATTTCCATGATTTTAACCTAGCTAAATATACTAGTCCATATATTCAGGAGTTAAAAGAAAGAAGGATGAGCTTAAACATTTTTTGGCAGTAATACTTTATTGACTGTCTTCTCACTTTCCTGCATTTTAAAATTTTTTCATTGTTTTTATGAATTCTTGAATTTAGAGTACTCCCCACTCTATAGTGAAAATGCCAGCATATTTCTAACCTTTATATATTTGTAGTGTTTTTATTGTTTGTTTTGTTTTTGCCCAATAAAACATATGTGTAACAGAGTTGGGTGTGTGAATTAAAGTCATATTTGCAAAATGCTTTGAAATCCACAGAGTGGTAGAAGGTAGGGAAAGTATACATATTGTCATAATCCCTGTATTAATCAGTTCTGTCTAAAAACAATAGAGTTCTATATCCCCTAAGTTGAATTTATAAACAAACTAAATCAAATTAAAACATCTTTCTGGCATCTTTTATAAAAAATAGATCTAGATTCTTCTAGAGCTCAAGTCAATCTTAGTTACTGAAGAAAGGTATCCGTTTTGTCTAGGAGACAAAATGCATCTGCATAATTGAATGGGTTCATCTATTTTATTTTGAATTTTTGCTTCTATGTGCACAGAGATAGTACTTTTCTCAAGCCCCTGGGGTACCCTTAGGGCACTAAAAACAGTAAGTGATCATATTCTACATTCAATACATTAAAGGCATTTTCCAGGAAAGGGGATGAGAACAGGAGTATATGGTGTAGGGAAGATGGGAAAGGGAATTAAATGCAGACAAGAGAACCCATATTTATTAAACTTGAATGCAGTTAAGGCATTCTGCTAACTGTGAGCTACAGAAACTGCACACTGGATCACTGAGAATAGCCACAATATATACAGATGGTTCAGATGAGGATTGTCTTTTATTACTTCTATTACTTAATTGCCTGGATGCGTTGGAATGTCAGTCCTAAAACAACTAAAACTCAGAGGCACTTTCAAAACCACTTTGCATATTCTATATGTGTTTCTGCTCAGCATTTCTTGTGGTGACATGAAATTTTAACTGCAAATAGGCTGAAGGTTTGCAAAAGTATTTAATCTTAAATTAGGCAGAGTCCATGGAAAAAATGACATATTTGTCTGCCTTAAGTTTATTCAAATTTCCAAAAAAGAATTTTTTTAAATTATGCTTTAATTCAAATAATAGCAATTCTAATATAATTGAGATCCTAAAATCCCTTCTTGAGATTTCCTAGTTGGTTTTCTTTGTAATAATTTTTTTAAAAAGGTCTGCTGTCATAAAGAAACCTGATATTTCAATCAATAGCATTCAACACTACTCATATGATTTTGGCAAAAACATACAATCATTGGTGACTGTACACCATTAGAAACAGCATAAAGTTAAATGTTAATAGCATGGTGTGAGATTGGCTTGCTGTTAGAGTGTGTGCTATAGTAGTAGCATTAATTTATTTATTTCATTTTTGTCATTGCATAAATTTTAAGATTTTTCATCTAACAAGGAGCAGGGTATACCAGGGTCACCTGATAGAGATTTGTTACCTGAATGCCAGAAAGTAAGGAAACCCAGGAAATGTTCTGAACCTTCGAAGAATTGGAAGACTGTAACCATTCAAGATACAATCGCATGTTAGATGAACCAAAAGAAGTGCTGGAGCTATGGGCCTCTCATCATGCCCTCAGAAGCTAGCTCTCCCTTGCTCCCCACTCTAGTGACTCCACCCTACTTACAAACTAGTTCCTTGTCAGCTTCTCCCTCAATATGCTGTGCTTATACTTACAGTTCTTACTTCTACGGCCCTCTCAATAACTCAAAATGTCCCAAGAAACAGGATCGAAATAGATTCTTTAATCACTATGCAACACAGAGCATTCTTACCGGATAAGAGTCATCTCCTAGGTTGCAGGGCTGTGGTACATCCAGCCATGCAGCTATTAATCAAAGAGTCATTGTTGAACAAGTTGGAAGTTACAAGCATATATTCATGAGCACATTCATTAAGTTGAGAGTCTGGTAGGCAAAGATGGTGGCAACTCCAGGAGTGTGGTTCAGGGTTGCTTGCTCCCAGAAACGTGGTCTGTCCTGAAGATGGTGCTGCATCTGAGTATATGTGTCACTACAGCTGGTGGCCCTACAGAACATGGACCCTCATCGCCTATTCTTGCAGGCTGAATTAACTAACATGGCTAGGTCTATCCTAATTATAGTATCTATTCTGATTTGTAGCAATTCAAGGATTGATAACTTCAGTTTTAAGGAGGAAGTTGTGGTTGGATTTTTCAAAATCATTTGAAGTAATAATAGATGAAGAAATACTTTTTATTTCCATTGGGAAAACTTGTTTCAAAAATCCAATATAAGTGCTTAACCTAGTTACAACTCTAATCCTCTAACTAAGTGATATCTTTGGTTTGACTTTATTTTCTCTATAAACAGAACAACAAATTAATTCATTGTGTTTTGCTACTGTTTGGAAAAATATATTTCTTTATTCGGTCAAAGAGCTTGCTTATTTTCACAAAGATAGATATCATTTGTTACCACAGTGGAAAACAGTGAAATTACAACTAAATTTGAAACTCTTATTTACTAGTATTCCATTCATTTTTTAATAGAATTTATTTTTTAGAGCGGTTTTAGGTTCACAGCAAAATTGAGCAAAAAGTACAGAGATTTCCCATCTATACCTGCTCCCTCACATCATAGTCTCCTCCATTATCAGTATCGCCCAATGGAGAGGTAAATTTTTTTATAACTGATGAACCTACATTGAAACATCAGTATCATCCATAATCCATAATTTACATTAGGGTTCACTACTGGTGTTGTACAGCCTATGGGTTTGAACGAATGTATAATGACATATATCCACCATTATAGTCTCACACAGAGTATTTTCACTGCCCTAAAAATCGTCTGTGCTCTATTTATCCCTCCTTTCTACCATCCCCTAATTTTTTTTTTACTGTCTCCATAAGTTTGCTTTTTCCAAAATGTCATATAGTTGGAATCATACAGTATATAGTCTTTTCAGATTGACTTCTTTCACTTAGTATTGTTATACATTTAAATTTATTTCAATCATTTTAATTTGATGATATTGATGAAGACGATGATAATGGCAATTCAACAGCAGTACGCTGCACAATGTTATATAAGGAATACTGAGAAACAGAAATTTTTGTGTTGTTAATATAAAAATTTTCACACAAGTCCTAAATAATGTCATAAATGATATCCAAGCAGGACACAATGTGGACCCAAGAGAAATCTCACTGTCTTCTACAGACACAGAAACACTTATTTGTTCAATGCTTTCAAAAATATGGAAAGACTATCATGCAACCTAACATCATGTCACATAGCGGCTTTGATATCTAATTGCTAGAAATATAATATTTTAATGATATTTATGCAAACTGACCAACCAAAAATGTATGACATCCATGTGATTAAAAACCACAATAAATTTACTTTCTTTACATCGTTGTTTTGTAACTACAAAAGGAAAAATTAATACCCTCATGCTATAATGACAATCACCAGAACATTTTCCTACTAAGGTAGATTGCTTTAGGTTTATGCTGCAATCTACTTACATTTCCCTCTTTCCCATAATAATGATTTATGTTTATAGAGGAATAAGACATACCACTTATAGAAATCCTATGTGAAAAAATTACGTGATATATATGAAGGGTCTTAGAACTTAGAATAAAATAGGACATTGGGTATGAGGTGAATGGATGGTAAGTGCTATTATCTGTGACAAGTTAGTTCTGTGAAGCTTGAACTCTCCCAATTTTTATTACCAGAAGTCCTAAGAACAATGTCTAAATGTCTATCCTTCAGCTGCTATAAAAAGATTTGACAAGATAAAACTCTAAAATCTCACATTCCTTTCTATTTGTATGCCAAGGCAATAATACCATATAAAGTTCCTCACCATGCCATTCATCAAGCAGCTTCGTGCAGAGACATCCTGATGATGACAAGGACTTAAGACAAAAGGAAACAATGTATTACAGACATCCTCTATTGTGGATCTGGGAATCTGATGCTGAAAAGTAGGCTTAACTTAAGAATGTTTGATTTTTACTAACAATAGAAATTGCTGTCGTGCTGTGGGATTCTTGGACTTTTTGTTTCAAACACTGGAGTAATTGAAGCAGAATGATATATACAGTCAGTCACTTTGTGACAAAAGTGAAGCAGTGAGAATACTTCAACACTTCTTTAAATCATGTGGAGTTAATGTGATCTCCATATGTACAAAATAAATCTTGCTCCCTCTACTTCATTCTCTATGCAATGATTCTCAGATCTGACTGGGAAGTTTTTTCAAAATAAAGATTCCTGGACCTCTATCCCAAACGAAATTCAAATTTTGGGATGTGAGGTACAGAAATATCTCTATATATTTTTTAAATTTCTGTGTCATATTTTCATGAAGTTGGCACATTAGTAAGAAGAATGAATGGACTTTAGAGACAAATTTATTTTATCACCTAGAAATTAAATCTACCTCTCACATTCATTTGAAGTAGCTATGTGTTATCTCGCTCATTTCTCTTCTCTTCTGAGCTTTCTCTTTGTTTCTGTGTGGCCGTTTCCAACCTGGAAATTC
Source organism: Physeter macrocephalus (assembly GCF_002837175.3). Lineage (NCBI taxonomy): Eukaryota > Metazoa > Chordata > Mammalia > Artiodactyla > Physeteridae > Physeter > Physeter macrocephalus. Next base: position 111,936,344 of record NC_041215.1, read on the forward strand.
TTCTTAATAGAAAAGATGGAAAGATTGATCAATTCATTTTTTCTTCTTTTGTCTATTCAAAAGTGCCTATTGAGCAGCTCCTGTGTTCCAGGCACTCATGTCCTGGGGTAAATGGGCACAGGCCTGTGAATGTTAAACAAGTACATTCTCAAATCCACAAACCACAACTGTATTACATGCTATATGGGAAAATGCAGCAAGCACTATCCTTGTTAAAGCGGTCAGAGAATGTTTCCTCTACCATTCACAGCAAACCCTCTCCATTAAGGCATGAGATAGATACGTGTCATACTTGTTGATTTTTATTTGAACTAAACAATTCCAATTAGCCTGGGTTTATTCTAAGGTTAGACTTCCTGAAAATGGCAAGTTTTACTTGTTAAATTAATCTGCAGTTAAACTAAACACTAATGATTTTAAGACTTACGGTACATGGTTTCATTATCTTAGCCTGTATTATGAAAGGTAGCTTTGGTCTTATTTATTAGTCGTTTGGAATTTGTTATTAAATTTTATGATGTTAGTGGTTAAAATACAATAGCAAAGCATGAATATAAATCTGCAGGAATGAATCTGCAATTAATTAGTTTTAGGATTTATAGTATTGAGTGTCAAATCTGGAGACCAGGGTTTTCCTAGTTTTTCTTAAACAATTCTGTAAATTTCTTGCTTCACCTATAGGTACAAAATCTTGCTAGAATATAAAGATTGCCTTAATGGTTAATTTAAAATATATTAGAAGTACAAATATGTGTTTTCATGTAACATTTATAATTTAAACTACTGACAACAGATCTAATCTCTCCAACAAATGTTAAGAATTGTTTTCCCCAAAATTTTAACCTGGCAGAAAATACCACTTAACATGCCATACTCTTACTTAATAAAATGCCACCAAAGAAAGGGCAATAATGCAAAGGCAAAGAATAAATTTTGAGTGAATTTGGGAAAAAGAGTGCCAGTTTAATTAGATATCTTAGAATATCCCACATTCAAACCCACGCTATTTAGTTGCTTAGAATAACTTGAAAAGGGAAATCAAGGCTTAAAATGTTGATATTTATTTCTCATTACACTTACTGTAGCATAAAAAGTAATAATATAGAAACTGAAGCCTAAATGTCTGGGTTTAAATTCTGGCTCCATCTACTCTAGCTGTGTGACTTTGGGCACGTTACTTCACCTCTGTGCCTCAGTTTCCTCATCTGTACAATGGGAACTCGACAGTACCTACCCCCATATGCTTGTTGGGAGAATTAACTGAGTGCATACATATAATAGGGTTAATTAGCATTCAGTCTGTACATAGTTAGCATCCAATAAATGTTACCTATAATTATTGTTGTCCCTAGTATTATTTTCTCTAGTTCAGAAAATGGTTGGGAAGATTTTGCTTGTTTGTAAAAACAAATTTTTTAGCTGTCATTTAATGGACTGAGGGCATTTTTTAAAATTTTGATATTATATACTGCTTACGTAACTTTTCTTTGTTATCCTGTGGTATTTTATGAACATAATCATATATGTTCATTACCTAACTTCCACTTTAAAGTAACTGCAGAAATTCATTTCTCAAAGTGACTTAATTTCTCAAAGTACTTTGGAACTAATTCTCTTAAAGTTCCTTAAAATTGTCCAGAAAAAAACAAATCAGAGTAGACTAAACCCAAACATTTCAAAAATGTCACTGTACAAGTGTATCCATGGTTTGAAGCTTAAGGCATACAAAGTCCACACTGTGAGTATACTTGCCACGTCTCACATTAGCGCTCCTGTCACAGTGAAAGCAAGACTTCTGCCTTCAACCAGAAATTTCACCAGGATATGGATTATCATAAAATGTAAGCAAGGGCCAGATACTTCAGTTTAGCTATCAACCCACTAAAGATACTATACAAATGCATGTTCCATGAGTCCATGGAACTAAACATACTTCTTTACCAAAGTACAGAAAATTAATTGAATTTAAAGAGGATATTTAAATAATCATTTTAAATTTTAAAATCTTTTTGCAATTTATTCATTTAATTATTAAGAACATTTAAAAATGCATCTACAAATGGAAGAAGAGCAAAAATCATCTGCACTCTCACAACCGAGAGATAAAATTGTCTGCTCAGCCAACACACACTCCCCCGCCTCACCAAGCCCAGGCATATGTTCACACAATATGAACCCACTCCCTGGCTACCAGTAATTAAATCAGGAGTCAATTAACCTGATCTTGGTTAATCATAGCCCCTTCAGCAGGAATTTGTATGTGAAGATAAGAAATTTCAGAGCATGTGTTATATCCACCTTATTTTTTTCTTTTGGTAAAATAATTTTTAATGTTTGAAATGTTTCCATCTTTTACTAAAAATTCTTATTTCTTATGTATTGAGTCATATACATTTATTATTCATAGACAGTCGTGTTCTCCATAGGAATAGTCACATTTCTGTAGTTGTTGATTTTGCCACATCTCCTAACTTGAGCTCATGATTAAAAAACAACTTTCTAGATAAATTTTTCATGTGTTATGCATTAGTTTAATTGTAGTAGAACATTTTTCTCAAACCAGTGTGAAACATAGCTTCAGTGTCATATGCCATAGAGTTCAAGTATCCAAGAATCCCCCACCCCATTTGTTAAGTGATCTCCACCAAAATACCTAGCTAGCTATTCAATTTTTCCATAAAAAAGACGATATGATGTTCATTAATATACAAAATTATAGATGAGTATCTAAACACTTTGGCTAAAATAAAAATCTAGATATTTACAAATATTTGAAAGAATACACAAAATTTCAAACTGTTATACAAAGAGACTGCTGTCCTTCTTCTCCCATCACCCAACCTATTTCTCTTTAGAGGATTAAAATTTTCCTTGACTTATTTAGTGAAGCTGGGAAAAGAAAGTGAGTTTTGCCTGGCTCAGATCCTTTGGGAGTTATCTGTTCCAAGAGCATGTGGGCTCTGCCCTGCTCCAACTTCTATCCAGCAATTTGAGCTGGAGAAGACCCAAGTGTTTCTTCATTAGCAAATCTGAATTCCTGTCGTTCTCTGTATGGGCTAATGGGACTAGTAGGTATGAGGTAACGCAGTAATTCCCGTCATGATTTTCCAGTAAATCTGTTCTGCAATTGAGTTTTGGATGGGATTTCTCAAAGGACACCTGTGAATGAAGGATTAGGGGCCGGAGGGTGGCCCCAGACCCATGCCAAATTTATTTGTCTAAATAGCTCTTGGTTGATGTCAAACACAAAGAAGAAATAATACCATTATCACATCTACAAACTCCAACATAAATATTTGTAGCTAAGCAGTCTTGTCTCATATAACTACTTTTTAAAAGAATGCACTGTACTGCTCAAAATACTTACTTTAAAAACTTGAGTATCTCTTGTATAATGCCATTACACTTTAGAGTAGGACAGACTGTCAAGACATAGTTCACTGACAACTTTCATGTCATTTAATGTTAACTAACATTTCCAAGGAAATGTGATTCTTAGAATTTTCTGTCCTGGTGAAAATTGTGTAGATTTAAAATGCACAAAAATAAAAGGTTCACATTAGCAATATGAAACATCTTAAGAATTTGAGAGAGGAGCATATTCTAAGGCATTTGTGATGAAAGGTACAGAAATAGATACAGATATAGTTTTACCACTCCTGGGATTCATAATACAGCTAATTGACTTCATTTAATTCATTGTTTCTTAAACTTATTTGACCATTAAACATACCAGCTCTCAATGTTTATAAACAAAAAATTAACAGCCCTTTGAACTTTGATTTCAATAACTATCTCTGGAAAATATTTGCTGAATTGAGCCTGTATAAGAATAGTCTACTTGTTTACAGAATTTCTGTATAGATTGAAAGATCTGAAGTAGCTTTGTAGAAGTAAAAGAACTATTTAAAGCTATAAGCCCTATGGTTTCCTTTGTTCACTTTAAGGAAACATACCACTTTGACAGAGGCTTAAAGAACTTTTACACAACTATGAATCTACCTTTTCCCCACAATAATTTTATATTCACTTTTTCTAACAGTAATTGTTCACCTTCCTGGGGAGGTGGTGAAGCAAGCTAGCAAGAAGCAGCATAGCACGCCACTCCACACTGGGCTGAGTCATGTCCTTGTTAAATCGATTTTGGGGGGAGTTATTACCTGTTAACATTTTTTCTTCTTTACTCACCAGAACCTTATCATTATAAAACATGGTATTTTATTCAACTCACAAGTCATTCTTTCTGAACAAGATGTTGCATATGATTGAAGGACAGGGAAAAGCACAGTACTAAAAAACATGAAAAATGTTCACCTTTTGCGAAATCAACTTGCTTTTAAAGACTGTTGGCTGAAGAAGCAATTGCAAATTATTTTTGAATGACTTTTGGTGAGTACTTTTGTAACTACAAATAGAAATTATATTCAACTTTCTATCATAGCTTTGATCTTTGATCCACAATGAATTATTTAAAAACTCCTAATGATTAATCAATGTCCATTGCAAAGATGACATAATAGGGGGGAATATTTTTTTTTTTTTTTTTTTTTTTTTTGCGGTATGCGGGCCTCTCGCTGTTGTGGCCTCTCCCGTTGCGGAGCACAGGCTCCGAACGCGCAGGCTCAGCGGCCATGGCTCACGGGCCCAGCCGCTCCGTGGCATGTGGGATCTTCCCAGACCAGGGCACGAACCCATGTCCCCTGCATCGGCAGGCGGATTCTCAACCACTGCGCCACCAGGGAAGCCCGGGAATATTTTATTTAAAGTAAAACAAAATTTAAAACATTCATGCTATAGTAATATTATTTTACCGTGAGTCTAAAATAACACATAAATATAAAACTCTTACATATGATGAACTGTATACATCTTTCAGACTACTTCAAGTTTCAGACTTCATAGTTGTATCCAAGAAGTAATATACCTATTAAGAGTAATTTTTAATTTTATATGAATTACGTGGTCATTTATTCTTTACACTAGATATAAAGAATGAATAGCATGATAAGGTAAGGAACACATATTTGTAAATCATGTGAAAAAATGTATAGCACACTGCTGAATATAGAAGATGGAAATTAGAAACAGTAAGAACAGCATATGTCAAGACATGATATGTGTGTGCATGTAACTGAAATACTGATATATTTTTAGGAAGTCTAAATGTGGATATTGAAAATCACAAACTCTACACAAGATTATTATGTTTAGTGAGCATGATTTTGGAATGTAAAATCAGAGACTTAACAGTAATTGCGGATTTTTTAAAAAAATAAATTTATTTATTTATTTTATTTTTGGCTGCATTGGGTCTTTGCTACTCGCGGGCTTTCTTTAGTTGCAGCGAGCGGGGGCTACTCTTCGTTACGGTACGCGGGCTTCTCATTCCCGTGGCTTCTCTTGTTGCGGAGCACCGGCTCTAGGTGCGCGGGCTTCAGTAGTTGTGGCACGTGGGCTCAGTAGTTGTGGCTCATGGGCTCTAGAGAGCAGGCTCAATAGTTGTGGCACACGGGCTTAGTTGCTCCGCGGCATGTGGGATCTTCCCGGGCCAGGGATCAAACCTGTGTCCCCTGCCTTGGCAGGCGGACTCTTAACCTCTGTGCCACCAGGGAAGCCCTAATTGCAGATTTTTTAATCTCACTACATTAATATTAGTGACAACGGTGTTTAATCCCCTTTATTTGATCTTGAAATCTGTACATTTTCTGTATCAAATTTTTCATTTCTTTTCCTTTTTGAAATCAGAGTAAAAACTCTGATTTCAGGGTGATTGCCTAGAATTTCTCCTCTACATAAATGATTCTACTTTTAATGTGGATTTTAAATATGGCATTTTATTTATTTATTTTCTTGAGTTATCCTTCCTCTAACTCCTTTACATATGACTTTAAAACTGTTATTTTTAGGTAATGCATTTGTATCTTAAAGAATATTTTTCCCAGTCCCTCAAAACTGAAAGAAAAAGCTTAACCTTAACCATCAAAGTGCTCAGAGAAATCCCACCGTTTTACAGAAGTGTGGTAAGTAGAATAATGACTCCCTCACCAAAAAAAAATAAAAAGTTTTGTCCATGTCCTAATTCCCCAGACCTGTGAATATGTCATCTCATGTGGCAAAGGGGATTTAGGCTGATGTGATGAAATTGAAGATCTTGATTTATTTGCAGTTGATGACATTTTTCAATATTTTAATTTTTGTATTTTAAATCTTTGAGTATAACTATAGTGCTTTTACTCTATAATAATAATATTCTAATTAAGATCTTATGTAATGTCTAGATAAATAAGGTAGTATGTGAGGCAACATTTAATTCAGATTTAGACACATTTCATGAACATCAAGATCATGAATACTATGCCAAACTTAGAAGTAAAAAACACATTTTGAGTAAATATGAGAATGAAATAAATGAATGGAATTTATTTCATATGCAGAAGATAATCTTCCAATTGATACAGCTGTGAGGAAAAAAGGAATCTTTTTTCTCCATAAAATAATCAGGACCTTCTCATGTGTGTTCATAATAACACAGAGTGACTTCTGATCATGAGGTTAGATATATCCATATCATGAGAAAGTAGAATTCTATGTTCATAAGAATATATAGAACAATTAGATAGAAAAAATAGTGTGTGTGTTTTTAAAAATCTCAAAGAGTCTACTTTGTTACCCCAGTTTTTCTAACTTTGGCATTTGGGAGCTCTAACTCTATTTTTTTTGTTAATCATAAACATATGCGTACATATATATATATCAGTTTATAACTTTGTATATGTATAACTGTGTGTGTGTATATATATATATATATATATATATATATATACACACTTATAAATTGCTATAGTGCTTGCTATAGTTGTGAAAGACAAATACCATAGTTTAAGGTTTAACTTTACCTTAAATCCTGCCATGTTGCTAACTTGATCAAAATGCTGAACAACTTATTAATTCTTGCTAGGCTTGAGATCCCTAAAGTGATAGAAAAAATAAAAATTATATAACAATATATCTTATAGGACTGTTGTAAAATCCAGCTGAAATAATTTTTTCTTAGATTTTTAAATATAATATAAATTTTAGATAATAACTTTTTAAACCTTAATAAACCAATGTTATAGAAAAATTACGAGCAAAATATTTCATAAGGAAAAGTGCTTAATCTGAAATGTTGACGTTTATGTAGTAAGACATTTTATCCTGACAGTTTGACAGTTATTAGGTTTACTGCCATACAACTGAGTGAGATTGTTTTAAAAGAAGCTAGTCCTTTCTGAGACTTTTTCCCCCCAGAGAATATGAACTGTGATCAAACTTACTTCAAATAAAAATAAAAATTCCATCTCAGGTTTACTTCCTTCATACAACAAGTATAATGTAGGAAGAAGGTGTTTATTTTAAGCATTTATGCTGAAGAATGGGGGAAAAGCTAGTGAAGAAAAATAGGAAATACTTCAGCTATCAGTTGATATATAAGAGAAAACAAATACAAGCAATTCCATGACAAGGGGATGAGAAATAAGACAAATTTAACAATTTTAGTCCCTTTGATGCTGTCTATTTACCTTGATGAGGCTGGGTTTAATCTTCCTATTGGTTGGATTTTTTTTGTAAGGTCTTTACAAAATGACAATATTTTTAGTAGATGGAAGAATAAGGGAGTTATTTCTTTAATAATAGATAACTGGATATGAAGGAATAGCAAAAGGATTGTGTTTAAGCAATATCAGTAGGGAATTATAAAATTCAAAAAGAATTGTGTAAGATAATCTAAAGGTTACATTTATAAAATTCAGCAATCCAATTTTTTGTTTTAAATAAAAATAAAATGAGAAGATTAAAGAAGGAAGGACTTTAGATGAGTTATTTTATGTTTTGTTTGCCTTGCAGTCTTGAGAAAGGCAGAAATCATAAAAGCAAAGAAAACTTGCCCTTAGAGCAAAGTCCAAATAATCTCTTTGGCAAAGGCTGTAGTTTCATTAAATATAAGAAAACATCATGTTGGATGGTATCAAATAAGGTCTTAGGGTTGAATTAACATTTGAACTAAGGTGAGATTGATTTTGTTCCCACACATTTGTTGAAGGGATTGTTGCAATATTTTAAATGGAAAAAATAAAATAAAAGGTGTAGGGTAGCCTTAGAAGGTTTGGGAAGACAAAAATATGACTGTGGAGTAATAAAAATGAGAAATATTTTCTGATTTTGATTTAAGAATAGCAAGACATGAGGTAAAGTTCATGTTGTATAATACCAATAATATTTGAATGGTGCTTTCCAGTTCACAAAGTGCATCTTATTTAGTGTTAATTCATTTTAATATTCTGAGGCACATATTAATATTACTCTTTTAAACATGAGGAAACAGAGACAGTGCAAAAGCATTCATAATTTATAAATTTCAGGATAGATAGTATGATATGTGTTTCATTGGCTTGCAGAATAAGTCATACACATGGTATACCTGATTGCTAATAAATATTTACTGAATTAATCCTTGTAAGTATAGCAAAATTTGGACTGAACTTTCATTATTATTTCTTAGAGAGTTGGCAGTGTTGGGGAGGGAGGTTAACTAAGTACCACTCAGTTTAAACTTTTTGGCAGGTTTTTTTTCTAATACAATAGGGGAAAATGATTAAATACAAACAAACAACAGACAAACTAAATATTGAGCATGACCAAATTGGGGTAGGTTAAGGCACAATGCAGAGAATTGCAAGTGACATTTATGAGAACACACAGTGAGAGGCAGAGTTGGGATCCAAAGCCAGGACTAACCCTGTAGTTCAGCTGGATGTATCATGCCCTTTCCCAGATGCTACTGATGTAGGCTATGTCCGTTCTTATTTCCTTTCAATTGAATCATTGGTATATGGTGGAAAGATACTGCATATGAAGGAAGTTGTGCTTGAAGTTTCAGTTCTTTCATTTCACTGTAATTTTGGGAAATTCAGTTATGCTTTTTGAATTTCCAGTTCTCTCATCTAATCTCTCTCTTTCTCTCTCCTTCACCTCTTCCTTCTTCCACATCTCCCTCCCTACTTCCTTCCCTCCCTTCCTCTCCTCCTTCCTCCCTTTCTTCCTTTTCTTTTTATTAAATTGAAAGTGTTACCTTTAAAACCAAAAGAGACCAATTTTATGTATCAGTCTACATCTTTCATGTTTCACATCATATTATAAGAATTTAGCTAAGTATTTTTAACTGCTTCATAGTATTTCATAGTGTGAGTGGACTATAATTTATTCACCAATTTCCCTACCAATAGCATTTTTTTCTGAAATTTTCTATACTTCTAAGGATATTGACTCTCCAACTTATTTTTCTAGGAAAGACACAAAAAAACCACTTGCTGACTCAAACAATATGTAGATTTTTAATTTCAGTAGTCATTATCGGGACTTCCCTGGTGGTCCAGTGGTTAAGACTCTGCACTTCCACTGCAGGGGGCACGGGTTCAATCCTTGGTAGGGGAACTAAGATCCCGCATGCTGCTTGGCATGGCCAAAAAAAAATAATAGTCATTATCAAAAAAGGACTTGGGTTGATTTATAATCCCACTGACAGTGTATGAGAGTAACTTTCCTCATGATGTCATAATAAGATATTTATCAGCATTTGAAAATATTTAGTCTCTAAGGAAAATAGAATGTTTTGTATTTATTTGTATTATTGATTTAATATATATGTCTAAATGGCAGTGAAAATCTTTATAAGCTTATTGGCTATTTATGTTTCTTCTATTTAGAAGACCCTACATTCAAATGTGATTTTGTGTTGATATTTTTTATAGTATAGTTGATTTACAATGTTGCATTCACTTCAGGTATACAGCAAAGTGATTCAGTTATACATATACACACATATATATATATTCTTTTTCAGATTCTTTTCCATTATAGGTCATTAAAAGATATTGAATGTAGTTCCCTGTGCTTTACAGTTGGTCCTTGTTGTTTATTTATTTTATATATAGTAGTGTATACATGTTAACCCCAAACTTGTAATTTCTCTGTCTGTAAATCGGACAGAAAAAGACAAATATCATATGATATCACTTATATGTGGAATCTTAAAAAATGATACAATTTCTGTTTATTTACAAAACCGAAATAGACTCACAGACAGAAAACAAACACCATTACCAAAGGGGGAAGGGTGGGGAGGGATAAATTAAGAGTTTGAGATTTTGTGTTTATATTAAAATTACTATGTTGTCAGAATATTAATCATTTGTCTATTACATACTATGTAACTAATTTCATTTACTCTAATAATTGTCTTTTAACTTTGACCTTGGATTCTATGTGAACCAAGATTTTAATTATTTGTCATCTATGTCCATATGAGTTACTACTTTTTTTGTTCGTTTAACAAATATATTTTCCCACACTCATTTCTAATCAGCTTTTTCATATTTAATGCTCAAATCTGTCTGAGATTTGTTTATTGACTAGTCTAACTTATTACCACTGATTGCTATGTATTACATTTCCATATGTGCATAAGTCAGCTTTATTGCTCTTTTATTTTTTAATTCTTCATTGTTTTCCCTTTTCTGCATTCATAAAACAATGTCATACTTATGTAGACCTATGGAATATTTAGATATAAGTAAGCATCCATAAACTTAAAAAACTTTTATAGCTATTATTGCCTTTTTCATTTGATGCATTTTAAAATAAACATCAAATTTTACAAAAATTATCTAAACCTCATAAATTTAATAAAAATGCCGTTAAGTTACTCATTAGGATTGCATTATATTACAGACTAGTTTGAGGAAAAACAGTACTCCAGTACTGTACTCCAGTAATATCATAAATCTCCATTCATTTATTTTCTTTCATGCCTTTGAATAAAGTTCTTAGAAATTTCTTGTTATGCATTTTACTAAGTATTCTGTAGCCTTGGGATTTTTTTGGTTTTTCTTTTCTTTTCTTTCCTTTTCTTTTCTTTTCTTTTGTTATCGTGTGTCTCTTCCCCTTAAATTTCTAAACTGGATTTTGCAAATGTTATAAAAGCAGACTATTTTATATGTCAATATTCTATTTTATCATCTTGATGAATTTTAACATTGGTTTGAATTTTCAAGTTTTTTATTTTCTAGGGAAATGATTTTTTGGCCTGTAAAATATGGCAGTATTTTTCTTTTCAATATTTATGTCTCATATTTAATTCCCTTTGCTTATTGCATTAGTTAGGACCTCCTAACTAATTATTAGTAATAATATTGTTGATAGAATTTTTTTTTTTTTTTTTTTTTGGGCCCAGCCGCTCCGCGGCATGTGGGATCCTCCCAGACCGGGGCGCGAACCCGGTTCCCCTGCATCGGCAGGCAGACGCGCAACCGCTGCGCCACCAGGGAAGCCCTGTTGATAGAATTTTTGACTTATTTTTGAATTTAACTAAACTACTTCTAAATGTTCATTTTTTTTTTTTTTGTCATAGATTTTTCTTAAATGCTATGGTGGATTAAAGACTGCCTCACATTCCTACATTCTCTTCCCATTAAGAGATGGGTTCTAAATCCCCTCCTGTTTAATTTGGATGGGATTTGTGAAACTTTGAATGGTAGAAAACATCAGGTTCCTTGGCCTGGACACTTATAGATTAGCAGCTTCTACCTCTTGTCTCTCGGAACTTGCACTCTTAGACCACTGAGCAGCCATGTAAGAATTGCAACTACCGGGGACGGCCATACTGTGAGAAACTCAAGCAAGATGAAGAGGCCATGTGTAGCCTCTCTGGGTAAAAGGCCCGGGTACCTCTCAGCCAACATCAGCATCAACTGCCAGCCTGTGAGTGAGCCATCTTGCATGACTATGAAGTTCAGTCCTTCAGCCACAAAACTCCAAGTGATAATTTTCCAACTGGTCCCAGTCAACCCAAAGTAACATGAGAGATAATAATAAATTGTTTTAAAAGCCACTAGTTTTGAGGTGGTTTGTTTAAACAAAAGTTGATTATAGGAACAGATACCCTTTATTAATTTAAGGAAGTTTTTCTTCCATTTCTAGTTTGCTAAGTTTGGGGGAAAAAATACTTCTTTTAAGGTATAAATCACATGGACTACATGGATGAATCTAATAAATATGTTAAAATGGCTTAATAAATGGCTACAGTGAAGACAGAAGAAAAAGACCAAGTGAACTTCTCAAGAATTTTTATGACTATAAGATAAACTATTTTATATGAATATTTTAATTTATCTGTATTTTTATTCACTTCGGGCAAAAACATAAGTTAAAACTATCAACATACATAGAGCTTTTTCAAAATAGCTCCTTGTAGTTGAACATGTCAAAAGATTTTTGTGGCTTTTTAGGGGGTAAGTAGGTGAGAGAACAGATTGATTAACAGAGTCTTAAGTGGAAAGAAAGTAGATGTGATTATTGGAAAAAGTCCATTAAATATGAATGACCTAATGGATCCTTATAAATTTACATGCCAATACTAAAGATTTTCTACTAATTAGAAAATGAATGAAGTTAACCCAATAAAATATGTAACATTTGAAAATAATCAATCAAAATTGTTATGAAAATGTTAAATTGCTAGAGGGATTGTATGGAGAGGCAGGTTGAAGAATTGGCTTCAATGGTCTCATAAAAATAGGCTGCAAAAATACCTTGATTCTTTTGAGATAGTCTAGATAATGGAGTAAAGATAAGAGTTCTTATTTGAACAGAAGTCATATCATCTAGGACAGGAATACAATGAATATGAAGTCCATAAAAGCAGAGTAAAAGTTCTTAATAATGGGATAGCACATTTTGATGGAGGAATGGTAGGGGAGACCCCACCAAACTAACATGATTTCAAAAGCTACCTTTTCTATCTGCTGTCAACCTGCATGTGTCTCCATTGTCCAAAAAAAAAAAACAAAAACCTGTAGATCTTGTGCGTTGACACTTGAGCAGAATTTCATTTGGCTTAATATCTTGCTCAAACAATCCAATAATCACATCTTTGACACAGATGAAAAAATGCTTCTGGCTTTAATGTAATCTTTCTACTGTGGTTAAGAGAAACTTCAGTGACTTTGAAGTTGTCTTTCAGTTTTAGGGTTTTTTTTCTTCTCAACAGGAATGGAGGATAATAAATTGATCTCAGTCAAAATACTTCATCCTTGTCAAATTATTATAATTAGGAGAAGTTTATAAAAGGTAACAGAATGACAACCTTGAAAGAGTAAGGTTTTTACTCAATAAATGTGGGCAAGGGTGTTTTCTTTGCTTTGTATTTTATGTTTCAAGTTTTCTTATGCCCTTTGGAGCTATTGTCTCATTGAAAGCTCAGGAAGTCGAGAGAATATGAATGCTGCTTTGTTGAATAAAACATCTTTTATTCCTAACGAAGGACACGAGTTTATTTACTCATCTCCCAGCTTTGACCACAGGACTCAACATTACTGGTTCAGATTCATGGACTTGGATGAACCAATCAGAGTCACACTGGACAGTCTCTGGAGTACATCATTCAAATCATTCTTACCCTCAGCTTGGCTTACATCGTACCATCCAGCATTTTAAAAAGAGAAAAAAGAAAACAGTGAGGAACTGGGTGAGATTTTGTGGACAAGGAAATCATACGAGTGGCACCAGGTGCGCTTTCCCCTTTTTTCACCCCTAGCTGAGGGCACTTGCCTGGCTCAGAGATCTCACTCAAGATGAATATGGCTGCTGACTTTTGTGATATTTCTGACCCTTCCTGAATTGTGGAATAGTTGTTTTAGAGAATCACATAGGGGTCTTGTTTAGTCTCAAATTATAATTTGCATAAGCAGTATTTGCACCACAGCAGCCTCCATCCCCAGGTCAGGGTTGAGTCGTCACTCTGTTCTCTTGCCCTTCCCACCACAGTCCTGTCTGCCAGAAACATGCCTCTGAATGCTCCTACTCCCACTGTTACAGTGAAAGTGGGAGCTTGCCTTTTAAACCTCCTTTTCTCTTAATATCCACTCAGAAAAGGACTAATGACTCAATCACTTACCTAACATGGGAAATCATATTCCTTAGCCTGGCCTCCTTATTTAAAACAAAACACACTCAACACCTAACTCTGAACATATTTGGTAAAAGCATGCCCCGGAGGTATTGCAGGTTAGGTTCCAGACCACCACAATAAAGCATATATCACAATAAAGCGAGTCACACAAATATTTTAGTTTCCCAGTGCATATAAAAACTATGTTTACACTATACATTATACATTAGTCTATTAAATGTACAATAGCATCCTGTCTAAGAAAATACATACCTTAATTTAAAAATACTTCATTGCTAAAAAAGGCTCACTATCATCTGAGCCTTCAGTGAGTTGTCATCTTTTTGCTGGTGGAGACGATCACAGGTAGAACTTTAAGAGATGTTCTGTGAAATACATCTTCAGAACTAATGAATTTGGAAACATACTGCACTCAGGATTAACTAGATTTCCTACATTCTGCAAAATGTTATCTGAAAATTCCTGCCATTTTCTTTTTGTGGGAAGGAAAAGAGGGTCAATCTTGTAAGTTTTTTTTTAAATTAAACTATTTCATAAAATGGTGAATAGCTAATACACACCATAATCTCTTTGGTTTGTAGATGGCCATATGCTTAGCCATGGACTATATCTGGAGATAGAATTTTTAAATAGGTAATTTAGTTAAAATGAGATCATTAGGTGAGCCTTAATCTAATTCCATATGACTGCTGTCCTTATAAAAAGAGGAAATTTGGACACAAACATACATTAAGGAGAGAAAATGTGAAGACACAGGGAGAAGATGACCATCTTCAAACCAAAGAGAGAGGCTTCAGAAGGAACCAACCCTGCCGACACCTTGAACTCAGACATTTATCCTCCAGGACTGTGAGAAAATAAACTTCTATTGTTTAAGCCAGTCAGTGTGTGGTACTTATTGTTATGGCAGTCTTAGCAAGTTAATACATTGGTAATTTTAACAAAAGTAGCTTTGGTAAAGTGATGGAAGCAGAAAACAAATTTGACTGAGAGGAAGAACTAATAGGAAATGAGAAAATAAGAAAAACAAGTACCTAGATCTTTCAAGTCATATTTATCCTATGAAGAACCTAAAAAGAACAGTATATTTCTTGAATCACCTCTTGCACATCTAAGAACCCTATTTTAAAATGGAATATTAAATATATTATCGCCTACAAAATGCTGCAGAAGATAAAAACTACTTAATCTTGTCTTTGAAAGCTGTTTTATAAATACAGATATTCAAATATGAGAGTCTTTAGTACACAAATATTTAACGTTTCCGTAAGACACTCTAATTTGGAATACATGATCATTCAGACTGAGGCTAATATGACATTCCTTTCACTTCCTATGAGGTATCTAGCAGTAGGATATGACCAAACTTAGACACTGTTTTCTAAATCAAAAGTGGGCAAACATTTTCTGCCACCTGGACTGATAATACGACATATAGTGTAAATCAAATGATTCTGGAAAGTCTGTGCCATGTGGTTATTTCAGTCACGGTTTAGACAGGGTCATGAAGATTACAAATAGGTGAGGGCAAGAGGAAAGTAAAACATACAGGCCAATGTGAAAGCTACTGATTATGATAAAAGGGATAATTCTTTTAGAAATAGAATATGTCACCATTACACAAAGTCAAAGTTAAGATCCAGATGTCAGACAAATGTAAAGACATAGGCAAGTTCAGACTACACCAGGGAAGCAAAAGAAAGGACATGCATAATAGCCTTATGCATTCAATTTCCTGGGCCAATCAGGAGGGGTCCAAGGAAGCTAAGGTCTAAGTACATGGTTTAAGCTAATGATATGTGTAAAAAATATGAATGTAGTTTGAACCACACTCTGGCCTCATCCTTTAATACTTGGGACATGCATCTCAAGATTCAGTATATGTGCAACTGGCCCATGAGTTTCAATTTCAGAGAAGAAGACAGCTAAATGTGCTTTAGCAATTTTCCTGGGAGGGTAAATGGCAGCTGGCTGATGGTGATGCCTCTAAGACTACAACAGCCTTCTAAAGGCAAGAGAGGGCTGAGAAGCTGGGATTAACTAGTTAGGTGAGCAAAGAGTAATGTCTGTGGATGTATGTTCCCTCTATGCCCACTTTCTGGAGAGTTTTTTATTGTAAATCAGTGTTGAATTTTGTCAAAAGCTTTTTCTGCATTTACTGAGATGATCATTTGGTTTTTATTCTTCAGTTTGTTGATGTGGTGTATCACACTGATTGATTTGCGGATATTGAAAAATCCTTGTATCCCTAGGATAAATCCCATTTGATCATGGTGTATGATCCTTTTAACGTATTGTTGGATTTGGATAGCTAGTATTTTGTTGAGGATTTTTGCATCTATGTTCATCGGTGATATTGGCCTTTAATTTTCTTTTTTTTTGTGGTATCTTTGTCTGGTTTGGGTGTCAGGGTAACGGTGGCCTCATGAATGAGTGTGGGAGTATTCCTTCCCCTGCAATTTTTTGGAATAGTTTCAGAAGGATAGGTGTTAGCTCTTCTCTAAATGTTTGATAGAATTTGTCTTTGAAGTCATCAGGTCTTGGAATTTTGTTTGTTGGGAGTTTTTAAATCACAGTTTCAATTTCAGTATTGTGATTGGTCTGTTCATATTTTCTATTTCTGCCTGGTTCAGTCTTGGGAGATTGTACCTTTCTAAGAATTTGTCCATTTCTTCTGGGTTGTCCATTTAATTGGCATATAGTTGCTTGTAGTAGTCGCTTATGATCCTTTGTATTTCTGTGGTGTCCATTGTAACTTCAACTTTTTCATTTATAATTTTATTGATTTGAACCCTCTCCCTTTTTTTTCTTGATGAGTCTGGTTAAAGGTTTATCAATTTTGTTTATCTTTTCAAAGAATCAGCTATTAGTTTCATTGATCTTTTCTATTGTTTTTTTGGTTTCTATATCATTTATTTCTGCTCTGATCTTTATGATTTTTTTCCTTCTCCTAACGTTGGGTTTTGTTTGTTCTTCTTTCTCTTGTTGCTTTAGGTGTAAGGTTAGGTTGTTTATTTGTGATTTTTATTGTTTCCTGAGGTAAGATTGTATTGCTATAAACTTCCATCTTAGAACTGCTTTTGCCATGTCCCATAGGTTTTGAATTGTCATGCTTTCATTTTCATTTGTCTCTAGGTATTTTTTTGATTTCCTCTTTGATTTCTTCAGTGATCCATTGGTTGTTTAGTAGCATATTGTTTAGCCTCCACGTGTTTGTGTTTTTTACAGTTTTTTTCTTGTAGTTTATTTCTATTCTCATAGTGTTGTGGTCAGAAAAAATGCTTGATATGATTTCAATTTTCTTAAATTTACGGAAGCTCACTTTGTAGCCTAGCATGTGATCAATCTCCAAATAGCCAAAGCAATCTTGAGGAAAAAAAACAGAGCTGGAGAAATCAGACTCCCTGACTTCAGACTCTGCTACAAAGCTACAGTCATCAAAACTGTATGGTACTGGCACAAAAACAGAAATATAGGTCAATGGAACAGGATAGGAAGCCCAGAAATAAACCCACACACCTATGGTCAATTAATCTGTAACAAAGGAGGCAAGACTCTACAGTGGAGAAAAAGTGTCTTCAATAAATGGTGCTGGGAAAACTGGACAGTTACATGTAAAAAAATGAAATTGTAACATTCTTTAACACCATACACAAAAATAAACTCAAATGGATTAAAGACCTAAATGTAAGACCAGATACTATAAAACTCTTAGAGGAAAACATATGCAGAACACGCTGACATAAATTGCAGCAATATCTTTTTTGAGCCATCTCCTAGAGTAATAAAAATAAAAACAAAAATAAACAAATGGGACCTAATTAAACTAAAAAGCTTTTGCACAACAAAGGAAAGCATAAACAAAATGAAAAGACAACCCATAGAATGGGAAAAAAAATTTGCAAACAATGCAATAGACAAGGGATTAGTCTCCAAAATTTACAAACTGCTCATGCAACTGAGTATCATAAAAACAACTAACCCAGTCAAAAAATGGGCAGAAGACCTAAATAGACATTTCTCCAGAGAAGACATACAGATGACCAAGAGGCACATGAAAAGATGCTCAACACTGCTAATTATTAGAGAAATGCAAATCAAAACTACAATGAGATATCATCTCACACCAGTCATAATGGCCATCATCAAAAAGTCTACAAACGATAAATGCTGGAGAGGGTGTGGAGAAAAGGGAACCCTACTACACTGTTGGTGGGAATGTAAATTGGTACAGCCACTATGAAGAAGAGTATGGAGGTTCCTTAAAAAACTAAGAATAGAGCTACCATATGATCCAGCAACCCCACTCCTGGGCATATAACTGGAGAAAAACATGGTTTGAAAGGATACATGCACCCCAATGTTCATTGCAGTGCTGTTTAAAATAGCCAAGACTTGAAAACAACCTAAATGTCCATTGACAGATGAATGGATAAAGAAGATGTGGTACATATACACAGTGGAATATTAGCCATTAAAAAGAATGAAATAATGCCATTTTCAGTGACATAGATGGACCTGGAGATGATCATACTAAGTGAAGTAAATCAGACAGAGAAAGACAAATGTCATATGATATCACTTATATGCGGAATCTAAAAAAAAAAAAAATGATACAAATGAACTCATTTTCAAAACAGAAACAGACTCACAGACTTAGAGAACAAACTTATGGTTACCAGGGGTGAAGGATTGGAGGAGGGATAGATTGGGAGTTTGGGATTGACATGTATATACTGCTATATTTAAAATAGATAACCAAAATAGATATAGCACAGGGAACTCTGTATAGCCCAGGGAACTCTGCTCAATATTCTGTAATAACCTAAATGGGAAAATAATTTGAAAAAGAACAGATACATGTATATGTATAACTGATTCACTTTGCTGTACACCTGAAACTAACACAACATTGTTCATCGCTGTACTCCAATATAAAATTTTTTTAAAAAAGAATTATGTCTGTGTCCAAAATTACCATCCTCTAGAAGCCAACTCCCATGCACTTCATAAATGCAGGAGAATGACAGAAGAATTTAGAAGGATCATAAACAGGAGTACAAATTCCCTGTAAATTTCCAACTTCTATCTGCAAATTTTTAAGGCAAATATGAAAAAGGAAAGAGTAATGGTAATTGGTTACAGGAACTAGAATTCTTGTAGAGAAATGTCTCATTGTTGCTAAGTGTCTCAAGTCAGTTTCATAAGAGTGATAATGACAGATGGCCAGCTCCCCCAATGAGTTCATGATGTCACCAAGTTTTAAACAAGAATAAGTAAAAAAATGATTTGTTTTAAGAAGTTATATCTAATAGGTTAGCATTTTGTAAGCCTTAGCATATATCAGTTCAATATAACATTGAAAAAATAAGCTCACATATTTCATACATCTTTTCAGTGAACTGAATACCCAAAATAACATCTTATGTTTTCTCAAAAATTGTAGTTAAATAATGATGAAAATAATTTAATGGTTATCTAAAGATGGAGCCTTTTTTAAAGTTCCCAGTACCTGGGTAAATTTAATACTTACTTACAGTAAGATAAATTGTTGTGATATAATACTACTTAATCTGCTAAGACTAGTTTAAAATTTTCTTTTGAAGGGCAGTCAGGTAAATTAACTTTGCATTGTCCTCTGATGTTAAATCCTCAGTTCGTGTCTTCAGAATCTATAGCTCATTTCTTCTCATATGGTAAAATTACTTGATTGAACAAAAGAATACACCTCAAAATTCAGCACCTTTCTTTTCTTTGCAGTTTTGGCTGAACAAGCAATTATATTTTTAAAACTTCAGTTAAATCCTTTCCTTTATTATTTTTTTTTTTTGGTACGCGGGCTTCTCACTGTTGTGGCCTCTCCCGTTGCGGAGCACAGGCTCCGGACGCACAGGCTCCGGACGCACAGGCTCAGCGGCCATGCCTCACGGGCCCAGCTGCTCCGCAGCATGTGAGATCTTCCAGGACCGGGGCATGAACCCGTGTCCCCTGCATCGGCAGGCAGACTCTCAACCACTGCGCCACCAGGGAAGCCCAATCCTTTCCTTTAAATGAGACTCTTTTCACTTGAATATGTTTCTTAAGAGAAGAACTATCAAATTCTTCTTTTTCTCTGAAAAGACTAAATCACCTGGATTTTATCATGTACTCCCAAATCACTAATGCATTAAAAGATTTAAAAGGGCAAATTTCAGTGTGATTAGAGAGAGAAAGTAGCATACTCTGCTTGTGACATGAAGTGGTTCAGAAGTGTGTGATGACCCATGTGGAGTTACAGCAAACATGTCCAGACATAGCACCTCATGAGCACTGGAATGTCAGTGCCATTTGTTCCATACTTGTCCCAGTGATTTATTCACAGGTCACTGGAACATATATCAATGTCTAAAAATATGTAATTATATTTCTTCAGTGAAGTTTCTTTCCATTATGTGCTGTATTAACCATCTGTCTCCTAATATCACCCAAACCCACACTTCTATTTGTAAAGGACCATGATGCCATATAAATACATACTGAGTTGCAGCCATAACGGTAAACAGAACCTCCAGAAACACTCGCTCTCACCATCAGCAGCACATCAATCCCTTATAAGAATCTGTTAGCAGCTTACTGACTTGTAAGAGAATGGACAGTTCTTTCTTATGAGTAAGTTCACAAATATTAGTTTTCCTTAAGAAAAGTCTGACATAGAACTACTAGACTTCTTCAACTTTCACAGTTGCCAAAAATAAAATTTTAAGTATATCGATTAGCTTAATTCTGAGGCTTCCTAAAGTATTAGCATGAGGCCTTGCATCACTCCATCTCCTGTCAGCTGATGGCCTCAACAGTCCATCTCCGGTTACCTTTGCAGGGACACAGTTTCCATGTAATATTTTTAACTCTTTCCAATTTTCACTGTTACATATTGTAATTATCTAATGTGGAACTAGTTGAAGGACATCTGTCATAAAAAAGGATTGTTGCAGAAAAACTACTGTCTTTTGCCACCTTCAGTTTACTGCTATTCAGTATCAAACAGCACTTAAATTTTCCATAGAAAGGAGTAAGTAATAGTTTATGTCAACCAGAATAACTCAAACTGCTGAGAGGAACAGAAATTAGGATGATTTTTGACAAAGCATGAAAACCATGTGGGAGCAAGAGGGAATTAGAAATTCCTAAGAAAAAAGTTTAGAAACGTTTATAAAGAGATAGGAAAGTGGGAAAATGATACTGCATACTGTGGTTTTGAAAATGTTTTAAAAGACAGCCTAATTTTAGTTCACTGAAAACAGTATTTTGATTCAATTAGATAGCTCAGTAAACTGGGAAAACCTGTGTCTGCAGGTCCTCCAGATAATTCTAAAAATTGTTAAGTGTACATGAGACATTCATGTGCCCAAACAACAAAGCCAAATTTTTGTTTTCTATGTCAACTTAATATCAAATAAACTAGAAGTAAAAAATATTAACTGTTTTAAGACTAATATATGTGGTTAAGAAAAGATTTTCAATTAAGATGTGTAATTTAGTTTCCCAATGTTAAGTGTAAAAGAAGGGAAAAACTAGATTCTGTTCTTAGTTCTCTGTCTGAGATTATCCTTTAATTCTACAGATATATTTTGGGTATCAACGAAGTTCCCAACATTATATTAGTATGAGTCATGCTCTCTGCTCTCAAAGACTTCACTATCTAAGGGAAAGAGTAACACAGAGCCAATTAATAAACAGTAGAGTAGCTAACAGGAAGGGAAGCAGAGTGGCAAAGCATTTATGTCTGTGTGGGACTGTTAGAGGTTTCACAAAAATAATTATGCTACTTCTTATGAGAAGATTTACCTGACGAAGATCTTGAGGTGTGGTTCAGAGTGTGTTCCTCCAAAGAGAACAACCAAGCCTGGGTTAAGTAGAGGAGAATAAAGCATTCACAAGTCATCTCACTGTTTTCAGTTTAGAGCAAAGCAATTTAGAGTGGTTTTTATCTCTCTCTCATTCAGTCCCACTTAGGATTACTTGCTTTATTAGCCCTATGAGTAAATATTGAGTTGCTTTAGGACAACCAAAGGATTATCAAAGTCAGACTATGTGTAGAGACTGAGGGACACTGAGGTATCCTAAAGATCTGAGAAAATAGCATTTCAGTGTGATGAGCTTATAAATGGGAATCTGCATGTGTCTTGAAAAAGAATTAGGTCTCAAATTCTAAGATTCAAAAAATTACCTAGCCAACACTTTAACATTGTGGTCTTGCTCTTATTATTTAGAATTCAATTTTTTGTGTGTACTGAAACCACCCCATGGTAGCAAATTAGCTATGTTCTAATGATTCTTGTGGTTATTATAATACTATTTCTCAGCAGATAATGCACTGAACTGTTCATTTTAAGGATCAAAAATACTTAAGGTGCAATAGTGTGTGCCATGAGTTTCAGATTATTGTACTGTTATAAAATAAATTCTAAGAATATACCTGCTTGGAAAATTCTAATTAGTGTGATTACTATGGAACTGGAAATTATTCTTTTAAAAAAATATAAGGACTTATTTTGGAAAATAATCAATGGTAGGATAAGAAGCTGCCAAATGAGTCATTCAGTATGATAAATACCTTTCCCTTGTATTCTGCTGAATATATTACTTGTCAGGTTCAAAGACATTACACTGAAAATTACTTTGCAGAGTTTTTCTAAGAAAAACATGATATAGACAAGTCCAAATCAACAGAAGAGAGAAAAAAATCTAAGAAATACAGACAAGTGAACCAATTTAGAACCAATAAGAATTGATTTGGAATTTACGTAGAATTATATTTGCCTTAAGTCTCTGTCCTGAAGTTGCGAATAGTAATAAAGAATAAAGAAAGAATGAAGGAAGAGTTACCTTATTATCAGTTATTTTAAAACCAGTAAATACTAACAAATTATTTATAGACGTGTATCAGTAAGCAGTTTCCACAAAATTGTGCATCTCAAACAACCCCAAAACTCAGCAGTGTCTGACAGGAAGTATTTATTTTTCATTCACAAGTTCTGAGAGCTCAGCTGCTTTCAGAGAAGATCAAGAGGGCTTGCATTCAGACTGCAGATGTCTACTCCATGTACCTTTCATTCTTCAGAGACCCACGAGCTACGCACAATATGTTTTTCTCTTGGCAATGACAGAAATGCAAGAGACCAAGCACTTTTCAATGCTCTACTTGTATCATACCCCCTGACATCCCATTGGCCAAAAAGAAATCATGTGAACAAGATCTACATTAATGGGATGGGAAAGGTCTACCTCATGTTTGCCATGAGGCTATGGCAAAGGTGAAGATGCCATATATGGCTATTGAGAAATAAAGAATGAAGACAGATAACTAAACCTGCCACTACCTTAACTTTCTCTTATCTCTGAGAAGGAAAAGTTTATATATATTGCTAAGAGTCTGGATTTTGAAAACAATGTTCCTAAGAATTAATATATATGGGTAGCAGTAAAATATCCAAAATTAAAAACAGAAATGCTTGGTAATACATCCATCCATCCATATAGTATTATTATTGTCAAAGGCGTGTACAATTTGTCATCTACAGAAAAAAGAAGAAAACAATATGTCATCATAGATGAGTTGACAAAATACAGAATTGAAAAATATTAAAATGCTTAAAACAGGAAAAAGGGATGAGATGAAATAGGACAAAACTGAGATAAGTGAGGATTATTAAAAACTAACACCAATAAAATTAACACAGGTAGTGCAAAAAATCAAACCTTTGGAGCACAAAATGGAGTAGAATGTCAAGAAAAGGGGCAAATATTTTTAAAATGCCAGGTGGTAGAAATGAAGTTTAGATAATAAAAACAAATATTTATGACTGGAACATATGAAAGCTCAGAGAAAAATAAAAAGAGGCAATAATTAAAGCTAATTGAAATATTTTCCTGGGTTGAAGGATAAAAAATGTTTCACAACTTCATAAAGATATTTTATAAATAATTATTGCATACTTTAAACTGGCCTAATTACAAAATGGGATGCAATCTATTTCATTTTAATCAGTATAAGTAGAATACTGCTTTATTACTGGAAAGAAAACTGACAAAAAATGGCACCAATATTAAAATTAAAGCCAAGCTCACATTTATAGATTTAATACAGCAAAAATAAAAAAGGATAATACTGACCTTAAGGAAATTGAAGCATGTCTCAATATTTTAAAAATAGGTATTTATTTCAGATAATGACAGAATAGCTTATTTAAGTTCTGCCATCACAGAAAAAAACAATTAGAAAATATGAACAAAACATTCTTTATAAAATTATATGACACCACTATCTTTACACTCAAAACATTTGCTGTTTCAAAAGCATGAGCTGAGAAGGCAAGCAGAGCCTTTAGAAACCTCCTGGGTATGTTTAGGACCCCTGGAGGAGGAAGATCTCTGGAAACACCTCAGGTTCTGGTGGCATCCCTGGGCCTACCATAGTTAGTTAATTGCCAGAAATAATTATAAACCTTCTCCGTAAAGAGATAACATCATCACCAGCCTCAAATTACCTCTAAAATTTTCACACATAATACCAATCATTCAATCAAAAATCTCCAGGCAAGAAAAATGACAAGAATTTAAATTGAACAAAACCTGAGATAAAAACAGACAACCAAAACAGACCCATGTGACATCTAGATATTGGGGTTATTACACATGGACCCAATACTAACTTTGACTAGTATTTTCAAGAATTTAAATGACAAAATGGTGAATATGAGCACAGAGCCAGAAACTATAAAATCAAATTATAAACCACAAATCAAAACTACAATGAGATATCACCTCACACCTGTCAGAATGGCTATCATCAAAAAGAACACAAATAACAAATGTTGGTGAGGATGTGGAGAAAAGGGAACCCTCCTACACTGTTGGTGGGGATGTAAATTGGTGCAGCCACTGTGGAAGACAGCATGGAGGTTTTCAAAAAACTAAAAATAGAACTACCATATGACCCAGCAATTCCACTCCTGGGTATATATCTGAAAGTAACAAAAACACCACTCAAAAAGATACATGCACCCCAATGTTCACAGCACCATTATTTACAATAGCCAAGATATGGAAGCAACCTAAGTGTTCATCAACAGATGAATGGAAAAAGAAGATGTGGATATATGTATAATGGGATACTACTCAGCCATAAAAAAGAATTTTGCCATTTGTAGCAACATGGATGGACTTGGAAGGCATTATGCTAAGTGAAATAAGTCAGAGAAGGACAAATACTGTACGATATCACTTATATGTGGAACCTAAAAAATACAACAAACTGATGAATATATCAAAAAAAGAAGCAGACTCAGATACAGAGAACAAACTAGTGGTTTCCCGTGGGGGGGTGGGGAGGGGCAATATAGGGGTGAGGGAGTGGGAGGTACAAACTAGGCTACAAGGATGTATTGTACAACATGGGGGATATAGCCAATATTTTGTAATAACTATAAATGGAGTATAACATTTTAAAATTTATTAAATTTAAAAAAAATTAATAAAAAATAAAAAATAAGAAAAACAACAAGACAAAACAAAACAAAATCACCTTTACTGAGGTATAATTTACATACAATAAAGTCACTAATTAAAAAAATTAAGGGAAATGTCTAGAGCTAAAAGCTACAACTAATTAAAATTAAGAACTTAATACATATATTTAACAGTACATTACTTGAACTGGAAGAGAGAAAATATACAGAGTGAAGTATAGAAAATAAAAGGTATGGAAAACACACCAAAGATCATAAGAGCATTGTAGGAAATGGTGAATAGGACTAATAGGGAAGAGAAAAAAATGAGGTGAAAGCAATATTTCATATTTCCAAGGATGAAAGTCACAGATTCAAGAAGCACGCTGAACTCCAAGCATGACAAATGCAAAGCAAGTCACATCTAAGAATATCATAGTAAAAATAAGTAAAACTACTGTAAACCAAATACAAAAGAAAATCTTTCACATTACTTCCAAAGATGCAACAATGAGACCAAAAGATATATCTCACTAGAATCAATGGAAGCCAAAAAATTAAATAAGTAAAATAAAATGACATCTTTAAAACGCAACTAAAATAAAATAACATTCAGTTTAGAATTAGATACAGAGGAAAAAATATCCTTCAACACGAAATAAAGATACTGTCAGAGAAACAAGATAATAGAAATCAGAAGCAGCAGGTTTTACTAAAAAGAGTTCTTCAGCCATAAAGAAAACGAATTTAGATGCTCAGATGGAAGCATTGGGATTCAGGAAAAGATGAAGAGCCAAAAAGAGTAAATGTATAATAAATATAAAGGAAATATTGCCTGTACAAAGCAACAATAATAATATTTTGACGGTCTGAAATATATGTAAAAATGTCAAAATGGTTTTCAAAAGGCAAGAGAGAGGCAAGTTAAGTTAAACTATTTTAAAGTTCTTTAATTTTGAGGGAAGTGGTAAATGGTAAATTTAATTTATATTAAATTTTAACAAGGCTAGTTTGCATATTATAATATCCAAGGTAATCACTAAAAGAAGAATCAGGATGTAAAACTAAGAAGTTCATGGAGTGGAAATAACAACAACAAAAAAGCTAATCAAAAAGAGGTGGAAGAAGGGAGAAAGAAATGTACATAGAGTGGGGGTAACAGATAGAAAACAAACAATAAGATGTAGATATAAGCTCATTATACTAGCTATAAATAGACTAAACATTTCAATTGAGAAGAAATATTTCAGGCTGGATTGAAAAGCAAACAAAGACACTGCATAAAAGAGACACACCTTTCATATAAGGTTACAGAAAATTCAAAGTTAAAAAGGAGAAAGATTTATCATGATTTATTGTGTTTATAGGCCATTTAGTGTTTTTTCACATAAAATCCTACCTAAGTCAGTGTGTCTAGATGTTCATATGCAAACCTCTACCCACACACATGCCTATACATAAAGTTTCTTGATTATTCATAAGAATAATAAATGTTTGTTTTAGATGACATAGTCTGTGTTTAACCCATCTGTCAGCATTTAAGCACCTGTTCTAGTCCCTTTATAAGGCCCTTCTTAGGCGGTAATAGCTCCATCAAAGTATAACAGCAAAAATCATTTCCTCACATATGGATAAGCTGCTCTGTGGAGTGTACAATGCTGAGTTTCCTGGAAAATGATGGCAGTTAATTTCATTAATACTTCTCAGCTAAGAACTTGAAATCCCAACTAGTATTAAGTGACACAGTCCCAACATATTTGGGCCCCTTGTTGATTTCATATGTGGGGACAGAAGACAAGGAAGTATTATTGGTATTCATACAGCACTCAGCATGTGATATATAAGGCCTGCAATTTTACCACCTATGGGAGGAACTTACATTTTTATCTTCTCTATGCATATCACATACAGCATGCATAATAAGTTGAAAATTCTATTTCCAATTAAATATACATAACATAGTATATTTAATGCTCCTTCTTCAAATACTTCCTGATGTTACTCTCACTATTATTTATTAAGAGGAAAAAATAGAATTAAAATTGAAGTAAATTGAATCTTTCAATTTTCCACTGACTTCAAGGAGAGAATTCCTTCATTACTATTTCTATTCTTACCCTGCAATTATTTGAACTAAGTTGCATTCAAAGAGTATCACAAATCAATGTTTAACATTCTACTCAGTGGGGGATACATTATTCTCTGGATCAACCGTTTACTATGACCTAGCTCTGGACTTGGAAATTAGTGCAAAAATCTTCATCCTTTGTATTACACACCTCTAGGTTTGGAAAGAGATTCTGGAGTGTTTCATCTACAAGGGATCTTGAGAAGCTCTTGTGGGCTGATGGTCAATGGGTTTAACTCTGTAGTGTGTCAGAAGACACACTTCACCCTGGTGGTTAAGAGCACACACTCTGACTCTGGCTAGGTTCAAATCCCAATTTCCTACTTACTCTATGGCCTTGCCAAGAAACTCTTCAAAAGGGGATAACTTAATAAAATGTAGGTACATTCCTCCCATGCTTTAAATAACTATGTATGTATTTGGATCACTTTACCACTACTACTATATTCTTGGAGTAGATTTTGTAGGAGTCTCCAGAACATCACACCTCACTCCCTAAGTCCCACAGGTTGTAAGCTCTTTGGGTAATGGTTTCTTTCTTTCCCTCCCTGTGGTTACAGAAAAAGAGATGGCTGACTGGTTGACCAATAGCATTAGGAAGAATAAAGAGCAGCTAGAAGATGACAGTAAACCTGTGGCAACTTTGAAGTTGATGAGATCTCTGTGAAAGCTTGCCTCCTTCTCTAAGTCAGTATTGACCGAAAAGTCATACTCACAACTTGAAGGATGGCACATCTTCTGAGATTCTATGGCCCCACAGTGTCTGTAGTATTAATTTTTGTTACTTTAGGACCTTAGGAGTCACGATCACACAGGAAATGCATTATGGATAGTTGTAACAATTTTAGGACTGATGAGGGTTAATTTGAGCGTAAACTCGAACTGAACTATTGAACCTCTCATTATTTTGCATAAGTCCCATCACTTGTGAGATAAACTGAATCACTTGACTCATCTAATGCAAACAAATTCTGAAACTGATTGCTCTTTGTACTTCTATATTCCTTGAAACAATCCAGCTTAGTGATTCAATGTGAATAGATGCTACTGCTTTTGAAAAAAATCTCCACATTTCAATTATCCAATTATGTGTAGTCATCTTTTACAGATAGTAACAGCATGATATCAAATTACATTGCCTGATGCAGATAATTCCAGTGACTTTCTAAATTTCCATCTATGAACAGAAAAAAATAAAAATCCAGAATAAGAAAAAATACATATATGTATGCATACCTCATTTTTGCTAGTTAGTCTATCTAGGCAATGAGCAACAAAGTTTCAGATGCTATTATTACCCACAATTTAATGGAGAAGTAGCGTTTCATCATCCACCTCCATTTCCCTTAGACAGGAGGTTATTATAATGCTGTTTTCTGAGGAAAAGGAAATTTGTCAATGTAGAAAGCTTGGGCCAAGGTACTACAACGTGAAGACAACCATTGCTCTACAATGACCCACTGACGGCCATCCACTCTGTCACATGGAGCTAAAGAGCCTACCAGCTCTACAGGGAGGAAAATAAACCTCACCTCTCTTAAATGTCCTTGTCTAGAATTTGGCATTTTCTAAAACAGCTACCTTTTACCCTACTTCAAGTTTACCAAGGAAGAAAATGAAAACCAAAAGCAAAAAGCAAAAAATATATGCACAGAGTAATTGTACAATATTGATAATGTCTTGACTCCACAGCACAAAAGAATAAGTATTTTCTTTAAATGGATGACATTGGTCAAAAACTCAAATGCCTAATATAATCTTTCATAACTTCTGCTAAATCCAAAGAAAACACATTTCTCACTGACTCTCTGTGAGTAATAGCAGCTTAGAGATAAAAATCAGCATTTGAATGATACCCGTAAGTGTGGATGTGATTTTTACAATAATGCATCAGAGTAGTTAGTATTCGCTATAAATCAGGGATTATGAAACATTTTTGCTTCTAACGGTAAAAGAATTATGGTTGCTCAAATACTGATAAAAATATATGATGGAGTTTTGGAAACCACAAAGAACTACAATATGTGTAGCTGATTTTTAAAGACAAGGATAATTCTTTTTTGAAATTCTTCAAGTGAAAAGCATCCACATTGTTTTTCTAGATAGAACATTACAGTATAAATTAGGAAACATTCTCAAATGATCATGCCAAAGATGTCAGAAAAAATTTTGTGAAGATGAGAGAATTTCCATTCTGTTCATACTTTCTATGGGGAGTGTGTAGTCACTACTTAAAGTAAGCAGCATCTGTGGCCTCAGAGCACCAGGAAATACTCTCATTTTTAAAGGAAACATTAGGATAGAGATATATACTTGACTCCTTTTTATCTATTTCCTTGTTTTGGAAGTTTTTTATTCATTGGTTTTACATGACACTGAAGTCCAGACTCCTCTGTTCTCTTATTTTTCATTTCCGAACAGTCACTAAAATTCCCAGTTTGCTCAACCAGCAGCAGTACTCTTGGAATTAGGTTAAAAATAAAACTCCTGTGACACAGTGGGCTTCACCCAGCACCAATTTCAATAACCTTTAAAAATGGATATAGAAAGACATCAACACTACCCGCATGGCAACAACACAGCAGAAATCTCATGACTCTAAAGCACAGCTTTCAGAGTACCAGAAAATGACACTCTGTACTTGTGTGGTCATGAGAGAAGAGGTTAAATGGATACTGATGTCTCAGGGAAGCAAATCAGCTGTGGGATCCCTTCAGTTTTCAAATCTTGTTTTTTTGTTTGTTTGTTTGTTTTTTACTTCCCTAAGTACAGCATGAGGATTAGAGAACAGAATCCTTTACCTTAAGATGCATCAACATTTATACTTGCACTGTTTTCCCTGAGACCTCTTCTGTCTCTCAAAGAAGGCAACTCATTTTGAGCTAGATGTGATATTTTACAGACAATGCTTCCTTCCTTCCTTTCTACATTCCTTTTTTTTTGTTTTGTGTTTGTTTGTTTTTGTTTTCCTTTTTTGTCTGCATCATGGGATTCAAACTCAAAGGCTTTCAGGCATATAATAACAATGCAAAGATGCCAGTTGGATAGCATTCAAATTCTTTGAGAACATTTCACCAAAGTAAAATGACAGGAACCAGATTTGGGCTATGACCTACCAAATATTGACCACTGGTTTTTTCCATGAGTCTTCTCTGTTATCCTAAGAGTAGAGACTTTTAAAACTATAATTCCGTTTTTAAAAATCCTGTCTTCTCTGGTTTTGTTCTTTTGTCTTATAACTTCTTTAAAGCAATGCAAAAACCACAGTCAAACCAAATGAATTTTGCAAGTAGGGCAGAGATGTAAAGAAGCATTTAAATATAATACATATAGATAAATAAATATGTATATGTATAGATAAATAAATTGGTATATGTCAAACCAAATGAATTTTGCATGTAGGGCAGAGATGTAAAGAAATATTTAAATATAAATATTATACATATAGATAAATAGGTATGTATAGAGGTCTAGCCATCCATAGTTTTGAAAACTATGGTAGATTAGTTTTCTACAGCTGCATAACTAATAGCAATTTACAACAACACATATTATTTATCTCATAGTTTTGTGGGTCTGGAGTCTAGGCACAGCCTAAATGAGTCCTCTGCAAGACTGCAGTTAAAGTGTCAGCCATGGCTGAATTCTCCCCTAGAAGTTTGACTGGGGAAGGGTTCAATTTCAAGCTCATTTGTCCGCAGAACTCATTTTCTGTGGCTGTAGGACTAAGGGATGCAGTTTCTTACTGACTATCTGCTGGAGATGACCCTCAGCTTCTCTCTAAGTAGACTTCCCCAATACAGCCATTTATTTATCACACCAGCAAGGAGAGTCTCCAGAGCAAGTTTACTAGCAAGATGGAGTCTTATGTAATAAAACATAAATACAGGAGTGACATCGCATCACCTTTGCAATATTCTATGGGTTAAAAGGAAGTCTCATCTTCTGCCCTCACTCAAGGGGAGGGAATCATCAAAAAGCATAAACACCAGAGGATCAGGGAGGAGCCACCCTGGAGTCTGTCCACCTCTAGAAGTACCAATTTTGGCTCAGTAAACATGGTCACTAATAAATTGTTGGGGAGCTCATCTAGAGGACATGACTGCTGGTTCACCTGAGAGCTGGACCTGGGCAATCAGAGGCTCCTCACCCTCTCCCCTGTCTTTGGGATGTATATATTCTGCCCACCATTCCCACAGTGGGAACTATTCCATGGACATAGCCTTGAGAAAGTAAGGTGCTGTTGAGACCATACGGACTGAATGCATGACTGAACCCAGTTATGCTCTCTCCATAAACTTATAAGATTCTGGTAGGCAGGTGAGGAGATCTATTCATCTTGCAGCCACCCAAGACAAGCCTATGTAAGTTCCTTTGCTTATTAAACCTGCCGCCTACCAATCTGGAGTGGTCTGCCTCTTTTTTCAGTCTCCTTGCTTTCCATATATGGGAGCCAGTTTGCTAAGCAACAAAAAGGGTGGCTCAATTTCAACTGTGATTTATATCAGGAGTTATCAAACTCCCGGTCCATGAGCCAGCCACTTGCTTTTGTAAATAAAGTTTTTTGGCACAAAGCCGCACACATTTGTTCATGAATTGTCTATGGCTGCTTTTGTGCTACAATGGCATATTTGAGTAATTGCAATAGAGGCTACAATATAACCCATCCTAATATATTTATTATCTGGCCCTTTCTGAAAGTTTGCCCACCTCTGATTTAAATAGTGGATTTTAGCATAAGTTCTTTGTTAATTAGACTGATTATTATGTTTATTTTCTCCAATAGTTTTTGAAAAAATAGATGCAACCTAACAGATGAAATATAGGGATGATTAGAGACAAGCTTTATGAAACTGGAAATTTGAATATTTTCTTTTTTTTTTTGCAGTACGTGGGCCTCTCACTGTTGTGGCCTCTCCCGTTGCGGAGCACAGCCTCCGAATGCGCAGGCTCAGCCGCCATGGCTCACGGGCCCAGCCGCTCCGCGGCATGTGGGATCTTCCCGGACCGGGGCACAAACCCGTGTCCCCTGCATCGGCAGGCGGACTCTCAACCACTGCGCCACCAGGGAAGCCCTGAATATTTTCTTGTAGTAATGTTGCACCATCTCGTGGAATACTACAGAAACTGTCATAAAAGTCTACTGAAGTACTGTTACTGAGAATCTGGAATGCTTTGATCTAACTTCTAAATTCTACTGAAAATAATGTGTAAAAGAAGTCCCATGCTTTGAATTTAAAAATTTATAAAAGAGAGAATATCTAATTCAAATTTTTATTTTCTGGATAAGGAAACTGGTCTTCTAAAATTAAATGACTTACTAAACTTCCACAGTAAGTTTAATAGTGGGATTTTAGAATTTTTCTATTAAAAAAATGAAGGTGCATTTAGGTATATAAGTGTGTACATGTTTAATATATTGAATTAAATATTTCAGTAGTAATATTTTTATTTAAAAATCAATTCAGGAAATTTTAATTGAACTTTTTATTTAGAACAGTTTTAGGTTTACAGAAAAATTGCAAAGATAGTAAGCAGAGCTAATTTTCATAGACAGAAATACGAAATTACTTACATCAATACCAAAATTGTGGGGATGAAATTATTTGGGATATCTGCACATGTAGGTCAGGAGGAATAGGAAAAATGGGAACGTGTTAAGAAGAATAAATTTCAAATAGGTATATGAGATCAGAAAACCATTCCATCCAATGGGCTGCAGAAGGAACCGGGGCTGGTTATTGTGAAGAAGATATGGTATTAGGGCAGGGAGGGCGGCTTGAAGTGTCTGAACGGCTGTCCTGGGAAACATGAGTTACACTTCATTTCGTGTGGCTGTAAGGTCAGAATAAGTTCTGATGGGCCAAAGATACAGGGAGACAGTTTTGTTTCAAGGCAAAACACATCATTCTAACTGAAAACAGAATGGGCAATCTGATGAGTAATGAGTTTTCTGTCTTAAGGGATATCCATTCAGAAAAATCAGACTCTCCTTGGGAGTTTGGTAGGGCAGAGGATGCTGTTCAATAGTAGGATAAGAGAGTAAAGTTGGTCCTGAAACCACTATTATATATTTGAGTTTTTATATTTGAGGTGTAGAAATGTGAGTGTGGGATGCAGGTGATTCCCAAATCACGAACAGCTAAGGGTGCTCATTTAAGGGTTAAGTGCATTCCAAATGTATCTTGTTAGGTAGACAAAGGCCCCCCCCGCCCCGCCGTCTCACTTACCAGTAAGGGCAAACAGGAAGAAGTCTGTGGGACGTTCCATAATTTTTCAACATGCTAAGACCTGATGAGGATGTCCTAGACTCCCCTGGTGGAAAATGCTGGTCAGTGTTTGTCTAAGAAACCAAGGAGATCAGGGCACCTATTCCAAGAACATCCCTGGCTTTCTCACTGACACGTCCGGAGTTGAGATCCTGTAAAATGTGGAGCTTCATAAAATCCAGTGACTGAAGACAGTTATTAACATCATAGGATGACTTTGTATCATAATAAGGGCAAGTGTTTCATCCTAGTATGCAAATTTGATTTTTAGTGCAGTCAGTCCACTGTTTTAAATCCAAGTGTGCTGATGATGCCCATTTTGATGTCCAATACCCCTCACAGGACCCCTTCAGATGCTCAGGTACATGCTTTTCAGACTGTGATTCTGCACACCAGGCCATCGCCCACCGCCATGTGCATGCCCTCCTCACCCTACTTGGGCTTGGACACTCCAGGTTGCGCTACTCCACCGTGGGGACGCCATTCACCACAGTCCTCGGGTTCAGACACTCCACACTGGGTGGGCACCCTGCTCAGCCCATTCATACTTCCCTACTGTGCCTCCTTCCCACCACATGTATTTCTTCCTAACCCTGAGTGGGCTCTGACTCCCCACGTCAGATCTGTTCCCTGCCCGGATGCCCTCCTCACCCTCCTCTGATACCACTAGCTGAGTGCCCTCTCACGTCAGCTTCCTTCTGTTTTTGATGGGGCTCTGCACCAAGCTGCCTAAGGCAGACAGCCTCGTATTCTTCAGTCTCTCTCTCCCTCTGTCTCTGTCTCTGTCTCTCTCTTTCCTTCCCCCCTCCCTACATTTCTCTGCCCTACCTAAAGCTTTAGGACTAAATTGCTCTGGAAAAATATTTAGGAATGAAAGGAAATGGAAGAAGAAAAGAAAGCACACAACTGGTTTGTTTCCACAATTCTCACAGCAACAATAACAGAGACTCAAGTGGAAGACTCAAGTGGAAGTGAAGTGTTGTAGGGGCACATGTTTATATGTAAAGGTTACTTATATACAAACTGAGTATTTGTAAACTGGAGGACAAACAATCAAATATGTTCCACTGAAAACCCTCCCAAAATAACTAGGACAATATGCTGTCAGAGAGAATAATGGATCACAGTATTCTGAGTCCACAGGTTTCTGCAAAACCTTATCAGTCAAATCTTAAAATCAACTTTTAGCATATAAATGGTATGCACTCTCCAAAGCAAAATGTTATACCTTTTCCTAATATGAGAAACTATGTATTTTGAGTAAAATATAAAAATAGTATTCAATAAAGTATTTATCTTTGAAGTTTTTAAGCTGATGAAAGTTTACATATGACTTACTTCTCAATCCCATTCTTATTTCCTTTCAGTGGTAAAACATGTTCAATTCCCATCATTAGCATATGTCCGACTCTCATTTTTTTTTTTTTTCTGGTACGCGGGCCTCTCACTGTTGTGGCCTCTCCCGTTGCGGAGCACAGGCTCCGGACGCGCAGGCTCAGCGGCCATGGCTCACGGGCCCAGCCGCTCCGCGGCATGTGGGATCTTCCCGGACCGGGGCACGAACCCGCGTCCCCTGCATCGGCAGGCGGACTCTCAACCACTGCGCCACCAGGGAAGCCCCCGACTCTCATCTTTAGCAGTCAGTTGACTACTTACCCTTCGTCAAAACTCTAGGCAACACCGTTTTCTATTTCTACAATTGAATTGCTTCTATTATACTAAAACTCACATGTTCCATTAGGTAACTATATTGGAGAAAGTTGTTTTCAGTGCTCCATCCACTTTCCTGACATCACTCACCTGAAAATCAATTCAACAAAGGTATTGTGAGTGATTTTTAGTATTACCCATCAATTTTACTTTATTTTTTTATACTGAGGAACTTAGAATTAAGAACTAACGATGGCTGTCAGAACGTGTTCTTGTCTGAAAACTTCACTGTTTTGCATTTGTTTATTGCTCTGCGAAAGTGTGCCTAGTTTATCAAATGTGACTTAAATTTTAAGTATTTTTGTAAACTGCTTAAATATAAGTTGTATTCTGTAACTTTTTAATGGTATATATCAGTTAAATAAAGGGAAATAAAAATATTGCTAAGCTGTCTGGAAAAAATTAAAATATAAGGCAAATAGCACCATCTACTGAGAAATCCATTTATTTATAAGACAGATTAATTTTATTTCATTGAAAATTAAAATGAAAATTACAAGAAATATGATTCTATTTATTTTGTGGCTATTCCAAAGATTTTAATTCCTAATCTATTTGTTATTGATGGTTGTTATTGATACAATTCAATAGAGAAAATAAGATCTATTTTAATACAAGTTAGTGAGAGTTATGTTTTAAGTGTGCCAGTTATCAAGTTATTGCCTCTCAGCTCCAAATCCATTCTTGATTGTCTTGCTTGTGATACTGGAGCTGAATCTTATAAATATTTCTCTCTTTCCAGCTGGCAAGATGGTAAGCTTTGCCAGTAGAGGGACCCTCATGGACACAGCAGAAGGAGGAAGGGCCTTCTCTTTCTGGTTCTGGTGTGCATTATTTTTTTTCCTTCTTGCTTCTACAGTGTTCAGCTGGCGAGTGGGACACCCAGCTGAGCTCACTCCCAGTGAGTTTCCATGACACACCCATGGACATCTTCCCAGAAAGTTCTGCAGGCTGCACAGCAGCTTCTCAGCAAGTTCAGCAACACCCTCAGTGGGTGACTTCCAACAAGAGCAAAAAATGTGCTCTCTTGAAGTGTACAAAGAACTCTTACTAAAATAGATTATATTCTGTGCCATAAATAAACTCTCAGTATATTGGAAGGAAATGAAATCATGCAAAGTATTTTCTCTGACCAAAGTGGAATTAAATCACAAACCAACAAAGGAAAGATATCTGCAAAATTCCCAAATGTTTACAAATTAAATAATATTTCTAAATAAACAGATGTCAAACAAGTTATAAGAAAAAATTTAAATATTTTGACCTGAATGAAAATGAAACTACAACATATTAAAAATTTGTTAAATATCACCAAGGCTGCCAGTAATTAGTTGTGCACCTATTTGAGGAAGGCATTTAAACTCTCAATGCCTTCATTTACCTGATTGTAGTTTGCTGGTTGAGTTTGGGTCTCCTCCTGCTTTGAGTTTTTATCAATTTATAATGTGAAAAAGCATTAAATCTGAAAATGCAACCTCAATAAGACTGTACAGGTAACAATATTAGAGAAAAATTATAACAGATTTAGAATTTTAATTTCCTTATGAAGCATCAATTGAAAAGGAGTTTTAGTCTAGGCTTGCAGTTTTTACTTCTCAAAATTTAAAGCCCATAATGTTGGCAGACTAACAAAAGCCTCATTGTCATATAACCTCAGGTACATTAGTGAAGTAACACATTGTATAATGTCCTTTGTAATTCTACAGATGAAAAAAAGTGTCCAAACACACAGAAATATTTCACTGTTACTTATTGTTACTTATTGTCATGAATAGAAAATTATGATTTTATATGTGTAAGTTATTTTATATTTTCTCTTGGGTAAATTAGTTCAAACTTATATTTTAAGTTTTGAAAAATAAAAATGACAACTTAGAGTTACCATTAGCTCTGGCAAAAATTTAACTGCAATATGATGAAATAAAATATTGCTAAATAAATTATTCATTAAAGAGAGTTTAAAAGAGAAATATTTTTTTTAAATAAGAATCTCTGGTTGGAAAAGGAAAACTGAATTAGCTATAAGCTTGGTCAAATATTTTGAAATTTGCTCACTAAAAAGCCTCCAGCTCCTCTCTGCTCTGTCTCTGAAGAGTATGAAAAGCTTAAAGTATAGCAAGCACAGGGCAAGAGTCAGGCCAACTAAAAATAAAATACCTTATTAAGCCTTTATTGACTTGAGTTAGCTAAAGGTGCCAGGTACACGAAGTTCTAAGCAAAAACAGTCATTAGGTACCCTTAAAATCAGCTGTCATCAGGTAAGAAGAAAAAAACCGCCTCAGCTAGAATTGCCACTCATTCTAGACTGATACTAACAATTACGTAATTTTAGAAAGTTTGGCAACATGAAGCAGTTTAGCTGAGTGTGAGAAATAACGACCTGATTAATATTAATCCTAATAACGATGCCTTAACTTAAATAGCATTTTATAAAAACCTTTCAAATTTGAATATACAGGAAGGCACATAGATAACCGGAACCAGATTGCCTAAGATGGATTTGGGTCCAACACATAAATTGTGTCAACTTTGGCAATTTATTAAAATTCTTTCTACTTTGGTTTCCTCTTTTGAAAAGTGAGGAAAGTAACAGTCCCTTCGTTGGAAGATTGTTGTGAGAGTCAAATAAGTTATTATATGTGAAGAACTTATAACTATGCTCAGGATAATAAGTCTTAGGTGTTTTTATATGAATTTCATATTTAGCCTAAAAAACAAAACAAAAGCCTTAGTGGAGTTAGGATGCTGTTATTCTCCATACAACAGATAAGAGGACAAAGCTAGAGATTGTCTCTTTATCAAAGTCAGGCAGTTCCAAATTAGTCTTTGTCAGAAAATCGTCAAGAAAAAGGTTGTAAATAAACCTAACCAATAGTTAAAGTCTGACCCTGAGCCAAGACTGCAAGTTAGGTTTCTAATTTAGAAAAAAAAGTGAATATTGACCTTACATGGCTTTTCTTTTATTTTACTTGAAACGTGTTTATATTTTGTGTCCTTTCTTCTATTTTTTATATATGATGTATTTACCGAGATATATTTTCAGTGACGACTATGTAGAGCCTTCCTCCATGTTGCCTACTTTCTTCCACAACCCCCAACCCTTCCATCCTCACCCTAGCTTGCTTCGCACATAAAAATTTAAAACTTAATAGATCAAGTAATAATAAATGCTATCAGAGGTCCTGAATGCCATGTACTTTACAGAACTTATTTAATTCTTACAATAAACCAATAAGGAAGATATTCACATATAAGAAGAGTAAAGCTCAGAGATGTTCAATAACACATTAAAAG
This sequence comes from Physeter macrocephalus, assembly GCF_002837175.3. Taxonomy (NCBI): domain Eukaryota; kingdom Metazoa; phylum Chordata; class Mammalia; order Artiodactyla; family Physeteridae; genus Physeter; species Physeter macrocephalus. The sequence goes on from NC_041215.1 coordinate 111,975,239, forward strand.
TCATGAGCCAGTGAATGAGAAAGCCAGGATCTGCTCACTGTTCTCTCATTTCAGAGAGTGTTCTTTGCAATATGCCACACAGCCTCGCAAAGTCTTTAATTTACATTTTAAAGAAAAGACTATCTACTCTTGCCATCTCCAGCTCTGTGTCTCCACTCCCTTTTTAAAAAAATCATCATCCTAACTTAACCGAACAACTTAAAAAGTTGTTATATGAGTGTTGCATTAGAGTTACATAACACCTGTATGCAGGAAAAAAATTAAAAAGCAATTGAGGGGCATTAGGAAAACATATTCTTTGAAATTTTCAATTCTCCCTATGACCACTACCATGTGAATAGCCCAGGCTAGCCTGCTGAAGGATTAGAGACATGTCATCGCCATCACCCCAGCTAATATCTAGTCAAGGAACAGCCAAGAAGGCCACTGTAGAAGGCAATTTGACTCAACGCTTCCACTGCTAAGAGAACTTTTTAGGGATGTAGAGCATCCATTTGTCCTGCAGAGGGCACCAGTGGCCCAGACCGCAGAATTTAGTGTTTCTCATACGACAGCCTTGGAAGGAACCCCCCCCTTGCCCTGTGCACTGCCTGTGGATTGTGTGTGGGGGGGTCACTGAAAGCCAGCGCTACCACCTCCTCTCCTAGAGATTTGAGTATCTTCTAAGACTTTCACGGGAGAGTTTTCAGTTTGGCCCCCAAATCATATATTTGCATAATGTAGTTATATTGAAAACTTTACAAACTGTTTTAGATCATTACTTTTTTATTTTTAGAGAAAATCAACATTTTTAGAAGAACGGGATGCACTTCAAGTTCTAAAATCATTCAGTCCCCAGTAATGTCATAATACAAAAATGCTAATAGTGAACCCTCATTAGTTCACCCTAGCCAAAAGACCTGTCTACCTGACCTAGCAAAAACCCCAAATCATATACTTAAATACTGTTATATTGTTTTCTGTAAATACATTTCTTACTTAGTAAGCTAACATCCTTTTATGCACTCAGGTTGTTTCCTGGGAAGGGTTTATTAAATGTAGGAGCAAAGTTGATGAAGTGCATGTTCTTTGGCATCAAACTGACCTGGGTCCAAATCCTATTTCTGCCACTTATTAGCTGCGTGACCATGAGAAGTAACTTTACATCTCTGAGCCTCGATTCTCTCATTTTTAAATAAAAATAAAAATACTTGCTTCACATATCACTGTGAGAATTAAACTAGATAATGTGCAGAAATGATTAGCACAATGTTAAGTGCAGAGAATAAGGGCTGAGAAAATAATGGTTATATAACTGAATAGATATTATTGATTTGTAAGTAGTATATTAGCAGTTTTTGTGTGGTGCTTGTTGCAGGGAGGACAAAAATCTTTAATATGTGTCACTACTCTAATATTTGAACTATTTTATATGGTTTCTAGCAAAATCTTTGGCCCCAGTTTCACTTTCAAAGAAGAAAATATTCTTAGGGCAAGTGCAGAGTGTAGCTGTTTAAACATCCATTCGCAAATAAAATATAACTTCCAAAATACTAAAAAAATTTATTCTCTTAAAATTTCGGAAGATTAATCCTTGTAATTTGATAAATAATTTGATGAATTTGATTAATAATTTAATAAATTTGTAATTTGGTAAATAATTTAAATGGTCTATGAAAAAATAATTCATTAACTAAATATAAATTTAGCTCAATTTTTGTCTGAATTATGAAAAAGTATGAATTACCAAACTTTCACCAAGTTTGGAAAAACTATTGTTAAAATAAGAATGTAAGTAGGGACTTATAAGCTTGAGCTCAAGGCAACCATCCTGAACTGAGAAAAATAAAGATATTTTATAATCATAAATGAGAGCAAATCACATTAACTACCTGTCAATAATATTTATACATCAAATTACGGATCATTAAAATAAAACTGCAAGAAATGTAAATAGTAATATATAAAAACAATAGTCGGTGACACTCTCATCTCTATGGGCAAAAAAGTAGATCCAAAACAGAGAATCCAAATAAAAATTAACTAAGCAGGTCTTACAGATATATATCATATTCAATAAATTGAAAATTGATTGATGCATTTTATTTTTTATAATCATCCATGAAATTTCTAAATATTGACTATTAATTCCACAATAAATTGCTAGTAAATATGAAAAAGTAGATGTTAATGTCATTATTATGTTATTGTTGATAGTAATATTAACAAAAATGTAAATAACTAAGGAATAAAATTTGCAATTAACATACAACACTCATACAAAGAAAAAAATGTAAAGTAATTGAGGGGCATAAGGGAAACTAACTCTTCAAAATTTTCAGTCCTCCCTGTGACCACTACCATGTGAACAGTGCTGGCTAGCCTACTAAAGATGAGAGATGTCCTCACCATCACCCCAGCTAACATCTAACCAATGACCAGACATATGAATGAAGCTATTCTAGGCAATCCAGCCAAATTGCCAGCTGACCACAGAATAATCATGCGGCTGACGCATGAAAATAACAAACATTGGCTATGTTAAGCCACTGAATTTTAGGTTGGTTTCCTATACAGCAGAATCTGATACAAGACTTAGGCAAGAACAAAGACAAGCTCACACTGTCTTTCTTCTGACATGGCCTCTATCAGGCATAGGAGAAACATACAGCTTTGCCTTGCTGAACCTGAGAGAGTAGGATGCTTCTGAAGCAACAGCAACCTCCTTCCAGCAACCAGAAAGGCAGCCCAGGACTCAGCCTTTGCATTTTCTCAGGCATGAGTTGAACATGGCCATAGTGAAGGGAATGTGTTAGGCTCTCCATGTTCTTTCCTTGCAACTCCCCTTCTTTTTTGTCTGAAAAAAGGGAAAGCACCTCATCTTTTGCAGTTCAGAACCATAGAAAACACCAAAACTCTATCCAATAATTCTCTTTGAATTTCCAATCATCTATTTTCTTAGCCTATCCAAGACCTGTTAAAGGTAAGTAATCAACCAACGATGGAAACCAATATTCTGTTACAAACTTTTTTACATCTCATATCTCACTGTGGGTTGTGCATCTGTCATTATAGTGACTCAGCCAAAATTGAGCCTAAAATAGTTCCATTACAATGTCTTTTATCATGAATTTATAGAATCTTTGCATAGAGGAGCCCTTTGCCATTTGATTCGAAATGAAGATGCTTTAAAGAGAAATAATGATGTGTTATTTCTTCTTCCCACTTTAATCTGGCTGTTATTCCTAGGGCTTCTCTTTTCATGATCCTAGTAACTTCCATAGTGCTAAATCCACTGTTCCATTTCAATACTCCTATCACTCAACTTCTCAGGAGCATTATACATAGTAGAAATATTTTCCATACTTGGTTTGCAGAACACAATATGATCCTGGTTTTCCTCCTACTTTGTAAGCTGATTTTGCTCATCTTTCTTTATTGAATTTACCTCTTCTTCTTGATCTCTAAATGTTGGAGTTCCCTAGGTCTTCATCACCTCACTATCATTAAACCCTGAGTGATCTCATCCAGTAACATGACTTTAAATACCATCCATACACTAGTGATTCTCATATTTCTATGCCCTGCTCTGCCCTGCTCGTTCTAATTTCCATACTCAATTGTCTACTTGACATTTCTACTTGGCTATCTCATAGTCATTTCACATATAGTAAGTCAAACACAACTTGATCCCCTTCCATAAATCTATTCTTCACTTTTCCTTCTATATCTTAGTAAATAATCCTGCCATTCACCCAGTTTCTCAAGCCAAAACCTTTGACATCATCTGCAAGTCTCCCTTTTCTCTCTACCCCATAATTTTCTTAGTAAATTCTAATAAATTTCTACTTTCAAAGTAACCAAACACAAGTACTTCTTAACCAACTTCCTACCTACTACTTCATTAGTCCAGGTCTCTATATCTCACACCCAAATTACTGCAGTAGTAGCCTCCTATCTGGTCTTTCCACCACAGCAGTAAGAGTAGTAACTCTTAAAGTCACACCATATCACTTCCCTGCTAAAAATCTTCCAATAACTTCCCTTACTATATAGCCAAAAAGCACAAACTTTTCTCCAGCCTTTCAGACCATACGCGATCTGATCGGTGGCTACCTATTCAATTCAATTTGCTTCTTCTTCCCATTTACTCACTCTGTACAAGCCACACTGGCCTTTTCTGGTTCCAGAACATATCAAACCTGTGCCTGAGTGAGGACTTTGCATTTGCTGTTCCCTCCGCCTGAAACTCTATTAACACAGGCGTTTCCATGGAGCATTCTCTCACTTGCTTATGATATTCATTCAACTATCACCATTTTAGAGCAGCTTTCACTCCTCTCTTTCCCTACTTTGTCCTTAAAGTACTTGGCATTTCCTAGACTTAACTGACGTGATACAGTATGTCTATTTGTAAATTTCCTATCTCCTCACTAGAATGCAAATGTGAGGAATGTTTTATATAGCTATGCCACACATACATGTCTTAAATGAAATAACACTTTTGCCCATAGGCAAAAATTCAAGTGCCATTAAACAAAGTCAAAAGAAAATAATACGTATAGCTGATTCACTTTGTTATGCAGCAGAAACTAACACAGCAATGTAAAGCAATTATACTCCAATAAAGAAGTTTGAAAAAAAAATAGACAAGCTGTGAAAAAAAAATGTTTGCATATATGTATACACATAAGGCTAATTAACAAAATAAAAAATGTATAGGTCAATAAAAAACATACAGGTAAATAAGAAAAATAATCATGTAGAAAGATAAAATCAGGACATGAATAGGTAATTTACAAGAAGAGAAGTAAAGATGTCCAATAAACATTTGAAGAGGTGGAGGGGCTACTGGCATTTTACAAGCATTACCTCAGGCAATCCTCATGATAACTCAGTGTGGTATTTCTCCTTATGATTGTCACTACATCGACGAAAAATAAATCTAAGATGAAGAGAGGTTAAGCAGTGTGTCAGATGTATGTACGTATTACTAGGTCAGATGTATATATTACATTAAAAAATGCAAATTTTATCTCTATGTGGGAAAGGTAGGGAGAGCATTTTGCAGAGTATGACTCCATTCATGAAAATGAGCATATCAAAGCTATGATGTGTATAGAGGCATGAATGTATAAATGTACAGGAAGAGTGTCTGGAAGGGTAAAGACAAAACTGATTGCAGTGGTTCCCTCTGGGGATAACACTTGTGGGGGTTGGAAAAGTCACGACATTGTAACTTAGCTTTTTATGTATCACTGATTTTTTTTAACAATGAGAATATACTTACACATTACTTTTATAACAACACTTCCTAGTTAAAAAATAAAAATTACTTTTGAAGGAGATTAAAAAGAATATTTGCCTTCTTTAAAAATTAATGTTTAATTCTCTATTCTATGTAGGCTTCAAAGACAAAGCCTAAGGGGCTGTGCATGAGAGACTTCTGTCTTCCCATCATATTAATTTGCCTGTCTCCTTTTTGTTTAGGAAAAAAAGTTTGACTAATGTACAGAGTACACTCAGGTCTTAATAACTGATGCCACAAAATACACAGTGAAAATAGACATGTGGTATTGAATAGGTCAGTGTCATATGTCAGCAAATGACAATTAGACATGCCCATTCACAGGGTCCATCTGAATTCATTGCCATCGAAAGTTAAATGGGAAGCTAATATTCAATATTTGTCCCCTAGAAAATTCAAAAGATGCCCATACAAATACTGCCCTGTTGTTACTATCGCAAGAGAAATTGATCAGGAAGATGAGGTTGAGGTCTAAAGAACTCTCAGCATCCTGAACAGCACTCTTGGAAGAGCTATCTCTACAACCTCATAGCAACATCTATTATTGCAACCTAGGTTGCCATCTAGGCTGCAACCCAGTTGAACTGCTCTATACCTGGGCACCAGGGCACTGGAAAGGATAAGAAATCATATTTATATTTACATAAAGAAACTCTAGAAAAATACATAATATACTGATAATAGTGATTATCTGTGGGAATGAAGGTGGGAACAGGCCAATTATAACAGAAATGTGGGACTTGTTTTGAATCATATAAATATACCTGTTCAAAAATATTTTTATAACAGTGTACCAGAGAAAACTAAATTGGATATAATGAAGCTTGATGACAGCTTCTGAGGTCAATAAAAAAGCAGATTTGGAAACCCTTTTGCCTCTGGCAAAGTTTTGGTAAAAGAAACCATATGCCTGCTGGGTCAGTTCAGAAGAATTCACATCTTTAGGATGATTTGCCTACAGTTTATAGATTTAATTGTTTTCCTAGGTAGAATCCAGGATCAGGATCTATTTTAAAACATTCCATTAATTATCTAGGATGTTAAAAGTTCTAAGAGAGAGTCTCTTCCACTGCAGAATTGCTATTATCATATCCATTTCTCCTAATTAGCTCTTTGTTCTTTTGTCATGTTTCTCCTGGGATGAAGTGAAAGAGAAACCTATCCTATCTTCAGAATTAAAAAAAAAAAAATTACAAGCGAGTTTGCTATATTTCTTAAAATTTCTAACCATACTTTCTTTTTAACACTGGAAGATTGGGTTCCTCAACTCTGAAAAACAAATCGTGTTGAGGTATACCTAAACTTTATTGTTCTGTATCAGCTCCAAGAGAGAAGGCTTAAGAGTCTTTTAGAGTTCATCAATTATTGTGCTAGATTGGGTTTCCCAGAAGTTGATCTTACAAAGAGGATCTGCGTGCAAGTAATTTATTCAGGAAGTGCTCCCCAAGAGTCCGTCATGTTAGAGATGAAGGCGGGGTCTCTAGCAAAAGTGTCATCGAGGGTCGTTCCCACTGATCCTGCAGAGGAACCCTGGAGTATGAGGCGCTCCTCAGAGCTGTCCCCAGCAGGGATGAGGGAACTGAAATATAATATTCCCACATGGAGTGCTGGGCCACATAATCTAGGCCTGAGGCAGTGGGCTGAAGGAGAGCCTTAGGTCTGGCTATTGAAAACATACTGAAAGCCAAGGAGTGAAAAGGTGTCTGCGGAAGCAGGCAGAGAAGGAAGGTACAGAAATGTACCAAGGCATTAGGGGCTGGGAATGGGATGCCAACATTACCTGATGCAATTATCCAACAAATTTGAATCCCAGATTCAGAATGCATTTATGTATAATCTGTGTATAGATCCGTGGCTATTAATTACGTTTTTTTCAGTTGTTGCCATACCTTACATGATAGCCAGAATTCACAAGGGTAATCTGACAGATAAAATTCCAATTCTAAGTAGCATAAAAGAAGCTATCTTCATACCTCCATTTTGAATATATTTAAACAACTTGGTAAATTCATTAAATTAATGAGTTACACATATATAAAAATAAACATTCTTCTCTATGGTGATGTCTTTGTTTAGTATCCACAAATTAAGAAGCCTTAAGAAACTTAACCTGCTGATTAAATGTTTCTAAAAATGTCATATTTGATTAAACTATTATAGGGCTAAAATTTGTGTTATCTGGGGGTCATTTTTTAATGTTGAAGTGGAATATTTTAATAATGAATTTATGTAGAACCTGTGCCAGGCATGTTCTGGGCATTGGAAATAAAGTGGAGAACAAAACCGACAAAGTTCTTTTTCATGGAGCCTACTTTCCAGTACACAAAGATAGACCAAAAATAAGGAAAGGAATATATGACATTATTTCTGATGTTGGCATGTCCTATAAATAATATAAAATAAAATAAAACAAAATAAAATACAAAGGTGTGATAGAAACTGATAGGAGTTTTAAACATACATGAAAATAAAAGTAAAATGCGTACAGAAGAAAGTATAGATTGTTATTTTGGGAACTTTGAGGTGAAAAAGGACTTCTTACTACCCCCAAAATATAAACCATAAGGCCAAAATAACTGGATTTTAACACATCAATATTTATTTATTTTTAATATATTTTTGGCTGCTTTGGGTCTTCATTGCTGCGTGCGGGCTCTCTCCAGCTGCAGCGAGCATGGGCTACTCTTTGCTGCGGTGCGTGGGCTTCTCATTGCAGTGGCCTCTCCCACTGTGGAGCACGGGCACCAGGTGCGCAGGCCTCAGCAGTTGTGGCTCACGGGCTCAGGAGCTGTGGCCCACGGGCCCAGCCACTCCGTGGCATGTGGGATCTTCCTGGACCAGGGATCGAACCCGTGGTCCCTGCATTGGCAGGTGGACTCTCAACCATTGTGCCACCAGGGAAGTCCTCCACATCAATATTAAGAATGTCTGGGGCTTCCCTGGTGGCGCAGGGTTTGAGAGTCCGCCTGCCGATGCAGGGGACACGGGTTCGTGCCCCGGTCCGGGAAGATCCCACATG
>NC_041215.1:111983676-112000343 GCF_002837175.3 Physeter macrocephalus
TGAGCCATGGCCGCTGAGCCTGCGCGTCCGGAGCCTGTGCTCCGCAGCGGGAGAGGCCACAACAGTGAGAGGCCCGCGTACCGCAAAAAAAAAAAAAAAAAAAGAATGTCTGATCAGTGAATTAAACCATAAACAAAGTTAACTAATGACATACTGGGAAAAGACATTTGTAACATCTAAAACTCAATGAGGATTCATATATAGAATATACAAGGAATTCCTAAAAATCAACAAGAAATGAATTGATAGAAAAAATGATCAAAGGACATTTTAGAAAGACAAAATGGGAAATTTGATTGCGAACAAGTATGTAAAGTAATACTCAGCTTCATCAATAATTAGAGAAATGCATATTAAAATAAGATAATACTCTAAATACATCAAATCAGCATAAGTTTGAAATCAGAATATATCAAATGTTGGAAAGTATGTAGGCAAATGGAAACCATTCTGCCCAGCAGGTAGAAGTAAAACAGTTATTTAAAGAACAATCTGGCATATTGATGATGCCAAACCCAGGCAGACTATGACTCAGTGATCTAGCTTTAGGAATGTACCCCAGAGAAAAAACTGTTCAGGCTGACCTGGGTTTGTTTTTGAGGCAACAGGGGTCGAGACAATCTTGTTGTCTGATAAGCAAATGTACAGACAAAATGGGATGATTAAACACCATGAAATACTCTGCAATTAAATCCAATTAACACAAATACAGCAATTTGTCTGGTGTCAAACGAAAAAAATTGAGAATAATAAGCTCTATAGCAATATACCATTTATATACATTGAAAATACACAAATGCAAAAAAATTGCATATTGTATAAGGATATCTATATATCCAGGATAAATCAACAAATACTATGGCAGGACTAGGGAAAGGAACAAAGTTGAAAACAAAATTAAACTAAGAATAACCTTGCATAGAAAAATTTCTACAAGAAGTAGGCTCCAATTTTATATTTAGAATTTCTTGCAAAACGTTGACTACATTTTTATTATGTTTCATATTTACCATGATACAAGAATCCATGCAGTAAATTAATTTATTTTACAAACATCTGTGAGGGTCTACTATGAGCCAGGCTTTGTTCTGAGTGTTAGGCTTAGAAAGACAAATGATACAAGGAGCATTCAGTCTACTGGAGGACAGGATACATATTTAGTAGTTTTGTGTCTACAGGTAAATTTGGACATTTTATTCTCATGTGAGGAGTGTGATAGCTATTTCATTCAATGTGAACACTTTCTCCTCTTAGATTTTGGGACACAGATTTAAATTTTGAACGCAGTAAGAGTAGCTACCTAATCCTTTCTGATTCAGCATTCACTCTCTTTTCCCATGGATCTTGGTCTGAATTTAAAATTTTTATTTCAAGTGTTTATTTTGGATGCATATCAGTACCACTAGTTATTCCAAATCCTTTTAGAAAACAGACGAACTACAAAACACAAAACATTTAAACAATTAGAAAATCATATTTAAATACATGCATTTGAATGCTTTTTATGCTGTATTTCCCATTGTTATCCAATGTTAGATATTGTAAATCAACTCTGCAAAGTAACTCTGAACCATACATATACCACAAAATGTTTCTAGGAAACCTCAAAAGTCACAACACAAGAGTAGCTTTAAGGAAATCTAAGCATGAGCATTTGGGTAGGAGAAATAGTGTCCACCAGTGATTAGACTAGTAAAGTACAAACAAAACTGGAGTAAGCAGCAGCTGGAGACAATCAATGTTTCAGTTGTTTTCTATGCAATACATCTCAGAAATGTAGCAAATGACATTTTACTCATGCCCTCGGGCTCCTGCTGACTAAAAGCTCATTTCCTCTGTCTGAGCCAGGAAGATCTGCAGGCTTATCCGAACTGGGCAGTCCTCAGGTAGAAGCCTGACTCAACCACCAGCTGCAGCTCCCTGTTGTCTCTTTCCTTAACCTTTGTCAATGTAGGGAACCAGTGGCTCTCCAGTTAAGTGCACTAATTACCTGCATCTAGGTGACTCTCAGAGGTATTTGACAACAACAACAACAACAACACTATGGCAAAAAGGAAATAATACCTCAACAACCTTACCATGAAATGTAAATGTATTACTGGCAAAAGCATTTCTGGGTTTTGGTCTTGTCTTTTTTTGCCTTATATTTACATATATATATATATATTTTAAATTGGAATATAGTTGCTTTACAATGTTGTGTTAGTTTCTGTTGTACAGCAAAGTGAATCAGCCACACTTATACGTATATCCCCTCTTCCTTGGATTTCCTTCCCATTTAGGTCACCACACAGAACTGAGTAGAGTTCCCTGTGTTATACAGTCTGTTCTCATTAGTTATCTGTTTTATACATAGTACTGTATATATGTCAATCCCAGTCTTCCAATCCATCCCACACACCCCCCACTCCCCCTCTTGGTATCCATACGTTTGTTCTCTACATCTGTGTCTCTATTTCTGCTTTGCAGATAAGTTCATCTATACCACTTTCCCAGATTCCACATATATGCATTAATATACGATATTTGTTTTGCTCTGACTTACTTCACTCTATATGACAGTCTCTATGTCCATCCACGTCTCTACAAATGACACAATTTTGTTCCTTTTAATGGCTGAGTAATATTCCATTGTATATATGTACCACATCTTCTTTATCCATTCCTCTGTTGATGGACATTTAGGTTGCTTTCATGTCTGCCTTATATTCATATTTAATTAACTGAGCACCTTCTAAGCATATGAACATATTTAGTCCTTGAAGCATCCCTCAGTAACATATATAATTTTCCTCATTTTATATTAATAGATCATTGAAGCTCTGGGATATTAATGGCTTGTACAAGATAACGTGGCATTAAAGTGAAGTTATTTATAAAGAATGTGTATTAGACCTGCTATTTAGGCCACCCAGGATCTCAAGAAATAAAAATCCCAGCTTATCCATTATTATGTATATTTACTGCAAAGATGATGGTGCATGAGGTAGGAGCAGAAATCACTTTATGCAACACATTAACTCAGGTTCAATTATCCAGATTCCATGATATAGAGGAGTCTTATTCCATGCGGTAGAGGAGTCATAAGCACACAGAAAATTTGCTTGACAATTCTCAAGACAAAAATTCTGGCCACACAAACCACCCATTTTCCAAATGGAAGAGTTTGCTTGGGATGGCTTGGATATCAATTTGGTGTGCTGTAGTTCTATTAGGCAGTTTTAGCCAACTATCTTGGTGTGATCAGAAACCTACTGTCCTTAAACCCAGGCAAAAGGGACTTCCACACTCTATTTAGAGGGCTCCGCATATCATGCTTTTGCAAAATAATGAGTGTGTTGAAGAGGACAAGGATGTCTTCTTGAGGCAGATGACCTGTAACCTGAGCATCCTCTCTTTTGATGAACACCCTTCAAGCTCCAGAAAAAAGCTTCTCAACATCTTTTGCTCTATGCTATCAAAAGAAAAATATGCACACAAATGCCATGAAAGTTTATGGGTTTTACTATGCTGGCTATGTTGGAAAAATATAATGCTTCAGAATGTGGGAGAAATTTGAGCAGTCTAAGCCCTTAAGTAACTGAAAAAATTAATTAAGTAATGTGGCAACATTCTTCTCAGATATCATGTTTCTGATTCTTACGTTGTTAAATATTGTTTCTCAGGAAAAATGATGGTCCATTTTATTGCTTCCTTTTATATCTGTTTGTAGAAATTCACAAATTAGTGAGGTATTTTTCAACAGTTGCAAAAGGCTACTGAAGAATATTTTGTGACATTAAATAACTTAATATATATATTAAATAATGAGAAAGAGAGAGAGATGAAGTGTAACACTAGTCTTTTCATTGGTAACTCGTAAGATACTGAACACTAGAACTCTAGATAATTATTTTCTTTATAAAAGAAAATTTTAAATGTACTTAAAATTTTAAATTTAACTTAAAAATTCTAGACATCAAAATAACGCTAAGTTTCAATTTATAACTTCAAATACTTTGGAGCTAATGGTATGTGGGCTTCCATTTGTTTTCTTGACACCGGATGCCAAATGTTAGGAACCAGCCTGCTCTGGGGTCAGGCAACAGTCAAGATAAAACTGGCTATGGCCAGGTCAGTGGCTGGTTACTTCCCCTTGGTAGCAACGGCTACCAAAATGGGGAAAGACCCGGCTAGGCCAATTTTTTCCAAAAATGGCTGTGTATGTGGCAAGCACTGAGGATATTTGGACTCTTCTTTCAGCTAATCTAGAACATAACAGTACCTGATGGTAGATATTTTTCAAGCTTTAACTCAGAGCTCAGCAATCTTTCTAGGACAGGAAACTTTTTATTTCCTCATGAGCAGCAGAGGAAGTGGGTCTAGGGTCTGCCACAGAGACAAGCATTTGATCATAGGATTGAATCATCACTCTTCCCTATAATTCTAGTGTAGATGATAGGGTGTGGATGCTTATCCAGAATCTAGGCACAGTCCAGAGGCAACTGAGAAGAGACGTGAGCTGAAGTCCATTTTGACAATGTCCTTCCATGACCAATAGCCTCTTAGAATCTTTTGAAAAGAAGCACAGAAAGAGATGGAGAGGTTAATCCTTAAGGCATTATTAGCTAGATTTACCCCTTAGTTAACCGGATTTAAGGAGGGCAATTCAGCGTTGTAAAAATGATAAGAATAGTAGCAGTAATTACAGCTACCAGTTTTTAAGCCTCAAATATATGTCAGAGACTTGACAAACATTAATAAACACAACACAAAACATGTGATGAACGCATTAATATGCAATATTGAAGATATTTACTTAATCACAGTTTTATTTACTTAATCACAGTTTAGGAAAAACTGTGATTAAGTAAAGTGAAGTCAGTTATCCAGAGTCACAGAGGAACTAACTGCTGAGCCAGGATTCCAACCCAGGTTTGTCTGTCTCCCAAACTCAGGAAAACACTGACCTTTTTCCAAAGCCTGTTGCCTTCCTTGCAGAAGGGAGAACTTGTAGAGAAGAGAGAGAGCCTCAAAGAAAAGTACAACTTAGGGTAACATAAAGACCATCTAGGACAGTGCTTTTCAAACTTGACGTACACAGGAAACACCCATAGCTCACGTTAAATACTAATTCTGTTTCAGTAGATTTGGGTGGAACCCAGTATTCTGCATTTTTAAAGCTTCCAATAACAAGCATCTGGTCCAACTCCATTAATAATGCAGATGAATAAAGTGAGGTCCAGAGAAGTTAGGTGACTGGTTTAAAGCCAAGCAATTTGTTCAATGTAGACAGATTGCTCTGGTACTTTTTCCACTTTCCTACACAAGTTGTTCAAAATGGGCACATCCCCATTGCTAGAGCATTTCAGTCTACCCACATTATCTGTTCAGGATAAATGCTGCTCCTGCATCCCTGCAACCTCATGCTATTCTATATACATACATCTGACATTCCCATCTTCTCCCTTTATATCTGCTACCATGTTAAAGATTGCCTTGCTTTATGAAGTAGATAGATTCCTAGAAATTATGTGGCAATTGATTTTTTGGTTAAATTGCAATTTAAATGCTTTGAAAAATCTCATTCTCTTTTGTTTTTTTGGGTAGAGAATAATGTGTTCTATCAAATATGGAGAAATTTTTAGAAAACCTCAAAAGTTGGAATTTTGTTTACCATGATATCTTAAATTGGAAGAACTCTAGATAATTCATGGAACTTAAAAGCAAACTTAACTTATTCTAGACTCCAATTTGACGACATGGCACAGATCCATTAATTATTAATTATATTAATAATTTTTATATGTAAAGTTATGTTATCTCCATTCAGAGATATTGTCTTCACAAAAAATAGCAATTCAAATTTATTTTCTATTTCTCAGAGCTCATTATTGCAATTTGGGAAACTTCCTTCTGATCAAAGCATTGTAAGTAGATTTCTCTAGGACCTACTGCAATGCAGCCTATTCTTGGCAAAAGGAAAAGTAATTCATTTTCTGATTTCAGAAATCCTTTAAAAAATAGTGTCAAAAATAAATTAAAAATAAGAGTGATGCATCATAATTACATTTCTTATTAGAGATGGGGCATACAATGGAATAAACATGTATAGGACGGAATAAATTCCTGAGGCAAACTGATTTTTATTTCTCTAAGAGTCATTCTAATTAGGAGCAAAGTATTGTTCTTGAACTTGACCTATTATCACAAATAGAAATGCTGTTTATGTATACTATTCTTACGCAAATCACATATTACACTTGCTTGAGTATATTGAGTCATTTCTTGGGAGCTTTTTGAGCTGACTGTGTTTTAAAATCAGGTCTATCTCTTTTGCCGTCCTCTGTGTGGCTACCAGCTCCTAAGTAGCTTTTTTTATGCCAACCTTAATCAGACAGAATCACAGCAACCCCAGAGATGGGGTAATGTTCTTTCACAGCACACTGCAGCCATCTAGCTCTCATTCCGTTCTGCTTCTCTCCCTTCTCCTCCCTCCCTCCTGCTGTCTGCTTTTACATAATTTTACTTCCTTGTCCTTTCACTAAAGGATTAACCTGAGAATTAAATATGATTAAATTTTACAGAGTTTATTATGGTTACTATCAGGAGGAATAATGTCAGCTGTTTTTCCCTCTCTCCTTTACCCTGCCCTTCTCTCCCGCACGCACAAAATTATTCCCTTAAACATTTTTAGACTGCAAATAAATCATTGAGAAAATTGTCATATCACTGCATTCTCGTTAACCTGGATCACTAGCCACCTCCTCATATAACATACAATTGCACATCTCTCTGCCTAAGCCTGGTCCATAGTGTTCCCACTAACAAGAATGTATTTGATTCACTTAGACTCCTGTTAAAATGCTACTCCTCCTTCAAGACCCAGCCAAATGCCACCTCCTTGCACCAAATGGCACCTCCATCCATTTCTGCTTTGTACCTGGCCTTCCTGGCTTTACTCCCCTAAAAACCTGTAAGCTCCTTGAGGTCCTTGCCAACGTCTTATTTATCTTGCCTCTCCACAAGGACTAAATTAGTGTCTTGTTCATGATGGAACTCACTAGTAGTTTGATGGAGGTCAGAGGATAGAAAATGTCAATGATTCCATAGAGAATCAGTGCTATAAAACACACACAACTTCCTTGGAGTGCCGTCATGGATGGTACCCAGCCAGTCTCCTGGTTTCTCATAGCAGGTTTTGAAAAAATACTTGAATGGATTGATCTGTGTTGATCACTTCATAACAGTGGTTCTCAAAGGTTGGTATTCAGATTCCGATATCAGAACCAACAGGGGCTCTGCTTTAAAACAGAGACTGCTGAACCCTGTCTGAGATTTTCTGAATCAGTATCTTTAGCAATATCATCCAGGAATAAGGATTTTTTTTTAAAACAACCACTCTACTTGGATCTTAAGCATACAGACCTTTGAGAATCACTGATTTAGAGGAAGGACATTTCACCTTCTTTATACCCAAGGGCATTTAAGGGCTGAAGGAAAAAAAATTGGCTAGTAGAGATAAACATACAAAATGTGACTTTATAATACATCTGACTTTGTTCTAAGGTGGATTTCTCAAAAGCAGAGAGAAGTGTAAAACAGAATCTAATATCCCTTCCAGCTATATGTTCCCCTAATTTTTGTCACAGTAGTATGAGAGCCACAATTTTCATTTACGAAATTGAAAACTTTAATTTTGAAAAACTGATTAACATGCCTAACTACAGAAAAGATGGAGAAGTAGTCAGGGAAAATTGTTCAAAATTAATCTCTTGTTCTGTTTTAAATAATATTCTGCCATTTCTCACACATTTTTCTCTTTTCTAACATATTTTCCTTATTTTTTTTAACCCAAGCAGCCTGTGATCTATGTAGAGTCTGTTGAAATGATGTATGGGAGTTTATCTTTTGCTCCAAGAGGAAGCTCTTGAAAGGGCAAAAACTCTGTTTTTCTATATGCTGTGCAGGGTCCTCCCTGGAAGCTGCGTGATAAATGCTCATATAATGAATGAGCGTTTTCCCTTTACCGGTCAGCTTTACATTAATTTCATCTCTTCTAATGAGAAGATGAAGGCAGACAGATTTGACAAGAGATTTCTTAATAGTTTCTAGGTTTACAGTTAGTGTTTTTGCTGAAAACTGATTAGTTTTTGGATCATATAATGTTTTCCTTTTTTTCTTATAGAAACATTTACACATCGATAAATTAAAATGCAAAATGAAATGCTTTTCGTGCCTGGTCTGGGTAATAGATGTTATTACTGCATGTGCATGTGCAAATACTTCTCTACTAATGGAGAATTGCATCTCCCCGCCCTCTTACAGTTAGGTATTACCACTGGACTTGCTTTGGCGACTGGAGTGGGAGTAAAAGGGACATGCCATTTCTGGGGAGCAGCGCTTAGTTGCTAGTGGTTGATGCTTCTCGGGCAGTCGCAGGGGCACGTGTTAGTATAAAGGTGCCTCTCCTGAGAGAGAAGATCTGGGAACTTGTTTTAAGGTTGCATAGCTGTGTTCTCAGCTTCTTTCATTAGTTGCCAGTTTCTCCTCAAACACTTGTTCTTAATTATCAGGCTAGATTGCCCTAGAAAACTGAGGAAGACATTGTAAAAATCTACTTCTCACTTCACAGAAATCTCCAGGATGAAATTCTACCTGACGTTATCTCATGACATTCATCCAATTCTTCTTGCGGTTCAGTCTCCTGGGTGTTTTCATTCAACGTTCTCATCTACGTGTGCCTAATCTCTTAGGGATTTCTCAAGGTCAAGGTACCTCATTAATCTGTTGTACCAGTCTGCCACTAGCATATTTAGCTAACAAAATAGTTTCTCTTTCTAAAATTACAGAAAAACAGGTTTACAGAAACAGATTATTTCACCAGAAATGGCAGGAAATTTAGTTTCTTGCTCCAGTATCTAGCACTTCTCCCAACCCTGTTTCTTTAGTTACCTCTGAGACGTAGTGAACCTTAGTCCCCAAACATATTCCAAACAACATGTTTCAAAAACTAAAACCAATCTCAAATTAGACTAATAGAGCACAAGAGTTTTTAGTTATTATTTTAAATATTGGGCTTGTAAACATATACAAAATATGTATAACTTTATATAAGGCATAAAAAATAATGATGCAAAAACCTCTGCACAACTACCATCAAGTTTAAGAAGTATATTATTACAAACGTCTTTAAGTGCCATGAGTGTGGCTCTCCAATCCTGTACCTCCTTTCAGAAATAAACAGTATCCTGAATTGGGGGGTTATCATCCTCCTACTTTTATTTATAGGCTTACCACCTATATTTATGTTTTATGTTTTTTGTTTGAAACTATGTGCCTTTGAATTTCATAAAAATGGAATTATACTACCAGCATTCATATATGTTGTCTTCCACTCAGTATTTTTATCATGAGATTCATTCAGGTGGCTGCAGACACCTCTCAATCATTGATTCTTCATCACTTCATCCTACTGTATATCCCAATGTATACTCCAATGAAACATGCACATATTTATTCCAGTATTGACTGACATTTGGTTTTAGTCCAGGATTCTTTTTTCACAACTGTAGGTGATGTTTATCTGAAGAGTCCTCTGCATATACTTTCAAATCAAAGATGATTCCAATGAGCCATAAAAGCAGGTGCTATTGAACTCAGTTTGAAAAATCTGGTTTGGTTGTGGTAAGTCACTGCAGAGGCAATTTGGTGCAGAATATTTTAGGGAAGCACACTGTGTCTGAGAGTGCTGAGTGTCTCCATAAATTATCATAGTACATGGAGAAAATTTGGGATGAGGAAGACAGGAAAATGACTTCAGCATCCCCCACAGAACAAAATTGAAGCATCTTCTTAGGACTGGAAGCAACTGGGGAACTTGAGTTCATGCAAGTACGACCTAGCCCAGATGCAGAAATAATGAGAAGCAAAGCCCTTTCCTGAACCAGTTGGAGCAGAGGCCAGAGTGGTGAATAGGTGGTGAATGGAGAAGTATCTTTCACCTTGGAGAAGATGGTAAAAGATACTCCCTGGGTTAGGTAGAAAGCACCAGGCAAGAAAACTCCAAGCACAAGGAAAGGCAAAAAGCCTTGAATTGGAAACAGTTTAAGAATTGCAAATATATATTTTTTTCTTTCAAGGGAGGAAGGTATAACAATGACAGATAATAATAATTGGCACCCACAACAATAAAGTCATTGCTCTGCTCTGTAGAGCACCTTGAAATGTTCATGTGTGAAAACTGGCAATAGGAGCTAAATAACTAAGGCAAATAGAAGGATAGGAATTGAAAATTTGGAAGGGAGACAGAAAATCCAAGGAGCCTCAGAGCCGTGTGGAAGGAGAAAGAAGAAAGGGCAAATTGGAGCAGGAGAGCAGTGAAAAGCAACTTTGGAAAACAGAAGTGTAAATAAGCATGTTTAGATTGTGTGGTGTCTAGTCCTCCCTCACTCCCCATGTAAAGTCTTCAAAAAGGTCTGCATTGCCTTCAGAGCTTTCATATGGATATTTAAGAGGGAACCTAGGGATTGTCAAGCTATATGTCTCAGCCCACCTACTACAATACATACAGCACATAAAGATGGAGGAAGAAGCACAAAGGCCTGTGAAAGAGTAAATTCCTGGAATCTGGAGATTAGGGATTCCTTAAACCATGGAGCTGGAGTTTTATGGCAATCCTACCTAGATTTCATTGGGCAGGAATGACCCAGCTAATATCTTGATAATATTAATCTATATCCTTATAGAAGGGTTCATCAATATTTTAGCTACATAAAGGATTGCATGCATTCTTTTTCACTGTTAAAAAAACCTAAACAGAAACTGAAAAGTAAAAAGTGAAAGTCTCTAATCAAACCTGCACGATCTTTCCCTCCTCTTGGTATCATCCTCATAGGTATTCACTGCTATTTATTTGATGGATTTTTTCTGGAGCATTTTCTTTTCATTAGCATACCTATATTCTGCAAACTTTTTTTCATATCTATGACAAGCTCTTTTTTTTTCTAATAGTATTATTTCACAAAGAGATTATAAATGTGAAGTTCTGTACTTTCTGTTTCAGAATGTTGGCTGAGTCAGAGAGGGCAGCCCTCTTAGGGATGGTGATCCTAAATTGGACTCATGGCTGTGTCTCCAAAGGATGGTAAACACTCTTTCTATATTCTGAACAGAACAATTTTTGTTAATGCCACTTAATGGAATATTGCCACAATGTAAGTCTTTTCTAATAGAATGATTGGAAACATGGGTGCAAAGAAGAGGGAACATTTTGCCCCTTTCCCCACTTGGGTGGAATCCTATTTTCAGTTGTGACTTTGGATAGAGTGGTGTGCCTCCTAATCTCCCTTGAGGCTGCTATTCATATTCTCAGAAAATAAATTAGGGAATCTGTCATTGACTCTATTTCCCTGTTTGAAATTAGGAATATTTGGAGGATGACTCCTTCATTGAAGTTTTAGAATTGCTTAACCAAATCATTCTGCCTATAATTTCCTTTTTAATGTATGCATAAGAACATGCAATAAAAATCTGTCTAAATAAATTTAAAATATTCTTTTCAATAATCATAAAATAAATATTCTAAGTGAAAACATTATGTCAGAGTTTAGTGGTCAGTGTTTTGTTTTTATTAGTGGTACATAAAATAATCATGTATCTTACAATTGATAGCATCTTAGATTTAATGAATCTGGTATTTCAAGCCTTCTTTGGACCTAGAGGGCAGGCATGTGGACTAGCTTCCTGCGATAAAACACACCTATGTGAGATTGACCTATGTGAATAAACAGGCTGCCATTTTTGGTAGCTTGAGTGGTAGCTGATGTGGCTGCTTTCTGGGCTGATTGTGCCAGACAGGGGTTCAAGAAGCATCCCAGAAACTTGATCTAATTTGTTTTTTCAGCAATCTGATTATTCTCTGAGCTATATAACATCCTGAAACAAATTTCTTTTATGCAGAGATGAGCCCAAGTAGATTTGCTGTTTGCCCAGAGTCTCCCAAAGGAATGGAAAGGCCTCTTTGGAGGGACAATTCTCAACACACCATTAGCTGTCAAGCTTAGCAGATCCCATGACAATTTTCAAATTCTGGTGATGGGTTCCTTGGCAACTAAGAACTTTAACCAATATATAGATTACACTTGAGAATATAGTTCATAATAAAAGTGCCAGAGAAAGGATACTCAATGTATGAATGATTCTGGGTCTTGATATTGATTTGGGAAAAAGCTATATTTGAGTCCTACCTCACACTATACATGAAATAAATTCCAAGTAATGAAAAATTTAAATGTACAAAATAAAATTTTAAAAAAATATAATAACAACCAGCATTTGTGAAAGTATAGAGAATCATGCCTAATTTGGTGGGGATATCAAAGAACACAATTTCATTTTTGTAAACAATTTTTTATTATCTATCAAGATATTACACACAACTCTTTGTAGCAATGATTTTACTTCTAAAATTCCTACAAAAATAAAGTACAAATTTAGAAATATTTCTACATAGAAGTATTTATGACCGCGTGATTTGTTAAAGAAAACAGAAAATGAATCAACCTATGGAATTGACAATAAGGGAGCTGTGGAGTAAACAATGGTATGTCCCATAATGAGATGTTCTGCAGCATTATTGAAGAATGGGCAGATCTCTATGTGATAGGCTTGATGGTTATACATGATATAGTCCATTTAACATATGTAGGAATGTACACATGTTGAGAATGTTTGCATGCACTAAAACCTTAAAAGATACCCAACAATGATCATCCCTGAGGAGGGGGAGACACGTAGGAAGGGGATGAAGCTTGGTAACATTTTATTCTATATTGTGGGGATTTATTACAATGAACATTATTGCTTTCATAATTTGAAAAGCAATAAAGTTTGAAAAATAGAAACACCTTCTTTCAAAGCAATATAAATATTTTTCCTGCTTCTATTGAAGCAGAACAATTCTTTCTCCTGAGACTCTTAGCTATAGATTCACTGGAAGCGATTAAGATTCTACGGGACTCTTTTTCTGGGAGAATGAACACACCAGTACAGTTCAGGTAGCTATTGTTCAGAGCACTGTTGCCAAGTCTGCTTAAATAATTTAGAGTCTCCATCTGGACTCAAACACCGATTGGGCTGGAGCAACAAACTTAGCCGTGTTTTCATAGGTTAAACCACATCATTCCTTAAAAATATACATGTGTGTAGTGGATTTGTACATGTAAACAATGGGAAGCAAAACATTTTCCTCTTTCTTGTTTCATTTTTATAAACTCCATTTTAACCCACATCTGGCATTTATGAATCAAAAAGATTTGGTAAAAGCAGAAGAAATGGCCCTAGATCTGTAAGATACATATTAGCTATAAATGAGGTAAGCAGTCATTGCTAGAAGCATTACCATATTTAGATATCTTCTTGTAAAGCAATAGTCAACTGCATTACAGAACCAACCCAAGAAAAGTAAACCTACAAGTAGATAAAGCTTAAGTTTGTTTTGACACTGAGAAATCTGACAGTTAAACCTGACAGTCATTGTAGAACAGATCAGAGAATTAAGACAAGGAGGTTGATCTGACCTCCAATTTATTCGACGTTGTTAAAACGTATCTGTCTAAAGCTTCTGGCTGACTCTTTTCTTTTCTTTTCTGATATTACATTAGGAAAATTTCCCAGATACCAGAAATTATATTAATCAAAATATTGGTTAAATAATTTTTTTAGGCAAATTAAATTCCCTCTTTGTTAGCTATTTAAACATTGTCAAGTGCTATTATTGCTAAAGCACAAAGTTAACCATTTCAAAGGTATTTACTTATTTACTTTATATTAATTTTGTGTGATTCCAAATTATTATATTCAGGGTAATATTTACTTCCTGATTCTCTAAAACATGATTTCTCCACATTCCCCAGATGTTTAATAAAAGAATATGAAACATGTATTTTTTTCATTTATATCTGACATTTATCTAGCAAGAGTTCCTAATTATAAATTTAAAATAAAGACAGATAAAAATCTCTCCTATATCTCTGTAATGTTTTTCCATGCAAAATACTTGTGGGAATTAAAGGGAACACAACAATCAGAACAGATTACTACCAGAAGAATAAAATTTGTCATTATGAAAGCAAAGGTTATAGCTTCCCCCTAGAGAGAAATCATGATTTAATGTTTACATTTTAATCCTTGCTAAATATTCATCCTTGTTTCAGAGTAATGGCAATATTCTTGTTCTTACCTTCACATCCCCTGACTCCTCTTCCTTTTGTGCCATCTTGGTCAAATCTTTTCTTTTGAAATAGAAAGATGAAAGAGATCTCATTAGCTCTTATGACAGATTATATTGGATCTTCCCTCCAAAGTAGTTTAAATAAACTGTTAACCCAAAGGATAGATCAAATAGAGGAAATTTTAGACACCATTCTATAAGTTTCTAAAAGAGAAATATGTGCATATGTGAACAGGTCCTTTTTCAGGAAAGATTATGTCAAAAACACAAACTTGTGACTAGGAAAAGATACTAAACAGTTATTTATTAGCACATTAATATGCACTTACCATATAATATTATTTGGTTTTATTAATATATAGCATGTACCTAATACTCAATAACATCAACAAATATCTTTTGAGAACTTATCATGCAAGACACCTGTGTAAAGAAATAAAGACCTAATTCCTATTCTCAAAAAGCTCACAACCTAAAGAGGAAAAAGACAAAACTAGATTATAATGCAGTTATGTGTGTCATAATTGCAAGTCAATTTATTGCCTTGATAATGACTAACAGGCAATAATAATAGCAAATACTTATCTAGCAAATATTATGTGCCAGGCATCTACTCACAATAAAGAACATCCTTACCATTACCTTCTCCATTTTATAGATGACAAACTTAAGGCAAAGATGTCAGGTAATTTTTCCATTGCCCCAGAGCTAGTACATAGCAGAGCTGTGACTGGCAATGGTGCTATGGAAAGAAAGAAGCTGACTAAAGTAACTTAGTAATAGTGTTTTGACTTGATACTCTAGTTATAGAGACAAAAAAAGAATTGTACAAAACACTGTACTCTAAATGGTAAGTCTGTTTCTTACAGAGGTACATGTTAGCAATCTGAAATTATTTTATATGTGTACTGGAACTAAACAAATAAGTAAGTATACTGTAAATGATGAGAGTTCCTCACTGTCAGAGAATTCTACTAAGCAATGTAAGGTTACAAATATGCACAAGGGGCATGTTAGAATGAATCCTGTGAGGGCGGCTTGGAATTGGAATATATGTAACAGTTCATCTTATTTTAAGGTATATATTTTAATACATATATGTATACTTAAATCTATACATATAGATAAATAGATGAATAAATAACACAGAATATAGGAAGAGAAGGATAGTGGTTTTATTGTGGAGAAATCTGATAGGGACCACCTGAACTGATGACCAAGATTAACATCACCAGTCCTAAGACATATTGATATCACTTAGCTCTGATACAATACACTAAAAAGGGCACATCTCCTCTGTGATTTTCTTCCTCAAAATTCATATTCTCATTCTAATCATTAGAAAACATCAAATGAATCCTACTGAGGTACATTCTACACCTGACTGGAAAGTCAAGGAAAGACTGAGAAACTGTCTTAGGTTGGAGGAAACTAAGGTGACATGACAACTAAATGCAGTGCAGGGTCCTGGATTGAGTTCTGGAACACAAGAAGGATATTAGTAGAAAAACTGGGGAACTTTGAACAAAGTTTCTAGTTTTGTGCCAATATTTAATTGTTAGTTTTGATAATTTTACCACTGTTATGTAAAATGTTAACATTAGGGGAATTAGAGTGAAGAGTAAATGAAAATTCTTCCTACTACTGCAATTATTCTGTAAGTCTAATTTTTTTCCCCAAAACATTACAATGAAATCCAAAAGCAAATACAAAATATGCTCACAGAAAGGTTTATAAACAAATGTCCACAGCAGCATTGCTCTTAATTGTATTTAAAAAAAACAAAACAAAACTAGAAACAACCCTAACATCCATGAACAGTTGAGTGAATAAACATGTTGTGACATTTATACAATGGAATATTATTCACCATTGAAAACAGCTACAGCAAGGATCATTGTCACAAACTTTATGCTGAGCAAATGAGACAGTCGTCAGAAAGTAACTATCAAGTAATTCTATTACTGTGAAAGTTTAGAATAAGAAAAACTAAGCTATGATGGCAGAAAGCACATAAGTGATTGCCTGGGGCTGGTGGTAGGAGTAACATATTGACTGAAAGGAGAGAGAAGGGAACTTTGGAGGATGATGAAAATATTTCATAATTTGACCTGGGGTGGCTTCCATGGATAATTACATTTTTCAAAACTTATCAAATCATACACTTAAAATGGGTTCATTTTATCGTATGTCAATTATATCTCAATAAAGTTAATTGAAAATTAAGAAAAAATGATCACCAGAAGATTTAATTTACATGCTTTGTTAATTTCTCATGGCCGCATAACCTGGCCATGATTTTGGTGTATAAATGGGCTCTGGTGCCCATTTTGTCATATTTGGCATGGCCCCACAACTATTTTCTGTGGAAAAATCCTCTGCCACCTCTGTGCTGAGATGGAGGGGCCATCTCTCCAGAACTGTTCTGAGTGGCTTCTTTTTTTTTTTTTTTTTT
>NC_041215.1:112000420-112021856 GCF_002837175.3 Physeter macrocephalus
GGCATGTGGGATCTTCCCGGACCGGGGCACGAACCCGCGTCCCCTGCATCGGCAGGCGGACTCTCAACCACTGCGCCACCGGGGAAGCCCCTGATTGGCTTCTTTAGTTTCACTGAAAATTTTGATTCTGCTCCTCAATCTGGCACATTAGCAAAGCCTGTGGATCTGTCCTTAGTTAGCAACACAAAATAGCTGCCTTGCAGCTCTCACCAAGAATGAAACCCTGGAGCACCCTGTTCCTAACTCTCATTAAAATTGTGACTGTGATAAATAATTTTATTTGGAGTATTGCTAGTATGAGTAGTTATTCTGTTCATCCAGAAGTATAAATTATTTGGTCCTCTTAGATTTTCTTTTACTAAATTTTACTTTGGCATTAGATCATTGAGTTGAGAAAACTATTAGGGAAAACATAAAACTCAATATTGTATCTACTCATTTATTCAACTTCTTAAAACTTGATTTATGACGTGTTAACACTGAGGAATCCGTAAGAAATCCAAGTGGCTATGTAATGTAGGGAATGCAGTTTCCAAGTCTCAGGAGGTGTATTGTTTTAATTGAGAGATGATAGCCAACATATTTAACAACCTGTGAGGCATGGACACTGGCCCACCAGAAGGAACACCTCCAGAGTGCTGGAGCGGTTCTTAAAGCATCCCGCTTTGCCAAATTTCATCTCTGGTCGCTGGATGATGCGGATGAGCAGAGAATACTGAGGGATGGAGAAAAGGCGTTCGAGGCAATGTCTATTTACCAATCTATTTACCAATCAGTAAGGAAGTACTTCAGCATTTTAATAACCAGCATTTTAACAACCAGCATTTAAGTAACATTGGTATGGCCATACTAATGCATACTCACTGAATAGCAATCCTGAATGCAGTTGAAAATATTTATTAGTATATCCGCCAATAGCTTATTTATGAAGACTGTTGGCAGAAATTTCTTTCAGAATGATATAAAGTTATATAGTTCTTAAGCATCTGGCTTTTAAAAAAATGTATCCCATGGGCTTCCCTGGTGGCGCAGTGGTTGAGAATCCGCCTGCCGATGCAGGGGACACGGGTTAGTGCCCCGGTCCGGGAAGATCCCACATGCCGCGGAGCGGCTGGGCCCGTGAGCCATGGCCGCTGAGCCTGCGCGTCCGGAGCCTGTGCTCCGCAAAGGG
Organism: Physeter macrocephalus; assembly: GCF_002837175.3. Taxonomy (NCBI): domain Eukaryota; kingdom Metazoa; phylum Chordata; class Mammalia; order Artiodactyla; family Physeteridae; genus Physeter; species Physeter macrocephalus. The sequence goes on from NC_041215.1 coordinate 112,001,592, forward strand.
AGAGGCCACAACAGTGAGAGGCCCGCGTACAGCACAAAAAAAAAAAAAAAAAATGTATCCCATGGATATTCTGAATCTCAAAAATCTCTTTCTCTCTCTGGCTACTTAGAAGCTTGGAACTGTATTTGCAGCCAACTTTAGCTATGCTATTAAATATTTTAAAATAAGATACCTTGTATTCCTGCATTTGGCTGTGCTTTATTTTTATTCTAATTTCTTACTTATCTTTTGAATGCTTCTTCCCATAAATTTATTTGTACCATATTGTATACATTTCTTAAAAAACTTCAAAATTTGTAAAAATTTAATATATTTTCAATTAAATACACATATTATACACACACACAAGGGATAGGTTAACTTTATCTGAGTTGGAGAAAAGAGTGTTATCTGAACTGGCAATTGAAAGACAAAGGTGTTTACTTGGTAGACAGGGGGACAAGGACATTCCAGAGAAAAGTCGCAGTATGTTTAAAGGCATACATTTGTAAGAACAGCATGGCATGTTGTTGAACTACAAGTAGTTCACTTTTTATTAGAACAAGTGGATGGGGAGAGGAGAGGTTTGCAGAGGCCAACTCACAAAATGAAAACAATGAGCAAGCCTCCCTGAATCCAAACCCAGCTCCAGCTACTACTAGCTACGTGAACATGGGCAAGTTATTTATCCACTCTGTCTCAGTTCCCCCATCTATAAAATGGGGATAAGAATAGTACCTACATCATGCATGGTTTTAAGGATTAAATGAGTTAATGCTTGAAATCACTTAAAACAGTATTTGACTGACTATATAAGGGTTTGCTATTTTTGTTACATATGCTCTACTAGGGTAAGTCTAATTGTTATTTTGAGTGGTGAGATGCGAACTTAACTCCAAGCTCAGTGATCTTTCCACCCCACCACTGACTTATTAGAAACCAAGAGAGGGGTGCAATAAAAGGATCACAGAAAAAGAGAGAGAGTAAAGCCCAAACACTAGCTTCATCCCTTTGCAATTTTGCTGCAGGCTAGTGCATGCCTAGGTAGTCTGTGGCTTTCAATATTCAATAAAGCTTCATGCAACCCCTGGATCTTGCATACATAAGAGAAAAGAATATCTCAGTCTGTCATGTAAAATACCAGTTCTCAAGATGAGACCAGCTTATGTATTTGAAACTGTATTTCAAGCATTTAACAAGAAAATTTTTGTTCTTCTTGTTGCCTAGAGTAAAATTCAAATCTTCAAACAGTTTTATATGTTAATCATAATAAAGTAGCTCTAATTCCAGACAAGAGCAGCATTCTCAGGTGACTTGGCATCAATAGTTGGTTAGATTGCTTCTTATCTGATTGGAGCTTTGTCATGAATTCTCACCTCTTACACCTGTTGGCTGAGGCAAAGCCACCTCAGCTCATTGACTCATGGCGCTGGAATGAAACCAACAATTGGTACTGAAACTAGAAGTCTTATTGATAACAATGGCATTGTAGACTCATGAACCAGAGCTATGGCTTCATGTTGACAACAAGTCATGGCTAGAACATTTTCCTAGCAATTGATTTCCTGAGACACTTCTTTCTTGAAACAGAGCAAAAATCACATTTAAAACATGTATTTCTGAACTTCCTCTAGCCTCATCTATGAGTATAACATTATATTAAAAACATTAGAGCTGGGTATTCCAGACAAGTGTTGCAACTACTATAGGGTGTGCTTTTAAAAAAGTGAAACATCAATTATCTTAGTCTATTGTGAAGACAAAGCAACTATAGAGTAAAACAAAATCTATGGACCTAACTGTTGCCCATATTAAGAAGGAAAACAGTCCTGCTGCAAAGAAATACAAGCACTTGGCAGAGAAGACTGCTAATCCTTCTTCCACCTCAAGACATAGCCATTTAACAAGTGCAGCCATAAACAATCTAACACCATCTCTTTTTTGTTTGCTTGTTTGTTTGAAAGTCTTGGCAGGACACATTACTACTTTGTATTCCTTTTTTTCTTTATACATCATGAAGATGGTAGAAAATGTATTACTATCTTAAACAAATTACTTTTTAATTGATCTGACTGGTAATAAAATGTTGTACAATAATGACAAGTACAGTATAAATTATGGACAAAAAGCAGTCATCTGGCAGACTGCGTTACTATGGAAGCATTTATGGTCTTTCTCAAAATTTTTGGAGTAGTATATGTCAAGATGGAGGGTGCTAAAGAGTGGAATGGGTGGAGATGCTCTTCATTTAGAAGAATGAGAGCTACCTGAGTCCAGGCAGAAGGTTCAAAGGTTGAAGTACTTTCACAGGTGCTCACTGATTTGGACCTCTCATGTTTACACATACATGAATTAGCATCCTTACATTTAGCATCTACCCGTGCAATTCTACTCACTTGAATCTGCCCCTTTGTATACTTTGTCAGACTCTTAAGTCCATAAGCCACAAGGTGTGAAAGAGTCTTGGGGTTCTCCATAGGCCCTGACAGCTATGACAATAACATCAATATTGAATTAATTTTTATAGCAAATGTCAAATGCAGAATGAGAAGCATACATTCTTATGGAAACATAAATAGTGCACAGTGTCTGGCACTAGTAAGCATTTAAGAAAAATATATGTATTCACTATGGAAAAGATGGGAATAAAAACACAGACCTACTAGAATGGACTTGAGGATATGGACAGGGGGAAGGGTAAGCTGTGACAAAGTGAGAGAGTGGCATGGACATATATACACTACCAAACGTAAAATAGATAGCTAGGGGGAAGCAGCCGCATAGCACAGGGAGATCAGCTCGGTGGTTTGTGACCACCTAGAGGGGTGAGATAGGGAGGGTGGGAGGGAGAGAGACGCAGAGGGAAGAGATATGGGAACCTATGTATATGTATAACTGATTCACTTTGTTATAAAGCAGAAACTAACACACCATTGTAAAGCAATTATACCCCAATAAAGATGTTTAAAAAAAATATATATATATATATATGTATTCAGTGAATGAAAAGTTCTGGACAAAAATTCACGGAATATGGACTTAGGTATTTACAACTTAGGTATGTATGGTAACTACATAGTTCAATCATTATATAAATTAATGTAAATATACATGTAAAAGGAGAGTAATTTCTATAAAAACTGAGTTGAATGCTTTGGAAAGACTCCATAAATGTAAATCTATCAAAAATCTTTATCAATTCAGGTATATCAAGAAAACTAAAAATTTAATGGGAAAATCATAAAATATGTCAAAGAAATTTGTACTCTACTGTCTTCACAAATATCTTTAAATTCTCCCTCCTCTTTAAGGAAACCAAATCTGAAAATTGTATATGATAAATTTTAGACGTGGATTAGGCAAGAAGATGAAATTCAAAGCCGGGAATCCAGAATAAAGGAAAAGACCTGGCACAATATAAAAATATTGACAAATTGATATTAATTTTAGAACAACTTAAATAAAAATAAAGTATGTATTATTTTTAAGCTTCCTCAATGAAATAATTTTTTTTTCAACTAACCAACCAATCATTGAACCTGATAATGTCAGAAAACAGGGCTTTATCTCAAATATATATGAAAGAACTTTACAGGTCTTCAAGCTTTATAGAAATTTTAGTTAAGTGTACCCAAGTCTGTTTTTACCAATAATTCACAAATTCAGTAATGAAGATTTCCCTGAGCACCCATGAACTGACTGGTGTATAGTTGGTTCTGAAGCCATGAGGATACATACTGTGACTTGAAAGGACACAGAATTCCAACGCTCATAAATTGGAAGTGTAACCCAGAGAGCCTTCCTTAACCTCAACCGCAGTGGCTTTACCAGGAATAACTAACTAACTAGCTAACTAATTCTTCTCTTATTCTCTCTCCCCTCACTCTCTGCATATGTGTGTGTATAGAATATTTAGATATATGATACGTGCATCATGATTTTGTACACCTATAGCATATATATTTGTGTACCCGTGGTATATACATATAACCTATATATGCCTATAAATACACAGTCACACATCCGTCTACAGAACACTGAACACTCCACTTCCCCCTTAATTTTATTCTTATAAACTCAATTTCCAGCCAACAATGTGACGTTTCAGAACCAAAATGACTTAAAAAGAAACTTCACACCTAGCTTGCACCTTCTTACAGATTTTCTGTGGCAGCAGGCTCTCAAACTTTACTCCTGACATTTAGAAAGCCTCACTGCTGATCTTAGATAATAGAACTTAACACCTAAACAATAAGTCCTACATTTTCTGAGCACTTTGAGTCTACTAATTAATCTACATAATATCCTTGCAAAGTGAATAATTATAATTTTCACAGGTTTTTTTTCCATGACACAACTGAGACTTGGTTAAATAAAGTATCTAATAAAACAGGACATTCATGAAACAATACAACACTATTATTTATAGAGGGAGAATGACATAGGACAGTGAAATGATAGTTCAATAAACAGTTATTGAGCCCTTATTATGTGCATTACAAGTGAAGGAGAAAAAGAAATCATTTCTGCACTTAATGTGATTACAGTACAGGGTGATGTGTGTGAAGAGAGATTTGTTCAAAGCACAGCTGAAGCACAGGAGTAGGAACACTGACTGTTGTTTGTGGGTGGGTAGGAGTTGTTGGAAATTTGTTCCTAAAATAACTTTAATGGAGTCTCTCAAGGAGTAAGATCTCACTTAGCAGACAAACAGGAGAAGGACATTCTTATAAGAGAAACTTTACATATCAAGGTACATAATGCCTCTTTCAGACAAATAAAATCATAGCAGTGCAGCAGGTCTAAATGAACCCCAAGGTTTCAGTAGAAAATTGCAGAACATATAGAAACCACATGATGAATAGTCTTTATCCCACCTATGGAATTTTAAATCTAAAATTTAAAGCTATGGAACTTTACATAGGGGAGTGAATGACATGACCTATTGCATTTTAGATTTTCTCTGTCAGTAAGTACTTGTTAAATTCATTAATTTGAACAATAAAGAGAATAAACTGAAGGGAAGGAAGACCAGGATTAAGTTGTTGCACTGAAAATGAAGAGATGGTGGCAGTTTCATTCTTATTTTAGAGCGGAATTAACAACTCGGTGCCTTTAAATATAATTGGTGGCTTTCCTTCCTAGTGGCTTCCCAAAGTGTGCCAAGCTTTCCCTCCCCAAGTCATTCAGAGATTATTTGGGGGACAAGGTAGTATAGAATAGTATATAAACCAGCTCACTGGATTGCTGCATTACCAAATGGACTAAGTATAGATTTAGAAATCACACAACTCAGTGTTTTATCTGAAGATACTCTTATCTAAAGTGACAGTAGTGCCTACCTCTTAACTTGGAGTCTAGGGTTAAGTCAAATTTACACAATCATATTTACTTCTCTCCTAAATTAAACTCAGACCAAGACTGACTGACCAATGGATCTGCAGAGGGAACTAGTCAGGTGCAGCCTATGGGTTCTCATTTCTGCCTTACTTCAGACAGAAGGGAACAGTGTGAGGAGTCAGGAAGGATATTAATTGCTCCTAAATTTGTGGTTCCATAAAAGCATCTAGAGACGCCAGTTCATCACTCCATAATTTTACAAAAGCCTTTCCATTTTTGTTTTGAATGAACAATTCTTGCTCTAGGGGCAAAAATTTGGAGAAGACTAATATATAATTTTCATTTTATCTTATACAAAATAGCAGAATGTTAAAAATAAGCTACAAAATAATGAAAAATGGAATGTTTTTAAGAAATTATGTCTCTGATCATTGAGCAAATATTCAAGCATGTGCACACAAAATGGCAACCCCCTTAAGTCTTATCAATAAATGTTAGCTTCAAAATTAGGCTTGGCCAAAGAGATACCCACCGTTATTAATGGGATCATGCCCAAACCTTATGCATCATACGGGAAGCTGTTAACTCACAGATCAGCCAAATAATTTTGAAACAGTCTATTTTTAATACTCTTGTATTAAAATCCATTATGGTTTGAGGTTTGATATAGAAATGTATGACAGTGATTTTTTTTCTCCTTAGTGCTACATTAGAGTCTGAGGTAGAAGTCTTGGGGAAGAGAGATGTTCATGAAGCCATTAGATGCAATCATGATATAACAGAAAGAGGAATGGCTGACTAGCATCACATGTACCTTCAATGCACGTCACATGTCTTCATAAGGGGACTTCACATTTCCCCTAGAGTTCCCCATGGGGAAAACCTATGCTTATTTTCTAGTTTGATGTCTCAGAAACTTTCCATCCTTATGAGATTCTACTCAAGGTCCCCATTATAAGAATCAAAACAAGATTTTTTACCCATCCAGGAGACTCTGCAGTGTGATGCTGTAGGCAATCTGTCTAGATTGCTCACCGGTGTCAGGCATAGGGAAGCTCTTGTGTATCTCAGGTCCTGGTCTATTCTTCACCTTCTTATGCATGAGCTTGGGCATATGACTTAACCCAGCTGTGTCTCAGTTTCTCCTGTGTAAAAAGTGTGAGAATTATAATTACTTACCTCTTAGGGTTGTTATGACACTAATTAATGCCTCAGAACTCTGTGAATAGAAATCACTTTGCACAGCTGTTAATGACTATTATTCAAAGGACAGCCACAAGGCCAGCTGCAGTAGAAGGCGGCGGTGGGCAGGTTTTCAATCTCCTTAATGAAGGCCAAATAGCAGTTAGTAGGAAAAATAGTGAAGAAAAATAAAACAATTAACAAAGGACCTAAAATGAAGGCATTATATAGCAGACCTCAAGCAGCCAGGCATCTACTGAAAATGAATGTGAGGTGTGTATTCCGCAACTGAAAATCACTGGAACTTTTAACGGCCTATGGCAGGGGCCCATAACCCCCCTCGGCCAGCCGCGGACTGCTAGCAGTCAGCGGCCTGTTAGGAACTGGGCCACACAGCAGGCAGTGCGCGGCAGGAGAGCTGAAGCTTCACCTGCCGCTTCCCATCCCTCCCATTACCGCCTGAACCATTCCCACCCTCCACCTCCCCAACCCCACCTTCTGCGGAAAAACTGTCTTCCACGAAACCAGTCCCTGGTGCCAAAAAGGTTGGGGGCCACTGGCCTATGGCAATAGTTCACCAAAGAGAAAATGCTTTGAACAACACTTGAATCCTAGTGGTATGAACAAATTTTGAGGGATATTGCTATACTCTGTATAATCAAAATGACTAGTTCACCTAAAAGGCACCATGTGAGTCCACCTGTCACCATCCTTTTATTCTGTTTCGTAGTTCAAGATGTGAAAACTAATAAATCTTTAGGGATTGAAGAAGGGACAATGGTCAAATTAGAGAATTCCAGAATCTCCCTTATCTGCTTTTTTATAATTGAGAAAGATATTTTGTCTTAATGATATTTGAAAGACTGATATTTTTAAAGATATCATGGTTATTCTCTTGTGATTTCTGTAATTGTATCCTTCTGGCTTCTGCCCATGGTTCGCTATCTAGTTACCCCTGCGGAAGCTTGAGGATGACAGGTACTCAGTTCTCTCTGAAAAATCTTGCATACCATGACCTAGAAGTCTTGCAGGGTGGTTTCTGTAAGTTTTCTGGAACAAGAAGGATAGTCTGAGCAGAAAGTTAGGGAATTCTAAAGTCCTTTCCATCCTTAGATTACAGACTTCCTAGCACCCACACCTGGCAGATTATTTACTTCATATTTTGCTCTTTCTACTAAGACTTCTGCAAGATGACTTAAGCATTCCCAAGGTTATAAGCTGCTACGATAGTCTAAGGGCAAATACGTCATGACAGTGCACTGTAGTTGTGGGAGCAGGGCGGTAGTTAAGCAATAAGTGGTCCAACTGAAAGGCTGGGGAACTTGCTCTTGAGGTCAGGATTGGAGAAGACCACTTGTTATCTTGTGCATCTAAACTGTAACTGACAACTGCTTAGATTTGTGGAAATCAGATTTAATGTGAATTGAATGTGTACTATATGCCAGGCTGTTTTCCCATTTCAGATTAAAAAACAAAACAAACAAACAAAAAACAAATATAATAGGTGTTTCATTCCATCTCTTTTCAAGGAGGAAACTGAGGTGCAGAGAAATTAAATAGCATTCTAAAATAGTTTAGCAAACTAAGATGCCTTTGGCTTCCAGTCTAGTGATCCCCCATTTATACCCTGTGGCTTCCGCTGATATCATCATTATTTAAGTATCTAAAGAGGCTCTATGAAACATGAGTATGCCACTTCCTGATGGACCCTGACCTAGGTCACAAGAATACACTTAGATACACTCAAGTTCCACTTACAAAGAAGTAAAAGTAGTAGCCAACTTGAATGACACTAAACAGCAGTAGCAGAAAGATGAGAAAAGAGGCTAAAATAGTCTTTGTCACCAAATCACCATGGTTAGGGAAACCATGGGCTTGCTCATTTTTACAACCATAATTTATGGATAATCTATTATGTATCATCCCTACTAAGTCTAGGGATGACATGACAGTCAAGAGAGACTAGATCCTTTCTTTCAAGGACTTAACCATCTCTGAGGAAGACAGTCATAAAACAGATAAGTTCCCAAACAAACATTTAATTTCAAATGTGAGTAGTGCTAAAATGAATGTAAATATTTAGTTACCATAATACCCAATATGTACAAAACAGCTGCTAATTTTTCCAAAATAGCTGTATTATTTTCAATGTAAAAAAAATCTAATTTCAATTAATGTTCTATACCCTTATACCCAAATGGGATTGCCTGCTGCCTTTGCCCTGGATTTTTACAGTTCTAAGGGCTTCCAGTGCACTTTAAGACTCTGCATTGAAGGGAGATAGAATTGTGGGTAGTGTTACCATAAGGGCATAGTAAACCAGATGTCAGGAAAGTAGCCTGAGAGGTTGAGTCAGGAATAAGAGAACTGTGGACCCTGCCATGTGGCCTGGTTCAATCGCCCAGGGAATTAAGAGGTCTGGTGTCAGGTCCTGGACAACCCTGACCAAGAACAAAGGGACTTCTTCTCCTGAACCTGTAGGTGAAATGAAATCTGCAGGTTGATCTCAACGGCACTGTTCTTCAAAATGGTCACTATTACCACAGGAGTCTCCTTACCACTCTCTCAGCATTTGAACTTGAATACTGGAACTGTCTTAGCATTTGTAGATAGCAAGTGTGTAGGAGCTGAGACTTCTTCATCTGTTTGTATAGGTGCCTTGATTTTTAGAATATTCTCCCTGTTAAAAGTCTGTTTAAAAAGGTCTGTTAGAGGGCTTCCCTGGTGGCGCAGTGGTTGAGAATCTGTCTGCCAATGCAGAGGACATGGGTTCGTGCCCTGGTCTGCGAAGATCCCACATGCCGCGGGGCAACTAGGCCGTGTGCCACAACTACTGAGCCTGCACGTCTGGAGCCTGTGCTCCGCAACAAGAGAGGCCGCGACAGTGAGAGGCCCGCGCACCGCGATGAAGAGTGGCCCCCGCTCGCCGCAACTAGAGAAAGCCCACGCGCACAGAAAACGAAGACCCAACACAGCCAAAAATAAATAAATAAACAAATAAAAATTAAAAATAAGAAAGGTCTGTTAGAGCTGTTACAGTCTCTGAATTAAGCTGTCTCTTTCTGTACTGAAGAACAGCATTATATCCAGTGCACTGCCCTGCGTCAGCTCGAATAATGGGGTACAACAGCAACATAATGGGATATTATAGCAATTCCTAACCCATTCCACACCTGACTGACCCCAGTAATGAGTCAATAAGGTCTGTAGCTCTGTAATGGGAGCTTACGCAGTGGAACATTGAGGCAGGACATTGCAAAACAAAACCTAGGAGCTGTACTAGAGCAGTTACTGTGGCTCCTAATATTTATAAAAGGCCAGTTCAATCTGTAATCTGATCTCTGTGTGGTACCTGGAGCTTCTCCTGCTTCCTTTTAAGAATCACTTCTCTTTGTCAAGTTCCTTATGCCAAAATAAATGAGGCCTTCTTGCTAAAACGAGACATATAAGATTTACAACTTTGGGAATTCCCTGGCAGTCCAGTGTTTAGGACTCTGTGATTCCAGTGCAGGGGTCGCAGGTTCAATCCCTGGTCAGGGAACTAAGATCCCACAAGCCGTGTGGTGTGGCTGATAATAATAATAATAATCATAAAATAAAAGATTTACAACTTTGAGTTCTTAAAAGGAGGAAGTAGAATGAATGAAAACAAGACTCATCACATAAAACTGAGTGTCCTCTGCTGCTGACCTCTCATTCTAAGCTCAGATTTCGAGGCTGTGTATCCAGAAGGGGCATGTTAGTCAGGATTATGGCCTTCCCTCTTTGGTTCTACCAATACTTTTCATTATTTTAATTCTTCAACAGTTTCTGATGATGCTCATCTCTTTTAATCCTAAAAATCATTTGAGGTAACTAAAAGTTGGATGCTTAGAACACCTGCCCCATGATCTCAGATTGATTAATTATGAAAAGTTCAGCAGGCACCTCTTAAAACCTAAATGATATTGTAATTGGATGGAGAATAGTATTGTTGGGAACTGAATTATGTACTCCACTCCACACTCATTTGTTGAAGCTGGAACCTCCAGTGTGACTGTATCTGGAGATGGGGCTTTTAGCGGGTAATTAAGGTTAAATGAGGTCATGAGGGTGGAGTCCTAATCTGGTAAAATCTTATAAAGCCACTTTATAAGAAGAGAAAGAAAGAGAAGTCTTTCTCTTTCCAAGCACACATATCAAGGAAAGGCCATGTGAGCACACAGCAAGAAGGTGGCAAGCCAGGAGGTGCCCCTCACCAGAACTTGACCATACTGGCACCCTGATCTAGGACTTCTAGCCTCCAGAACTGTAACAGAATGATTTTTTATTGTTTAAGCCACCCAGTGAGCTGGCAAAAGTTAGGGTTGTGAGGATTGAGTCGGTGTTCCACCACCTTCTCTCCACCCTGTCTGCTTCTCAGCCAGGTGTCCAGGATGACCAGCTGTTGACAGGTGTAAAGACCCATGGGAGTATGAAGTCCTAGTCTGTCTACCACTTGATCTTTGTATGCCTAACTACAACCATCTACCTCACAAACTGTTGACGAGTATTCTTACATGACTGAGCAATTTCTTGGGGAACTAGTGATCTGGCTCCTGATTCAAACTAAGTTCTCTGGCCTTCTCTCAGCCTGTATGAGAAATTTAGAAATGACTGTCACTCCCAAATGGGACATGGGGATGGGCTCTGCCCTTTCTCTCTTAGAAATACCATACGAGCCCTCTTCTTTCTTTGCCCCCAAATTCTGTTATTCCACAAACTCCAGTCAAAAAATAGTCCCCAGTTCCCTAATTAAAGACTCACCCCCAGGGCTTCCCTGGTGGCGCAGTGGTTGGGGGTCCGCCTGCCGATGCAGGGCACGCGGGTTCGTGCCCCGGTCTGGGAGGATCCCACATGCCACGGAGCCTGCACGTCCGGAGCCTGCGCTCCGCGGCGGGAGAGGCCACAGCAGCGAGAGGCCCACGTACCGCAAAAAAAAAAAAAAAAAAAAAAAAAAAGACTCACCCCCAAATTTCACAGGCAAATAACTTAGCCGCATCCAATTGCATGAGAAGAGGAGTCAAGTACCACCAACCCCCATAACGAGGAGGTGGACTGGAGAAGTACAGTACACCTCTCCTATACCTTTCTCCAAATCTCTTCTCTCTGATGCTCTTCTCACTCTCACACCCTTTCTCACACCTCACCAAGTGAAGAAACAAACCAGTTCTTCTAGCTCTTATAATCTCTTCCCCAAAGGCTTTATTCTGACACCTTGCCTTCATTGAAAGGTCTTCATTGAAACAGCAACCTTCTGTCTTTCTTCCCTTCCCACACTCCCCCTTCTTCCATGGGTGCACGCATGCACGCGTTTTGTAATTTTTTTAATGTTCATGTGTCGGGAGTGGAGGAATGAGAAAAGCAATAAAACTCATTGTTCCCTTTTTCAGTGTACTGCTACAGGTAAGCACTTCGCCGTTCACCCCCTTCCATGTAATTTCTATTGCCTCGCTGCAGATAAAGGAGCTTCTATAGATAGCCAAGACAGCACAATTGAGTTCCTGATGAAACTTTTTCTGCTTGGCTTTGTAAATAGATTTGACAACAGCTTCCAGGAAATTGCATCTGATGTTTCAAGGCTAGACCTGGCTGTCAAGCATGCTGAGTCATAACCACTGAGTCAGAGAGTTTCATGCTGTAAGAGAACTTTTCTAAGATTAGACAACTTCCTTGCTTTGGGATAAGGCAAGCAGCAGAGTTCCCTAGCAAATGATCCTGAATAGGTAGAAAATATCTATTTTTTAATATTTCCCGTTTTTAAGGGGTTGTATTATTTGTTTGTTTTTTCTTCAAGGTCTTATTGTCTCACAAGTCAAACACAACTCTGAGCTCAACTACCTGGGAACTAGAAGCTTATAGCTCAGATTATTTTTTTCTAATAAACATAATTATGGAAGAAAGTAAGAGATGTGACATGAATATCTTAATTAAGCTTTCTTAGGATTAAAATAAACACATAGCTAAATGCCATGAGACTAATGTTAGAGACCTCAATATTGCAAAAGTAAAATATTAGTCACAGAGCCATATTATTCTTTGCTTTAATCCTTAGATGTTCAAAAATGACAAAGAATCTGCTGATTTGTTAGAAATGGTGGCCTATTTATGACAAATTCACACACAGTTAGGACCCAGAAGTTCCAAATTAATTGGAACCCACAAAACAAGGTGAACTGGCTTTCATCTTTAGAAGACGCCATTTCTCAAGAGTTGAATATGATATTGATACTTCCACGTAGTTTAGGGTTCACAATCAAATTAAAATACATATTAAACAGAAAAATTAGTTACCCTTTCTTAACTGGCAAATATCTAAGCTAAAATCATTACACTAGTGCTGATCACACTTCAGAAATTCAGGGACCTCTTGTAATAAGTCTGCAGTCTCCATAAACATTCTAGCCTTTGGGGTCCTTTGGGGAAAGGACCAAAGAACTTGCAGGCTTGTTTAAAATCACAGAGAACACTACAAATCAAATAATCAAAACACTTAGGCTCACATTCACATTACATTCATACATTTCTCAGTATGTGATGCCAAGGTAAGGTTTTAAATTAAATCTTTTTTTTTTTAAACAAATAAAACTTGATTACATCCCGATAATATGACATCAAGAAAACAGTTTGCAGACTTGTAATTTTTTTCCAGTAATGTAAAAAGTTTTCCTAACAAAAGCATTACTGAATGAATGATGATGAATATAGGGTAAAATTATTGCTACTACCTTTACATTCAAGTTTTTCACTAAAATTCCATAATTAAACTTTGTTTCAATTCTACATATACACTATGCTATTCATATAGAAGATAGTAAAAGGTTTTATGAATGCTATAAAATGATTTTTATATATTTATGCTGGCTCCTAAAAAACCTATAAAAATTTTCTTTTCCCAAAAAAAATATATCTGAGGCAGAGACTAAATATAGATTGCGTTTTTAAAATACTCATTACTTATTCCTTCCTCTTCATCCATTTGAACAAGAAAGGATGTATAGAAAGAAGGGTAGAAAATTCTTTACTATTAAGGAGTAAATGAGTGACATTCACAATAGTGATAAAATAACAGTTGCCCTAAGAGACAGAGGTAAGGGAATGTTGGTGGCTCAGCTCTACTATAAAGCATATTCCTGAGACCTGATGAAGAATTTAAGGAGTTTCAGGCAAGGTTACTGGATCCTCCAAATCTGCCCCATCACCTACCTAAGCTATTAAAATCCATTATCCTGGATTCTGAGACATTTTGATGATCTAGCCTTCCACTAAAGTGCACAAAACTGAACAAGAGGACATGCTTTCGTAAGAAATAGTTTTGGGGAGAAGTAAATAAAGGTGCAGTTAGATACTGGTTGAAGAGGCAGAGTGAGACAGAAAGGACTCTGTGATTGGGGAAGCGGCCCATGAAAGAGAAAGCAAGCGAGCAACAAAGCCATACTCTGACATCTAGAAGCCCTCCTGTGTATGCTATGTACTGGGTGTGATATCTTGAATTATTAGACCTGATTTTTCATGCTTCCTTATATCCACCCTCTTTTCCACATGCCATTGAAGTTCCCTTTACTAATAGCAGAGTGTCTTTTCCTGCCATTGACTTTGGGCTTCGTCATGTGATTATCCCAAAGAATACTAGCAGACAGGACTCAAATATGCTTGCACATTCTATTGCCTTTCTGCAATAGCTATGAGTAGAGCGTAATCGAGCTAGTGCACAGGTCCAGGGAAGATTAAAGAGCCATGTGAAGCAGAGGTGGATTCAATCCACATCTTGGAGCCAAACCCAGACTAGCCAAACCCCTGCAGACCTGCAAAGGCACAAGCAGGAATAAACAATTGTCTCTTTAAGCCACTGAGTTTTGAAGTGCTTTGTTTTGTAGTCTCATTGTGGCAACAGCCAACAGATACATTGATCCAGGTGCTGAGAATAAGACAGTAAACAAGACACAACCCTTGTTTTCAAGGGATTTACAATGTAGTAGATGATACAAATTAGTAATTAGAAAAAAATTGCTGTCAAGGATACTATGAGACATCTAAATTGATTCTGGGGACTCAGGTGCCCTGGACTGAATGACATCTAAGCTCAGAACTGCAGGATGGATAAGAATGAGCAAGCTAAGAGGGCTGGAGGGGAGTTGTGATTTGACAGGGCACCACAAGCCGAGGAAATGTACAAAGATGTGCAAAGACTTGGGCATGTGAGAGAATACAAGATTTTAAAGGAATTGTGTGCAATAGGAGCATGGAGTTTGAGGTTCAGAACAATGGTCAAATGCTTCTAATCGAAGAGTGTACCATGTAAGGAGGACAGCAAGAATGGGTGTGAGGTTCTGGTACAATTACAGTAGAATGATTATCAGGCTACTGAGTCACAGGACCAGAGTTTCACTTTATTCCTTTTCTAGCTCTGTTTCCTTGTATATGTCACATCTGAGCCTCTATTATTTGGTTGTGATTCAGAAATAATCAAATCCACCTTAAAGTGTTGGGAACAGTCTTCGTAAATTATAGAATTCTATGTAAAAGCTATTATTATGTTTGATAATAACAATGTCCATCTATAATGGACTAAAATGATATAAGATGGTATGTGAATTTTCTATTTTTCAATTTTTAGTATTTTAAAAGTAATTTTAAGTGTCTATAGAGATATACATAGTTTAAAAAAATTTTTTTAAAGCAAGAGAATATTCATAGTACTCATGTTATTCTCCCAACCAAAATGTTCCTCTCTCCTCTCCAAACATAAACGCAATGCTGGATTTTGTGTTAATTCTCTCATTCTTCTTTATAACTGTGTCACTTGTGTATGCTTCCTTAAATGACCTACTGTTTAGTTGGTGAATATTTTACTTTCTTACTGCAACTATCCTTGTATGGCTTTGCTTCTTCACTCAACATTAGGTTGTGAGAATTATCCATGCTGATGTGTGTAGAGAATTCTGTAAAGTCTCCAGCATTTTTGCTATTACACACAGGGATGCCAGGATCATTCTTCACTGTTCTGCTGCACACATGCAAGGATGCCTTGAGACTCTGTTCCAAGGAGTGCAACTGCAGGGTCATCAACTATGTACATTTTCAAATCCACTAAGAGTGTTAATTTTTTTCCAAAAAGGTTACCACCAGCAGTGCCTAAGAATTCACACTGGTCCCTTCCTTGTTCGCATTTGTTATTGTGCATTTCAATTTTGCAAGTCATCCTGGACCCATCTCTTCTTTCTGTCTCTCCTTCCTTCTTTCCTCCCCCCTCTCCCTTCCTCCCTCATGTAGTTTCTTCTTTACCCTCCAACACTTACATGGAAAAGAGATACTCATGGCTGATTTTTCTAGGGTGGAGAGTGGGGGCAAGGGATGGGGAGCTAATGATGCTTTGCAGGCTTTTTAACCCAGGCTTTGCTACTTCAAGTTCTATTGCGAGACTACTGTCAGCCTGGCAATCCTTATGGTATTTTTCTCCAGACTGTTTTAGCATCATTGTTTGCAGAATGGCATTTAACATATGACGTCCTGAATCAGAGTTAATGGTCAATGTCACATGCTCTAGAAGCAAGGCTGCTGTTTTGAAAATCTGCACCAGCTATGTTTTGCACCAGCTAGGTACGCAAATAGATGAAATCTTTTACTAAGGACTGCAACCGCTGACTTCACTGTTTCCATGGCAACCTATCCTCGGTAACGCATTCCAAACACTCTTTATTTAAGAAATATCAAATGGCCCCAGGGAACCACCAGTCATGTCAGACCACCATATCCACAATAGCAAAGATTATCCCTTGCCCAGCAGAAGGGGATAATTCTTTTCCAGATTTCATGACTTTCTGACACGTCTTGAGAGGAATAAAATCCCATCCCAAAGCTTTTCTCTTCCTTTTGCTTTCTTAGAGCTAATTGAGTATTCAGGGTACAAAGCAGGTGGAAATGGGGGTTGGGGGATGGATTCATTCTGCCTCCAGTGGTTCTATTTATGCAAGCTGTCTGGAAATATTCAACACAAGGATTCAAAAGGCCTAGTTTTTAATCACTCCTGCCTATGGCTTGATATTAATATTTGAGTCTTGGGTTCTTCTTCTTTAAAATGACAGGATTGAACTGGATTACTTCAAAGTATCTTCAAGTTATCAACTGAAAAATGTGATGCCATGTGCTATCTGTCATATAAGACTTCTATACAAACTTACTCCTCCCTCAGAAAATGAACAAATAAGAGCAAAGTTGAAGTCCTAAGAAACTGGTCAGTACTGTACCACAATTATTTGTGCATTGTATAATATTTTCATTTTGAAACAAGCTAAAAGATATGTTTTTATCCTGTACAGACCTCTCTGTTGGGATATAGGAGTATCAGCTTTTGTAATTCATCATGTTACAAAATGTAGCTCTTTTCAGTGCTAATCACTGCATATTCATAATCTCCCTTGACAAATGTTAGAAGGTTAGAGTGCCCTGGTGCATCTTCTAACTTTATGTAGCAGGAATGACAGTAACTCTGAACTTCTGTGCTCGTTTGCTCACATCACTGACTTCACTCACCATTTGAGAAGGTGTTGCCCAGTGAGGATAGGCCTTTGGGAGTGGACAATCTGGCTTCCATTGCTGGATCAGTCCCTTCCTGGCTCTGTGATTGCAGGCAACTTCCATACCCTCTTCAACCTCAGTTTCCACATACATAAAATAGGAATAAAAATGGTACTTCTATCACAGAGCTGTGAGAAATAAATAAGCCAATAGTTGTAAAGCACTTAACAGTGCCTGACATATCATAAGCACTCAATAAATATTAGCTATTATTACTTTATCATTTCAGAACCATTCATTAGGGTACCATTCAGTGCACTAAAGTGCTCATTTAATTGCTAGTAGTGTAGTTGCCCACATGTTTATTTGCCTCCAAAGTAAGCATTTCATTGCTTAATTGCCTAACACATTCTAGCCTAATAAGAACAAAAGTCTATTATGGAGTTCTGCCTGAAAATTCACCACAGGTACTGGCGGCTGCTGCTGAGATCACCTTGGGTACAGGTGACACTCCTGGTTGCTCAGTGAAGCTGTTCTTCTACGTTTGACTTGGACTTCCACCTCTGGGCCCAGGTGGAAGAGCATCGGCACAGGGGCATGCTTTTCTCCTGGTGCAGGAAGGAGCACAGGAAGGAGCTTCCTACCCGAAGGACTCTGAATGAAGCTTATGGTTTCTCTTCTGGTCACGGTGGGGTGAACTCAGAAGTCTCTATGGCTGTCCTGTAAGACAGCAGGTCTTGAACAGTTGTTCAAGAGACCAGAGACCTTCAAGATAGCAGAGGAGTAAGATGTGGAGATCACCTTCCTCCCCACAAATACATCAGAAATACATCTACACGTGGAACAACTCCAACAGAACACATACTGAACGCTGGCAGAAGACCTCAGACTACCCAAAAGCCGTGTAACTAACAGGGTCTTGGTCCTCTGGCTGTGTGTCAGGCCTGTGCCTCTGAGGTGGGAGAGCCGAGTTCAGGACATTAGACCACCAGAGACCTCCCGCCCCAAGTAATATCAAACGGGAAAGATCTTCCAGAGATCTTCATCTCAACGCTAAACTCAGTTCCACTCAAGGACCAGCAAGCTACAGTGCTGGACACCCTATGCCAAACAACTAGCAAGACAGGAACACAACCACACCCATTAGCAAAGAGGCTGCCAAAAATCATAATAAGGTCACAGATACCCCAAAACACGCCACCAGATGTAGTCCTGTCCACCAGAAATACAAGACCCAGCCTATTCCAACAGAACACATGCACTAGTCCCCTACACCAGGAAGCCTACAAAACCCACTGAACCAACCTTACCCACTGGCAGCAGACACCAAAAACAACGGGAACTATGAACTTGCAGCCTGTGAAAAGGAAACCCCAAGCACAGTAAGTTAAGCAAAATGAGAAGAAAGAGAAACACACAGCAGACGAAGGAGCAAGGTGAAAACTCACCAGGCCAAACAAATGAAGAGGAAATAAGCAGTCTACCTGAAAAAAAATTCAGAGTAATGATAGTAAAGATGATCTAAAATCTTGTAAATAGAATGGAGAAAATACAAAAAACATTTAACAAGGACATAGAAGAACTAAAGAGCAAACAAACAATGATGAACAACACAATAAATGAAATTAAACATTCTCTAGAAGGAATCAATAGCAGAATAACTGAGGCAGAAGAACGGATGAGAGAGCTGGAAGATAAAATAGCGGAAATAACTGCCGCAGAGCAGAATAAAGAAAAAAGAATGAAAAGAAGTGAGGACAGTCTCAGAGACCTCTGGAACAACATTAAACACACCAACATTCAAATTATAGGGGTTCCAGAAGAAGAGAAAAAGAAAGGGAATGAGAAAATATTTGAAGAGATTATATTTGAAAACTTCCCTAATATGAGAAAGGAAATAGTCATCAAGTCCAGGAAGCGCAGAGTCCCATACAGGATAAATCCAAGGAGAAACAAACTATCAAAAATTAAACACAAAGAAAAATATTAAAAGCAGCAAGGGAAAAACAACAAATAACATACAAGGGAATCCCCATAGCTTAACAGCTGATCTTCAGCAGAAACTCTGCAAGCCAGGAGGGAGTGGCAAGTAATATTTAAAGTGATGAAGGGAAAAACCTACAACCAAGATTTCCTTTCCCAGCAAGGATCTCATTCAGATTCGATGGAGAAATTAAAACCTTTACAGACAAGCAAAAGCTAAGGAATTCAAAACCACCAAACCAGCTTTACAACAAATGCTAAAGGAACTTCTCTAGTCAGGAAACACAAGAGAAGGAAAAGACCTAAAAAAACAAACCCAAAACAATTTAAAAAATGGAAATAGGAACATACATATCAATAATTACCTTAAATGAAAATGGATTAAATGCTCTAACCAAAAGACATAGACTAGAAGAATGGATACAAAAACAGGTCCATACATATGCTGTCTACAAGAGACCCACTTCAGACCTAGGGACACATACAGACTGAAAGTGAGGGGATGGAAGAAGATACTCCATGCAAATGGAAATCAAAAGAAAGCTGGAGTGGCAATTCTCATATCAGACAAAATAGGCTTTAAAATAAAGACTATTAGAAGAGACAAAGAAGGACACTACATAATGATCAAGGGAACAATCCAAGAAGAAGATATAACAACTGTAAATATTTAATGCATCCAACAAAGGAGCACCTCAATACATAAGGTAAACACTAACAGCCATAAAAGGGGAAATCAACAGTAACACAATCATCGTAGGGGACTTTAACACCCCACTTTCACCAATGGACAGATCATCCAAAATGAAAATAAATAAGGAAACACAAGCTTTAAATGATACATTACACAAGAGGGTCTTAATTGATATTTATAGGACATTCCATCCAAAAACAACAGAATACATTTTCTTCTCAAGTGCTCATGGAACATTCTCCAAGATAGATCATATCTTGGGTCACAAATCAAGCATTGGTAAATTTAAGACATTGAAATTGTATCAAGTATTGTTTCCACCCACAAATCTATTAGACTAGATATCAATTACAGGAAAAAATCTGAAAAAAACATAAACACATGAAGGCTACTGCTAAATACTAAACACACTACTAAATAACCAAGAGATCAATGAAGAAATCAAAGAGGAAACCAAAAATTACGTAGAAGCAAATGACAATGAAAACAGGATGACCCACAACCTATGGGATGCAGCAAAAGCAGTTCTAAGAGGGAAGTTTATAGCAATA
>NC_041215.1:112021884-112022871 GCF_002837175.3 Physeter macrocephalus
AAAGCTGGTTCTTTGAGAAGATAAATAAAATTGATAAACCATTAGTCAGATTCATCAAGAAAAAAAGGGAGAAGAGTGAAATCAACAGAATTAGAAATGTAAAAGGAGAAGTAACAACTGACACTGCAGAAATACAAAGGATCATGAGAGATTATTACATGCCAATAAAATGGACAACCTGGAAGAAATGGACAAATTCTTAGAAAACACAAACTTCTGAGACTGAACCAGGAAGAAAGAGAAAATATAAATGGACCAATCAAAAGCACTGAAATTGAAACTGTGACAGAAAATCTTCCAAAAAACAAAAGCCCAGGACCAGATGTCTTGAGAGGTGAATCCTATCAAACATTTAGAGAAGACCTAACACCTATCCTTCTCAAACTCTTCCAAAATATAGCAGAGGGAGAAACACTCCCAAACTCATTCAACGAGGCCACCATCACCCTGATACCAAAACCAGACAAAGATGTCCCAAAAAAGAAAACTACAGGCCAATATCACTGAAGAACATAGATGCAAAAATCCTCAACAAAATACTAGCAAACAGAATCCGACAGCACATGTGAAGGATCATACACCATAATCAAGTGGGGCTTATCCCAGGAATGTAAGAATTATACAATATACAGAAATCAATCGGTGTGATGCACCATGTTAACAAACTGAAGGATAAAAACCATATGATCATCTCAATAGATGCAGAAAAAGCTTTCAACAAAATTCAACACCCATTTATGATAAAAACCCTCCAGAAAGTAGGCATAGAGGGAACTTACCTCAACATAATAAAACCATATATGACAAACCCAGAGCCACCAACGTTCTCAGTGGTGAAAACTGAAACCATTTCCACTAAGATCAGAAACAAGACAAGGCTGTCCACTCTCACCACTATGATTCAACATAGTTTTGGAAGTTTAGCCACAGCAATCAGAGAAGAAAAAGAAATAAAAGGAATTCAAATTGGAAAAGAAGAAGTAAAGC
>NC_041215.1:112023338-112054011 GCF_002837175.3 Physeter macrocephalus
TGGAAGAATCAACATTGTGAAAATGACTATACTACCCAAAGCAATCTACAGATTCAATGCAATCCCTATCAAGCTATCAATGGCATTTTTAACAGACCTAGAACAAAACATTTCACAATTTGTATGGAAACACAAAAGACCCCGAATAGCCAAAGCAATCTTGAGAAAGAAAAATGGAGCTAGAGGAATCAGGCTCCCTGATTTCAGACTATACTACCAAACTCCAGTAATCAAGACAGTATGATACTGGCACAAAAACAGAAATAGAGATCAATGGAGCAGGATAGGAAGCCCAGAGATAACACACATGTGGTCACCTTATTTTTGATAAAGGAGGTTAGAATATACAATGGAGAAAAGACAGCCTCTTTAATAAGCGTGCTGGGGAAACTAGACAGCTACATGTAAAAAACAGCTACATATAAAAGAATGAAATTAGAACACTCCTTAACACCATACACAAAAATAAACTCAAAATGGATTAAATACCTAAATGTAAGGCCAGACACTCTCAAACTCTTAGAGGATATCATAGGGAGAACACTCTATGACATAAATCACAGCAAGATCCTTTTTGACCCACCTCCTAGAGAAATGGAAATAAAAACAAAAAGAAACAAATGGGACCTAATGAAACTTAAAAGCTTTTGCCCAGCAAAGAAAACCATAAACAAGACGAAAAGACAACCCTCAGAATGGGAGAAAAATTTGCAAATGGAGCAACTGACAAAGGATTAACCTCCAAAATTTACAAGCAGCTCATGCAACTCAATATCAAAAAACCAAACAACCCAATCCAAAAATGGGCAGAAGACCTATATAGACATTTCTCCAAAGAAGATATACAGATTGCCAACAAACATATGAAAGAAGGCTGAACATCACTAATCATTAGAGAAATGCAAATCAAAACTATAATGAGGTATCAACTCACACCAATCAGAATGGCCATCATCAAAAAATGTACAAACAATAAATGCTGGAGTGGGTGTGGAGAAAAGGGAACCCTCTTGTACTGATGGTGGGAATGTAAATTGATACAGCCATTATGGAGAACAGTATGGAGATTCCTCAAAAACTAAAAATAGAACTACCATACAACCCAGCAATCCCACTACTGGGCATATACCCTGAGGAAACCATAATTCAAAAAGAGTCATGTACCACAATGTTCATTGAAGGTCTATTTACACTAGCCAAGACATGGAAGCAACCTAAGTGTCCATCGACAGATGAATGGATAAAGAAGATGTGGCACATATATACAATGGAATATTACTCATCCATAAAAAGAAATGAAATTGAGTTATTTGTAGTGAGTTGGATGGACCTAGAGTCTGTCATACAGAGTGAAGTAAGTCAGAAAGAGAAAAACAAATACCATATGCTAACACTTATATGGAATCTAAAAAAAACCAAAAAACAAAAAAACTCGTTCTGAAAGACCTAGGGGCAGGACAGGAAGAAAGACGCAGACATAGGGAATGGACTTGAGGATACGGGGAGGGGGAAGGGTAAGCTGGGACATAGTGAGAGAGTGGCACGGACTTATATATACTACCAAACGTAAAATAGATAGCTAGTGGGAAGCAGCCGCATAGCACAGGGAGATCAGCTCGGTGCTTTGTGACCACCTAGAGGGGTGGGAAGGGAGGGTGGGAGGGAGACACAAGAGGGAGGGCATATGGGGATATATATACACGTACAGCTGATTCACTTTGTTATAAAGCAGAAACTAACACACCATTTGTAAAGCAATTATACTCCAATAAAGATGTTAAAAAATAAATAAATAAAAATTTTAAAATAATAAATAAAAAATAAGTCTTCAGAAAAAGTAAAATAAAAAAATTTTAAAAAGATAATATCCTAGAGGACATTGTAGAGCAATTATACTCCAATAAAGATGGTAATAAAAGAAGTCTATTATGAAGCATTGTTATTATCATGTTAGAAATTACTAGGAGAAACTAATGCATATAATGAATGTAGAAAGTTTATTAAATTTCATTCTTTGGAAATATTGGCAAACCACTGTTAACATTTATGTTGCTTAATATTTAAGAAGCAGTAAAAATAAGCCCTTTTCATGTTTTCTTTAAACAAACTTATTTTTCAGTCTATCCAGAGTCAATTTCTCTGTATATCTCACTGTAACTGAGCCACAAGATTTTTACATTTCAGTTCACAAGTGAATTTCAATTTTACTAGACCTTCTGGCCCCCGTCTTTTCTTCCTTCTTCCTCTCCCTCATTCCCTCCTTATTGTCCCCCCCTTCTAAAGTCTCCATTTACTAAGACTAACTAAAATGGTTCAAAAGTGACTTCAGCAATCTAGGCCTTGGGTAACTGCAAGTGTTAGGAACCCAAAGGAGAACTATATTCCATAAAACCATCAACCACAGCAATATTTGTATTTTTATTTAATCATTTTTATTATCTGTTTAATTTTGGTACTTGATTATTTTATAAATAGTTCAAAGGTAGTATTTTGTTTAACAATAAATTTTTTATGTAAAAACTTTTTTTAAAGTTTTTGCAAAGCGAATCATCAGCATCATCTTTTTTGGGGGGATATATATATACATAATGGATTTCTTTTAAGAGCGTCCCATCTGTATTTTTCCATCTCCAATAAGGGCACAATCAGACCAACTGCAGCAGGAAAACGGTGAGATATTTGGAAGAGGATTTCTACCTTGTTGTGGCTGGCAAACACTGGGGTGCTTTTACTCAGGCAGAAAGCTCTTTCTCTGAAGTTTTTAGGAACTGAATGAGTAATTTGTCTGGGAACAATGCCATCTTGAAATCTGAAGGAGACGCCTGAATTTCCAGATCATTTAATATAGTTCTATCTCACCACACGCTTATCAAACTTTCAATGTATTCACTGGTGGCCAGCCTCATACAAAACACTGAAATCATCAACATGTGACTTGCTTGCTTTTCTCTGCATTGCAGTGTTACTCATAGTATTACCTGAATCCTTACCAGGCAACTGGTGCTCTCATCTCCCAAAGCCTGTGAGCCATAAACTATGGGAAACATTAAGTGAATTAGCATCAACCTACATAGCCTTCTCTAGTACACAAATACTTACATAAGTACACTGAATTCTCACAAAACAACCTTTGAGGAAGATATTCTTCCCATTTTGCAACAGGGGAATAAACGAGCTAATTCAAGGCAAATGAGCTGACTCCAAATCTGTTCCTCTTGCTAACAAACTAAGTTTTTCTATATTGTCCAATAACTCCCATAAATTGACCACAAAAGATGGCCAATTGGGATTTTATAGACACTACTGCAGAGCAAGGCAGGGTAATTGTTTTAGAGTTGGGGGATAGGAAAAACTTCCCAGCACTCCTCTGACCGTGTCTGAGGCCAGGATTTCAGATTTCTCTGAAATATAGTAGTCTCCCCTAATCCATGGGGGATACTTTCCAAGACCCCCAGTGGATGCCTGAAACTGCAGATTGTACTGAACCCTATTTATACAGTTGACCCTTGAACTCAGGGATCTGGGGCGCCAACCCCTGCACAATTGAAAATCCACCTATAAACTTACAGTTGACCCTCCATATCCATGGTTCTGCATCCATGGATTCAACCAAGCAAGGATTCCACTAACCATGTAGTACTGCAGTATATATTTATTGAAAAAAACCCAAGTATAAGCGGATGTGCACAGTTCAAACCTATGTTGCTGAAGGGTCAACTGTATTATGCTTTTTCCTATACATATATACCTATGATAATTTAATTTAAAAATTAGGCCAGTAAGAGATTAACAATAATAACTAATAATGAAATAGAACAATTATAGCAATATACTGTAATAAAAGTTATGTGAATGTGGTCTCTCTGTCTCAAAATATCTTATTGTACAAATTTAATGTCTTTTCTGTCTTAATTAATCACTTAACATGCACCGTCACTGTAATTTTTGCAGTCTGAGGTCAACAGCAAAACTAGTAAGAATTTCTTTTTTCCTTCTTCACAATTTCACAACTAGAAGATTCATTCTTTCTGTAGATCTTAGCAACCTCAGCATCTGATTTTTTTCTTTCCTTACTAAGTAGAGAACTTTCACCTTTTCACTTAAAGGAAGCACTTTGCGGCTCCTCTTGGGCATATCTGAATTGCCAGCATCACTATTCTTGTGCTTTGAGGCCATTATTAAGTAGAATAAAGGTTAGCTGAACACAAGCATGGCAGTTGATCTGAGACCTGCTAAGTGACTAATGGGGGCATATGCTGGACAAAGGGATGATTCACATACCATACAGGACAGCACCAGATTTCATCAAGCAACTCATAACGATATGCAATTTAAAATTAATGAATTGTTCACTTCTAGAATTTTCCATTCAACATTTTCAGACTATGGTTGACTGGGGGTAACTGAAATCATGGAAAGTGAATCCATGGATAAGGGAGGACTACTGCAATGGCCTTTGTGCTAGGCGGTTCACTTGCATGGCAGTGTGAATCTTGTAGAAAAACAGCAGCTATTCTGACTTCAGTAAGTTACTCTCCCCCCCACTCCCTGCCATTTTGCTCACGACCAAAATAGATCATTCCTTAAATCTCATCACTCACTTACTCCACAAATATTAAGAAATATCAGGAAAGGAAGAGTCATACTATTCTACTTAGACTTTATAATTACTTTGAAATTTCTGCCTAAGTATCTTTGCTAGCACTTGTAAAGAAATATAAGTACTTTAATGTTACAAAAGGAAATGACTGGAGTAAAGTTTCATCAACCTTTGAATCATGCTTGTGTGTTTGCCTAATGATTCAAGAACTATTATTCTGGAATGAAACTCTTTAACATTATGTATCAATATACACTTGGACAAATTCACTGATAAAAAATTTAGCATTTGTTAAACAGTTTTGCTTAGAATTTAACTTACACTTTTAAAATAGTTCAAATTAGTAGTCAATGTTTATTAAATGATGTGCTATTTATTAAATATCATTACTAACTGATGTCATGTACAGTAAGTGCTTTGCCCAGGGTCTGACACAGAGTAATAGTAAAATAAAAGTTATCATTATTTTTTTAAGTCTAAAGAGCATAATCCTATGTACTCTTTATTTTGTTAACTTTTATATTTCTGTGCTCATGGTAATTTGATCCATTACTATTTTTTGAAAAGACACTTTGCAATAGTAAAAGAACTGAAGTTAAAATACATATAAAGTAATATTGCAGTATTAAGACAAGCTTACTATCTGTTTTACTCTTAGATCCTATCTATTGCAATTCCATTGTAGAATCTTCATATTAATCTTGATTTTCTTTAACATTAAAAACGATTTATTTATTAATATTTCCAAAAGAACATGGGGATTAATGGATTGAGTGAAACCCTTTGCTTATTCTGTTCAAGTCGCTCAACAAAAATGATTTTTAAAAATAATTCTGATTATAATTCTGTAGATGTGTCGCCAACATTAGATTATGTGCTACTGGAGGGAAAAGATTTTATTTCAGTAATTTCTACATTCATTTACTCATTTATTCATTTAATAATTATTTATTACAAACTTATCATGTGCTAGCTTCCAACTACACTGGAATCCATGCATTTATCTATATTTTCCTCATGACCACAAGGCTCCTATTCATCAATATCTCTTGCATGGACTCTCACAACAGACTCCAAAGTGTTCTTCCTACCCACAACAAAGCTTTGGGTTAATTTATGACTATCTTTAGCAGGAGATATGTTAATAGGAGGTTGATTCATTAATTTTCTCAACCACCTTCCTTGTAAGAAATCAGTCTGTTAATTTCTTTGAATATAGCTATAGGTATATACAGATATTTATATATGGAAAGAGAGAGGAGAGACAGACAGACAGACAGACAAAAACACTAAGTGGAAAGAATTAAGAGAAAGTAGGACCACTAAAGTTATTTGAGTGAATAAAACATTTAACTATATTGAGGGAAGAAATATAATACAGTTCTAGGTTAATTCTCTTTTTTTTAAACATCTTTATTGGAGTACAATTTCTTTACAATGTTGTGTTAGTTTCTGCTGTATAACAAAGTGAATAAACTATACGTATACATGTATCCCCATATCCCATCCCTCCTGAGTCTCCCTCGGACACACCCTATTCCACCCCTCTAGGTGGTCGCAAAGCACAGAGCTGACCTTCCTGTTCTATGTGGCTGCTTCCCACTAGCTACCTATTTTACATTTGACAGTGTATATATGTCAATGCCATTCTCTCACTTCATCCCAGCTTACCCTTCCCCCTCCCTGGGTCCTCAAGTCCATCCTCTATGTCTGCATCTCTATTCCTGTCCTGCCCCTAGGTTCTTCAGAACCTTTTATTTTTTTTAAGATTCCATATATATGTGTTAGCATACAGTATTTGTCTTGCTCTTTCTGACTTACTTTGCTCTGTATGACAGACTCTAGGTCCATTCACCTTACTACACAATAATTCAATTCCATTTATTTTTATGGCTGAGAAATATTCCACTGTATATATGTGCAACATCATCTTTATCCATTCATCTGTCGATGGACACTTAGGTCGCTTCCATGTCCTGGCTATTGTAGATATTGCTGCAATGAACATTGTCGTACATGATTCTTTTCGAATTATAGTTTTCTCAGGGTATGTGCACAGGAATGGGTTAGCTGGGTCTATGGTAGTTCTATTTTTAGTTTCTAAGGAACCTCCATACTGTTCTCCATAGTGGCAGTATCAATTTACATTCCACCAACAGTGCAAGAGAGTTCCGTTTTCTCCACACCCTCTCCAGCATTTTTTCTCTGTACATTTTTTGATGATGGCCATTCTGATCAATGGAAGTGATAGCTCATTGTAGTTTTAATTTGCATTTCTCTAATGATTAGCGATGTTCAGCATTCTTTCATGTGTTTGTTGGCAATCTGTATATCTTCTTTGGAAAAATGTCTATTTAGGTCTTCCGCTCTCTAGGAGGTGGGTCAAAAAAGACCTTGCTGTGATTTATGTCATAGAGTGTTCTGCCTATGATTTCCTTTAAGAGTTTGATAGTGTCTGGCCTTACATTTAGGTATTTAATCCATTTTGAGTTTATTTTTGTGTATGGTGTTAGGGAGTGTTCTAATTTCATTCTTTTACATGTAGCTGTCTAGTTTCCCCAGCACCACTTATTAAAGAGGCTGTCTTTTCTCCATTGTATATTCTTGACTGCTTTATCAAAGATAAGGTGACAATATGTGCGTGGGTTTTTCTCTGGGCTTTGTATCCGGTTCCATTGATCTCTATTTCTGTTTATGCGCCAGTACCATATTGTCTTAATTACTGTAGCTTTGTAGTATAGTCTGAAGTCAGGGAGACTGATTCCTCCAGCTCCGTTTTTCCTTCTCAAGATTGCTTTGGCTATTCGGGGTCTTTTGTGTTTCCATACAAATTGTGAAATTTTTTGTTCTAGGTCTGTTAAAAATGCCAGTGGTAGTTTGATAGGGATTGCATTGAATCTGTAGATTGCTTTGGGTAGTATAGTCATTTTCACAATGTTGATTCTCCAGTCCAAGAACATGGTATATCTCTCCGTCTGTTTATATCATCTTTAATTTCTTTCATCAGAGTCTTATAGTTTTATGCATACAGGTCTTTTGTCTCCTTAGGTAGGTTTATTCCCAGGTATTTTATTCTTTTTGTTGCAATGGTAAATGGGAGTGTTTCTTAATTTCTCTTGCAGATTTTTCATCATTAGTGTAAAAGAATGCAAGAGATTTCTGTGCATTTATTTTGTATCCTGCTACTTTACCAAATTCATTGGTAAGCTCTGGTAGTTTTCTCGTAGAATCTTTATGATTCTCTCTGTATAGTATCATGTCATCTGCAAACAGTGACAGTTTGACTTCCTCTTTTCCGATTTTATTTTATTTCTTTTGCTTCTCTGATTGCGGTTGCTAAAAGTTCCAAAACTATGTTGAATAATAGTGGCGAGGGTGGGCAACCTTGTCTTGCTCCTGATCTAAGTGGAAATAGTTTCAGTTTTTCACCACTGAGAATGATGTTGACTGTTGCCTTGTCATATATGGCCTTTATTATGTTGAGGTAGGTTCCCTCTGTTCCGTCTTTCTGGAGGGTTTTTATCATAAATGGGTGTTGAATTTTGTTGAAAGCTTTTTCTGCGTCTATTGAGATGATCATATGGTTTTTATACTTCAGTTTGTTAATATGGTGCGTCACACTGATTGATTTCTGTATATTGAAGAATCCTTGCATTCCTGGGATAAACCACACTTGATTATGGTGTATGATCCTTTTCATGTGCTGTTGGATTCTGTTTGCTAGTATTTTTTTGAGTATTTTTGCATCTATGTTCTTCAGTGATATTGGCCTGTAGTTTTCTTTTTTGGGACATCTCTGTCTTGTTTTGGTATCAGGGTGATGGTGGGTTCGTAGAATGAGTTTGGGAGTGTTTCTCCGTCTGCTATATTTTGGAAGAGTTTGAGAAGGAAAGGTGTTAGATCTTTAAATGTTTGACAGAATTCTCCTGAGAAGCCATTTACAATTGTTATATTTACAATTGTTATATTTTTTTCTTGGATTGATCCCTTGATCATTATGTAGTA
Organism: Physeter macrocephalus; assembly: GCF_002837175.3. Classification (NCBI taxonomy): domain Eukaryota; kingdom Metazoa; phylum Chordata; class Mammalia; order Artiodactyla; family Physeteridae; genus Physeter; species Physeter macrocephalus. The sequence goes on from NC_041215.1 coordinate 112,031,944, forward strand.
TCTTTCTTTGTCTCTTGTAATAGTCTTAGTTTTAAAGTCTATTTTGTCTGATATGAGAAGTGCTACTCCAGCTTTCTTTTGATTTCCATTTGCATGGAGTATCTTTTTCCTTCATCTCACTTTCAGTCTGTATGTGTCCCTAGGTCTGAAGTGGGTCTCTTGTTGACAGCATATAGAGATCTTGTCTTTGTATCCATTCAGCCAGTCTATGTGTTTTGGTTGGAGCATTTATTCCATTTACATTTAATGATGTTATCATTATGTATGTTCCTATGACCATTTTCTTAATTGTTTTGGGTTTGTTATTGAAGGTCTTTTCCTTCTCTTGTGCTTCCTGCATAGAGAAGTTCCTTTAGCATTTGTTGTAATGCTGGTTTGGTGGTGGTGAATTCTCTTAACTTTTGCTTGTCTGTAAAGGTTTTAATTTCTCTGTCAAATCTGAATGAGATCCTTGCTGGGTAGAATCATCTTGGGTGTAGGTTTTTCCCTTTCATCACTTTAAGTATGACCTGCCACTCCCTTCTGGCTTGCAGAGTTTCTTCTGAAAGATCAGCTCTTAACCTTATGGAGATTCCCTTTTATGTTATTTGTTGTTTTTCCCTTGCTGCTTTTAATATTTTTTCTTTGAATTTAATTTTTGATAGTTTGATTAATATGTGTCTTGGCATGTTTCTCCTTGGATTTATCCTGTATGGGACTCTCTGTGCTTCCTGGACTTGACTGACTACTTCCTTTCCCATATTAGGGAAGTTTTCAACTATAATCTCTTCAAATATTTTCTCAGTCCCTTTCTTTTTCTCTTCTTCTTCTGGGAACCCTATCATTCTAATGTTGGTGAGTTTAATGTTGTCCCAGAGGTCTCAGAGACTGTCCTCAATTCTTCTCATTCTTTTTTCTTTATTCTGCTCTGCAGTAGTTATTTCCACTATTTTATCTTCCAGCTCTCTCATCCGTTCTTATGCCTCAGTTATTCTGCTATTGATTCCTTCTAGAGAATTTTTGATATCATTTGTTGTGTTGTTCATCATTGTTTGTTTGCTCTTTAGTTCTTCTAGGTCCTTGTTAAACATTTCTTGTATTTTCTCCATTCTGTTTCCATGATTTTGAGTCATCTTTACTATCATTACTCTGAATTCTTTTTCAGGTAGACTGCCTATTTCCTCTTCATTTGTTTGTTCTGGTGGGTTTTTACCTTGCTCCTTCATCTGCTGTGTGTTTCTCCTTCTCATTTTACTTAACTTACGGTGTTTGGGGTCTCCTTTGCGCAGGCTGCAGGTTCATAGTTCCCACTTTTTTGGTGTCTGCTCCCAGTGGGTAAGGTTGGTTCAGTGGGTTGTGAAGGCTTCCTGGTGGAGAGGACTAGTGCCTGTGTTCTGGTGGATGAGGCTGGATCCTGTCTTTCTGGTGGGCAGGACCGTGTCTGGTGATGTGTTTTGGCGTGTCTGTGAAATTAGTATGACTTTAGGCAGCCTCTCTGCCAATGGGTGGGGTTGTGTTCCTGTCTTGCTTGTTGTTTGGCAGGGGGTGTCCAGCACTGTAGCTTGCTGCTTATTGAGTGGATCTGGGTCTTAGCGCTGAGACAGAGATCTCTCTGAGAGCTCTCACTGATTGATATTATGTGGGGCCAGGAGGTCTCTGGTGTTCCAATGTCCTGAACTCAGCTGTCCCACTGCAGAGCCTCAGGCCTGACCCCCGGCTGGAGCACCATGACCCTGTCAGCTGCACGGCTCAGAAGACAGGGGAGAAAAAAATGAAAGAAAAAAAATAAAATAAATAAACATTAAAATAAAAAATAAAAAAATTATTAAAATAAAAGTAATTTAAAAAAATAAAGAAGAGAGCAATCAAACCAATAAACAAATCCACCAATAATAACAAGCGCTAAAAACTATACTAAGATGAAGATAAAAATCAGAAACTAGTCAGTCACATACAGTAAACCCCAAGTCTACAGTTGTTCCCAAAGTCCACCCGCTCAATTTTGGGATGATTCGTTGTCTATTCAGGTATTCCATAGATGCAGGGTATCTCAAGTTGATTGTGGGGATTTAGTCTGCTGCTCCTACGGCTACACAGAGAAATTTCCCTTTCTCTTGTTTGTTCGCACAGCTCCCGGAGTTCAGCTATGGATATGGCCCCGCCTTTGCATGTAGGTTGCCCTCTGGCATCTGTTCTTCATCCAGACAGGAGGGGATTAAAGGAGAGGCTGATTAGGGGGCTTTGGCTCACTCAGGTTCCGGGGGGAGGGAGGGGTATGGAATACGGGGAAAGCCTGCAGCAGCAGAGGCCAGCATGACGTTGCAAAAGCCTGAGGCATGCCGTGTGTTCTTCCGGGGAAGTTGTCCCTGGATCATGGGACCCTGGCAGTGGCGGGCTGCACAGGCACCCAGGAGGGGAGGTGTGGATAGTGACCTGTGCTTTCACACAGGATCCTTCGTGGCTGCAGCAGCAGCCTTAGTGTTTCATGCCCTTCTCTGGTGTCCGCGCTGATCTCAGCAGCTCACGCCTGTCTCTGAAGCTCGTTTATGTGGTGTTCTGAATCTCCTCTCCTCACACACTCCAAAACAATGGTCTCTTGACTCTTAGGCAGTTTCCAACATTTTCCCAGATTCCCTCCCGGCTAGCTGTGGCGTAGCAGTCCTGTTCAGGCTGTGTTCACGCAGCCAACCCCAGTCCTCTCCCTGGGATCTGACCTCCGAAGCCCGAGCCTCAGCTCCCAGCCCCCACTCGCCCTGGCAGGTGAGCAGACAAGCCTCTCAGGCTGGTGAGTATTGGTCGGCACCGATTCTCTGTGCAGGAATCTCTCTGCTTTGTTCTCTGCACTCCTGTTGCTGCGTTCTCCTCAGTGGCTCTGAAGCTTCTGCCCCGCCCATCCCCGGTTTCCACCAGTGAAAAGGCTTCCTAGTGTGTGGAAACTTTTCCTCCTTCACAGCTTCCTCCCAGAAGTGCAGGTCCCATCCTTATTCTTTTGTCTCTGTTTTTGCTTTTTTCTTTTGCCCTTCCCAGGTACGTGGGGAGTTCCTTGCCTTTTGGGAAGTCTGAGGTCTTCTGCCAGCATTCAGTAGGTGTTCTGTAGTTGTTCCACATGTAGATGTACTGCTGATGTATTTGTGGGGAGGAAGGTGATCTCCACGTCTTACTCCTCTGCCATCTTGAAGGTCCTCTATATCAGTTCTAGGTTATTTCTATTCAGTTTTGTAAGAAAGATCTCAATTAAACAAATACATATAGGAATGCTCAATAAAAATATCATCATCACTTAATTGGTTAGAGGGTACCTATAAAATGTACCTGAAGGATAATTTTGAAAAGAAAGAGTGGTTACTGAGTCCAGTTATAGTCAAGAGAAAATAACACTGGAGGATACATTTTACTTTGTTTGCTTTAAAGCAGAAAGTGTACTTGATGTATGTCCAAAGAGGTGTCTAACTGATTTTTATAAAATGCGGCACATAGTCGATAAGATGATAAATATTTATAGTGTTGAACAGAAATGGAAATGGAAAACTACATTCATGGCACTGAGCCCTTTGACCATATTACAAAGAATATCTGTTTTGAAAAGAATTTAAAAACATCATGACTTTAAAGAAAATAGGGGAAGTATTTTATATTTACTTATAAATTTCTATTAAACAATATTTTGTGTATTTTTTTCATACTTTTAATTCAGTGTGTACTATTTTATTATACAGTAATTTATGTAATATGTGGGCATAGAAAATATAAATAATTAAAATAAAAATAAAGACCCTTTTTATTGCATGAAATAAATCTTATATATCATGAATATTTTTCCCTCCATTACAAATTCAAGACAGACTACAAGTCAAGACCCTGAGCTCTGAAGTCAGAAATTCTGGAATTAAATTCTGCTGCTTACTACTTGTATGCTCTTGCTTACTCAACTTCTCTAAGATTTAATTGCCTTATAAATATAGTGAGATAATCAAAGTACATACCTGATAGGACTGATGTACAAACTAATGGGATTATGCATACAATACTTAGCACTGTGCCTAGTATATACTAATGCTCATTATTTTTATCATTTTAATGGCTACATATTATCTCATTATATTGTTATACTGGAATTTATTTAATCAGTCCACCTGCATTGTCACTTAGGTTGCTTCCACATTTTGTCATTATTACCAAAGCTACAATGAACACTCTTATTGCAAAATATTTATGATTTTTATTTTGTATGTACTCTTATGTGTAGATGGAATTGCTGGTCAAAAGGCATGTATATTTGTAGAGTTTTTAGTCATTTATATTTGGTTCAGGGAAGAACAAACAAGAGAGAAAAAAAAAAAAGGTCCCTCAGTTGTAGAAAGATATACGCTTGATAAAATTTTAACTCCAGAGACCTTCAAGATGGCGGAGGAATAAGACGTGGAGATCACCTTCCTCCCCATAAATACATCAAAAATACATCTACTTGTGGAACAACTCCTACAGAACACCTACAGAATGCTGGCAGAAGACCTCAGACTTCCCAAAAGGCAAGAAACTGCCCACGTACCTGGGTAGGGCAAAAGAAAAAAGCAAAAACAGAGACAAAAGAATAGGGATGGGAACCTCACCTCTGGGAGGGAGCTGTGAAGGAGGAAAAGTTTCCACACACTAGGAAGCCCCTTTGTGGGTGGAGACTGCGGGTGGTGGAGGGGGGGAAGCTTCAGAGCCACGGAGGAGAGCGCGGTAACAGGGGTGCGGAGGGCAAAGCGGAGACATTCCTGCACCGAGGATTGGTGCTGACCAGTACTCACCAGCCTGAGAGGCTCGTCTGCTCACCCGCTGGGACGGGAGGGGTCTGGGAGCTGAGGCTCTGGCTTTGGTCGGATCCCAGGGAGACGACTGGGGTTGGCTGCGTGAAGACAGCCTGAAGGGGGCTAGTGCACCACAGCTAGCCAGGAGGGAGTCCACGAAAAAGTCTGGACCTGCTGGAGAGGAAAGAGACCTTTGTTTCGGGGTACGTGAGGAGAGGGGATTCCTTACCAGTGTGCCCACAGAAGGCAGAGCACTGCCCAAGGAAGCTCCAGAAATGGGTTCGAGCTGCGGCTATCAGCTCGGACACCAGAGACAGACATGAACCACTAAAGCTGTGGCCGTTGCCACCAAGAAGCCTGTGTGCAAGCACAGGTCACTATCCACACCCCGTCAGGGAGCCTGTGCAGCCTGCTACTGCAGGGTCCTGTAATCCAGGGACAACTTCCCTGGGAGAACACATGGCATGCCTCAGGCTATTGCAAAGTCAAGCCAGCCTCTGCAACCTCAGGCTCACTCCACATTCCAATTATGACTACCGTACACCCCCTCCCCACAGCCTGAGTTAGCAAGAGAGTCCTAATCAGCTGCTGCTTTAACGCCCTCCTGTCTGGGTGGGGAACAGACTACTGAGGGCAGCCTACACACAGAGGCGGGGCCAAAACCAAAGCTGAGCGCCAAGAGCTGTGCGAACAAAGAAGAGAAAGGGAAATTTCTCTGTGCAACCTCAAGAGCAGCAGATTAAAACCCCAAAATCAACTTGATGTACGCTGAATCTGAAGAATACCTGAACAAACAACGAATGTTCCCGAATTTGAGGTGGTGGACTTTGGGAGCAACTGTAGACTTGCTTTCTGCATCCAATTTGTTTCTGGTTTTATGTTTATCTTAGTTTAGTATTTAGAGCTTATTATCATAATGGATTTCTTTAGTGGTTTGGATGGTCTCTTCCTTTTTTTTAATATATATATACACATATACATATATTTTTTCTTCCTTTTTCTATTTTTCCGAGTTTGTATGTGTATGCTTCTTTGTGTGATTTTGTCTGTACAGGTTTCCTTTCACCATTTCTACAAGGGTTCTGTCAGTTTCTTTTTTTAATTTTTAATATTTCTTCCTTTTCTTGTGAGCCATGTGGCTGGCAGGGTCTTGGTGCACTGGCCAGGTATTGGGCCTGAGCCTCCGAGGTGGGAGGGCCGAGAACAGGACACAGAACCACCAGAAACCTCCTGGTCCCATGTAATATCAATCAGCGAGAGCTCTCCCAGAGATTTTCATCTCAGTGCTAGGACCCAGCTCCATCTAACAGCCAGCAAGCTCCAGTGCTGGAAGCCCCATGCCAAACAACTAGCAAGACAGGAACAAACCCCACCCATTAGCAGAGAGGCTGCCTAAAGTCATACTAAGTTCACAGACATCCCAAAACACATCACCGGATGTGGTCCTGCCCACCAGAAGGACAAGATACAGGCGCACCCACAAGAACACAGGCACCAGTCCCGTCCACCAGGAAGCCTACACAAGCCACTGAACCAAACTCACCCACAAGGGGCAGACACCAAAAATATAGGGAACTACGAACCTGCAGCCTGCAAAAAGGAGACCCCAAACACAGTAAGTTAAACAAAATGAGAAAATAGAGAAATGTGCAGCAGATGAAGGAGCAAGGTAAAAACCCACCAGACCAAAAAAATGAAGAGGAAATAGGCAGTCTACTTGAAAAAAAGCACCAGATGAGGGAGCAAGGTAAAAACCCACCAGACCAAAAAAATGAAGAGGAAATAGGCAGTCTACTTGAAAAAAATTCAGAGTAATGATAGTAAAGATGATCCAAAATCTTGGAAATATACTACAAATGTTTAACAAGCACCTAAAAGAACAAAAGAGCAAACAAACAATGATAAACAACACAATAAATGAAATTAAAAATTCTCTAGAAGGAATCAATAGCAGAATAACTGAGGCAGAAGAACGGATAAGTGATCTGGAATATAAAATAGTGGAAATAACTGCTGCAGAGCAGAAAAAAGAATGAAAAGAATTGAGGATAGTGTCATAGACCTCTGGGACAACACTAAACGCACCAACATTCAAATTATAGGGGTCCCGGAATAAGAAGAGAAAAAGAAAGGGACTGAGAAAATATTTGAAGTGATTATAGTTAAAAACTTTCCCTAATGGGAAAGGAACTAGTCAGTGAAGTCCAGGAAGCACAGAGAGTGCCATACAGGATAAATCCAAGGAGAAAAACGCCAAGACACATATTAATCAAACTATCAAAAATTAAATTCAAAGAAAAAATATTAAAAGCAGCAAGGGAAAAGCAACAAATAACATACAAGGGAAACCCCATAAGGTTAATAGCTGATCTTTCAGCAGAAACTCTGCAAGCCAGAAGGGAGTGGTTGGTCATATTTAAAGTGATGAAAGGGAAAAACCTACAATCAAGATTGCTCTACCCAGCAAGGATCTCAGTCAGATTCAACAGAGAAATTAAAAGCTTTACAGACAGGCAAAAGCTAAGAGAAAATTAAGAAGAGAAAAAGAAAGGGACTGAGAAAATATTTGAAGTGATTATAGTTAAAAACTTTCCCTAATGGGAAAGGAACTAGTCAGTGAAGTCCAGGAAGCACAGAGAGTGCCATACAGGATAAATCCAAGGAGAAAAACGCCAAGACACATATTAATCAAACTATCAAAAATTAAATTCAAAGAAAAAATATTAAAAGCAGCAAGGGAAAAGCAACAAATAACATACAAGGGAAACCCCATAAGGTTAATAGCTGATCTTTCAGCAGAAACTCTGCAAGCCAGAAGGGAGTGGTTGGTCATATTTAAAGTGATGAAAGGGAAAAACCTACAATCAAGATTGCTCTACCCAGCAAGGATCTCAGTCAGATTCAACAGAGAAATTAAAAGCTTTACAGACAGGCAAAAGCTAAGAGAAAATTACTAGAGCTAATCAATGAACCTGGTAAAGTAGCAGGATACAAAATTAATGCACAGAAATCTCTTGCATTCCTTTACACTAATGATGAAAAATCTGAAAGAGAAATTAAGGAAACACTCCCATTTACCATTGCAAGAAAAAGAATAAAATACCTAGGAATATACCTTCCTAAGGAGACAAAAGACCTGTATGCAGAAAACTATAAGACACTGATTAAAGAAATTTAAGATGGTACAAACAGATGGAGAGATATGCCATGTTCTTAGATTGGAAGAATCAACATTGTGAAAATGGCTACACTCCCTGAAGCAATCTACAGATTCAATGCAATCCCTATCAAGCTACCAATGGCATTTTTCACAGAACTAGAAAATTTTTTTTTACAATTTGTATGGAAACACAAAAGACCCCGAATAGCCAAAGCAATCTTGAGAAAGAAAAACGGAGCTGGAGGAATCAGTCTCCCTGACTTCAGACTATACTACAAAGCTACATTAATCAAGACAGTATGGTACTGGCACAAAAACAGAAATAAAGATCAATGGAACCGAATAGAAAGCCCAGAGATAAACCCATGCACCTTATATTTGATAAAGAAGTCAAGAATATACAATGGAGAAAAGACAGCCTCTTTAATAAGTGGTGCTGGGAAAACTGGACAGCTACATGTAAACTTGAAAGGCTGCTCAACATCACTAATCATTAGAGAAATGAAGAAGATATACAAAGAAGATATACAGAAAAAGAAGATATACAGATTGCCACCAAACACTTGAAAGGCTGCTCAACATCACTAATCATTAGAGAAATGAAGAAGATATACAAAGAAGATATACAGAAAAAGAAGATATACAGATTGCCACCAAACACTTGAAAGGCTGCTCAACATCACTAATCATTAGAGAAATGAAGAAGATATACAAAGAAGATATACAGAAAAAGAAGATATACAGATTGCCACCAAACACTTGAAAGGCTGCTCAACATCACTAATCATTAGAGAAATGAAGAAGATATACAAAGAAGATATACAGAAAAAGAAGATATACAGATTGCCACCAAACACTTGAAAGGCTGCTCAACATCACTAATCATTAGAGAAATGAAGAAGATATACAAAGAAGATATACAGAAAAAGAAGATATACAGATTGCCACCAAACACTTGAAAGGCTGCTCAACATCACTAATCATTAGAGAAATGCAAATCAAAACTACAATAAGGTATAACCTCACAGCAGTCAGAATGGCCATTATCAAAAAATCTACAGAGAAAAAATGCTGGAGAGGGTGTGGGGAAAAAGGAACCCTCTTGCACTGTTGGTGGGAATGTAAAGTGATACAGCCACTCTGGAGAACAGTATGGAGGTTCCTTAAAAAACTAAAAATAGAACTACCATACGACCCAGCAATCCCACTACTGGGCATATACCCTGAGAAAACCATAATTCAAAAAGAGTCATTATATATGGAATCTAAAAAAAAAAAAAAATGGTTCTGATGAACCTAGGAGCAGGACAGGAATAAAGAGGCAGACATAGAGAATGGACTTGAGGACATGGGGAGGGGGAAGTGTAAGCTGGGACGGGATGAAGTGAAAAAGTAGCATTGACATATATACACTACCAAATGTAAAACAGATAGCTAGTGGGAAGCAGCTGCATAGCACAGGGAGATCAGCTCGGTGCTCTGTGACCACCTAGAGCCGTGGGATACAGAGGGTGGGAAGGAGGTGCAAGAAGGAAGGGATATGGGGACATATGTATACATATAACTGATTCACTTTGTTATAAAGCAGAAACTAACACAACATTGTAAAGCAATTATACTCCAGTAAAGATGTTAAAAAAATTATTTTTTTAACTCCATACTGAAAGTAGAATAAGAGCAGAAAAAATTAAAGTCACAACATTATGCCCTTAACTGATGTAATTTCAGTAAAGACAAACTATGTAGAATGCATGTAGGTGACTGGAATAAGACTTACAAAAGCCATGCATAATAGGTTAAAGGCTAAGCATTTCACAACATTCCAAGTTTGGGATTGCAGCCTGAAAAAATTAACCCTGGCACCAGTTCTTTCAAGAAAACATTGACAGGCATTATCCAATGAAGAGAGAAGAAAACAGAAATATAAAACACATTAATACCAAAGGAATGGGTGTGCTGAAATCCTATTATGTCTACACACAGAGCACAAAGTTATATATTCATTTGTAACTGAAAGAAAAAAATAACACAGATTATGACATATTCTTTTAGAGGACTGATACTTCAAAACAATGGATCAGTTTCTGAAGATAATGATATAAATCTAAAATAAAATTAAATCTAATATTATTTCAGCTATGTGTAAACTCAGCAAGAGAAGAAAGAGTTGGAGAGTTAGTGAAGAAGTGTGGGCAGTCAGTAGCCAGACAGGAGTCAGGGGATTGGGGATATGTCCTCTCCATTCACACACACTCCTCCATATTATGATGCATCTACCCCATAACTGTGAAATAATGTTACCAGGGAAAGTTCCAAGGCCCACTGAAGTTAAGAATTATACTGTAGGAAACTCATGACTGCAGAAAGCATAACAGCATATGAAATTACCTATGCAAACATAGGTGACATAATGCATGATTCTCTTTCTTCTAGGTCTGTGTGAAAATTGCAAAATTTTTAACACAAGAGAAACTAAAAATAAACTAATGAAAAACCACTGCAACAGGGCTTCCCTGGTGGCGCAGTGGTTGAGAGTCCGCCTGCCGATGCAGGGGACACGGGTTCGTGTCCCGGTCTGGGAAGATCCCACATGCCGCGGAGCGGCTGGGCCCGTGAGCCATGGCCACTGAGCCTGCGCGTCCGAAGCCTGTGCTCCGCAACGGAAGAGGCCACACAGTGAGAGGCCCGCGTACCGCAAAACAAACAAACAAACAAAAAAAACCACTGCAACGAAAGATGTATTTCTATATGCTTACTTTCAGATGCTGTATATAGGGTTTTTTTTCCTCTCTTCAGGTAAAAGATACTGAAATATAAAGTACTTAGTAAAGCTAGTTTCTAGAGCTACATGAAAGGTAATGAAAAACATATACATTTTAGGGTTTATTGAACCAATGAAGCAGGAGAAGAAAATAGGTAAAAACACTACCTTGGTTTTCTATAACGTGCTCTAATGTGGAGTTAGAAAATCAACGGTAAGTGGATGTGGACTAAATATACTCAAAATAGAGGCCTCAAATTATCCTATGTGTCTAGGAAGCCTTGTTCATTAAAGGCTACTACCTATTAAGCTCTAACTACTTGCTATATGTAACATTATTTCGATGAATCTTTCCAACCACTCAATGAGGAGAATATTATTTTCCTACTTTAGTTAAGAGAGTTTGTGTATCTTGTCCAACATCACACATCTGGTAAGAGGCAGAACCAGGACTCAAACTTAGAAATTTTCTGTGATTTCAAAGCCTGTTATTTAAAACACTCTACTATCTAACTTTTGGTTAGAGACAGCAGCTCAATTCCAGGGTAGAGCAGACTCATAAAAACTGCCTGCCTGTTTAAATTTCAGATTTGTATCTTGGATCAAAACAGGTTATATAACCTTGATATAGGAACATCAGGCATCACCCTCATTTACCAAACTTCCACTTCAACTGGAAATTGTAAAGCCTAATAACGCAGCAAAGGGAATTGTAGGAGAGATTTATCTATCTATAGCTTAAATGACTTGATCTCTGTCTCATTTTAAACATCAGTTAATTAATTAATTAATCAATGCCATTAAAAGACTGGGATGTAGAATACGCATGAGAATGTGGACAACTAAAATGGAGGATATAAAAGCAACGATAAGGACTAGGTGAAGACATTTCAAGGATTAATGATTAGAAATGATTAGAAAGAAAAAGTGAAATGTGATGAGTGGGAGTAAAATAGGATACTGAGAAATGTTAAGACCATGTGGTTGCCAAGGAGACACCAAATCATGCTGTGGATGACCTAGCTAGAAGAAATATTCATAACAGAGAAAATAGTTTTGAGAGAGATATAAAGACAATCACATCCTAAAGCAGCATATGGGGAAATAAGACAAACATTTGGTTTTTGAATGCCTGGTAACAAAGAAATGTTGGGAAAAAATAGCAATAGATTTAAGAATGCCAAGGGTGGAAAACTGTCTGTGTACAGGAAGATATACCAGAGAACAATAAATGCATTTTTAGTAAAGGGCAGTGGAGGATAATTAACCAGCAGAGAATACAGAGTGACTTTGCTGGTGTCACTGAGCATCAGTAACCAAAAAAACCACCTTAGTGTTAACTTGCCTATAACCAAATTACTTTAAGTCCCGAGTAACTTATTTCTGATTCGCAAGACCAGATTTACAGAATCAATTTATTTATACCTATCGTTTAATACATTCTGCATTGTCAGCCACCAGGTGACTGCTGATGTTGCATTTATGAAGCAACATCCAATCACTAGGATTACTGTTACTATAGTTAAGAGAAGGTATGAGCAAAGCACATAGTACAAAGAAATGCATTTTTCTATAAAAACCTAACTGTTCATTTGGTTTATCTTTACTTATGACATGGCACCCAGCACAATGCCTTGTATATACTACTTGCTTATGAATTCCATTGAACAAAGCATTAATACTAACTACTCACTACTCATTATCAATGGTAAAGTGGGGGTACTTTTAGAGCAAGATCTAAAGAAATACAAATTTGGGGAACGGTTGGGATTTATATATATGTACAAACTATTTGACATCGTTTATGTTTTCTCAATTTTTTAATTAAATTGGTTGATAAAACTCAATTTTTTTTTTTTTTTTTTTTTTTTTTCAGTACGCAGGCCTCTCACTGTTGTGGCCTCTCCCATTGTGGGGCACAGGCTCCGGATGTGCAGGCTCAGCGGCCATGGCTCACGGGCCTAGCCGCTCCGCGGCATGTGGGATCCTCCCAGACCAGGACACGAACCCGTGTCCCCTGCATCGGCAGGTGGACTCTCAACCACTGCGCCACCAGGGAAGCCCAAAACTCAATTTTTAATGGAGCAAATTTTAACCATTCTTCTCTCTTATTATTCAAATAATAAGAAGCTTTAGGCCTTTACATAGCTCAAAAATTTTTTGAAAAAATGATGAAACTTTACTTGGTACAGTAAATATTTTTGATGGTATCATCTTCTACACACACATACATTCTCACCAACTTGTTTCAACATAAGAAAGAATTGCTCTTTGCTTAATATGACTCTATTACTTGGTAAATGTGAGAAGAATGTGTACATGCTTACATACAAGGGAGTGGGTGCTCCAGTAGAGTATCCTGTACTTCTCAGAAAGAATCATAAAAAATAAACCAAATTTTAAAGGAATACATGGAAATTCAATTGATAAAAAAAGAAAATTATACTAAGTAAATATATCACTATGTTTAAAGGGAAAGAAATTTATTGAGAATGATATCTAATTTATACTTTAACAATAGCAAACTTTCACAGTTTTTCCCCAAACACCACTGTTAACATATATTCTTACACTGAAAGTAGTATTGTAGCTGGTTTATTTCCATCTTTAGGAACTGCCATGGTATTCTTTGTTAAATTTGGTGCTTGAAATGCCTCATGAAAAGTGCAAGCCCTTCTGTCTTTAAGATCTTCACAAGCAAAAAGCATCCTTGCAAAAATAACCACATTTAATTCATTATAATAATGATGATGTTGTTTCCTTTTTTCCTCAATCTTTATTCTTAAGTAGCAGATACAATATTCACTTTGTTTCTTAATATGACAGATTTGGATTAAATTACATGTCAGTTAAGATAAACTTTAGTAACTGATCTTTATCAGATCAAGCTATTAACAGAAGCTGCTGTTGCATGTAATGCATTCCTCCCTCTTTGTGGCCTTGTTTTGGAGATTAATTTTCAAGTTTCTCCTCACTCATGGAATCAACCAGCTTCACCTTAAAAAAGCATATTTCAATGAAACTGAGCATTAAAAGATATCATTCACCTACTTCATTAGCTCAATTTAGAGCAATATCAGAAATATTATTTTGACTTTCTATGAATACCTTTCTTTAAGGATAAAGTTTAAAGAACTGTATAATAAATAATGATATAAAGCATATAATAAATTTTTAAATGCAGCTTAGTCAAGATTTCAAATGTTGGCCTGAATTTTAGTTTGCTCTAAATAATAAAAATTACTCCATGGTAAAATGAGTATATTTCTATTTTATTTAAAATAAAAATGAATTCCTTGAATGTTTAATTTGGCAGGTGTTCTGGATTCTTCATGTAAAAAGAGCTAAATTAAAACAAATGATATTCAAATATTTTGATTCACTATTCAAGGGACTAGTCTTGTTTTATACCTCACTGCTGTAATTTGAGAAATATCTTTAAATGTACGATATATTTTAGGTTATAGCATAGTTAACCAATTGTTTTTTCCCTTTTTCCCTAGTAATTTCACAATAAAATGGCAATAGACTGGTTGGGGGCAGCATATGTGACTAGGAGGCTTCTGAGTCTCTTCAATTTATGTCAAACTATATTTATTTCTGCATTTTTCAGTCCTATTAATTAAAAACACAAAGACTTATTCAGAGTGCCACAGCAATCACTGCAAAATTATTTGGCCTCTAGATATTTGAAGACCTTGTCTTGTGACCTTGTCAAATATAATGATTTTTGAAAAATGGCACTCAAATCGGAAATGTTTTTCTTAATTATATTGGCTACTTTCAGTATGAGGTCATCATTTAAATATGTGTTGGTGTTTTGAGTGAGGAGTGTGTATGTATGGTTAGATGGGCTTGCAAGGATGAGAATCTGAGAAGCCAGGAAGAAAGTATAAATAATCCATCATGCGTTAGAAAAATTGTACTTTTATTTATCATTTCTTTTACTCTCAAGTATTGGCGATATTACTTTTGTATAAGTAAAATGAATAGGCAGCTGCTGCAGTGCTGGAGTCTTTTTCTGCAGAATTGGAGATGGGTTGAAATTTCACAATGTCCAAGGTCTGAGCATGCTCAGTAGCAATAATCATAACTCGGCCACTTAAATGCAGTGCAAAAGTACTGTTGCTTGTTGATGGAAAAATACAAAACCTCTGAATTATCCCCATCGTCCTTGAAGTAAACTGACTTGTGTGTCTGAAGCAGTTCAACCCTGTGCCTTTTCCAGCACAACTGTACTCAGATTTCTGACTTGCTTTTAAACGGTAAGAACAGCTCCAAGGTGCTGCTGATTAGGATTATTAGTTGGCTTCTAAGCACCTGACAAGACCTGGAGGGGCAACCTAGCTTCTCCTGGCAGCTAGAGTTTATGGTATCTTATGCTATAATATTCATCACATACATCTTCATCGCACTGTCACTTCACAAGAATAAATATTCTCATTTTATGTTGACTAGAACATTGCCCTGCAAAGCTGAAGGTGCCGCCAAAATAACCTTGATCAGTAAGAGAGTATCATTTAGGTAGAACAGGAAAAATGTGCTATTTTGCACAAGAGGAGGTTCATTAATTCTCTGTAGCAATGTCTCATTATCAAATGGCTTCTTTTGAAATGCTGAGTTGTACAGAGCATTGAGAAGAACTAAATCATAATGACTCATATTTGGAGAATGACTTGCTTACATATTAGAATTTAATCAATTTGAATATGATAACTTGGCACAGCATTTATGTCAACCTCATCCTGCTATTGCACACTGCAGATGCTAGAACACCAAAACCTACATGTGCCCCATGCTCTTGTAGATAGGGTTCTAGCAATCAGGTTAACTACTTTCTGCCATTTTGCAAGAAGTAAGGCTGGTGATTTGGCTATTGCTGCTGACAAGTGTATGTGAGGAGATGTTGGACTTTTCTGCACCTGTCACTAGCTGCATGATTGTCAAGAGGCAGTTGTGGTGTGAGCAGTAGTGGTTCCCTGATAATACAACCTCATTTAGGGCACTGTTCTTAAACTTATAAGTTACAATAGCAGCAGCATGATTTTCAGTTTTCTGGTTGTGACAGAGGTAAGAGCTCTGCTGACAGACCGATCTAGAAATGGTCTTCTCATTCTTATGTGAAGGCCAGGCCTAAGCCCCCTTATTCTATCTGTTCTAAAAATGCCTATTTTAATTACTGTATTAAATCCCTTCTGCCTAAAGTATTTTGAGTGGTTTTTGTTTACTGCAAGGTAATTCGGACAGAATTATTCTTGTTTTCCATAGGAAAGTTCAAGATTGGATAATGAAAGGGACTGCTAGGGATTTCAGCTTCTTTAATTATAGAATAGTTTATTGTAGGCTGATTCTCCCTCCAAGAAGAATGAGAAGAGTTGGACTAAATATAAACTTATATCTGTGTGAATGTAGTTCCAAATGAATACTGATGATATGAAACAATGATAATAAGGTATTTCAGAGTTTAAAATATCCAGAGAAATAAAATGTATGACAGTTGCACATGAGTCAGGAGGGGATATAAGTGGAACTGAAGTGTTCTAAGTTTCTTGGATTTCCAGGAAATTGTAAAAGGATGTATGCAGGTTGTACTCACTAGCATAACCACAAAAAGGCCAATAAAAAATGTACAGCTAACAATCTAATAGAGGTAATATGAAATTTAAAAATAGTTGATTAATCCAGGTAAAGGAAAGAAAGAAAAGAAAAAGGAACATAAAGCAGTTTGGACAAATATAAAACAAATAATAAGATGATAGATTAAAACCTCAAAGTAAATGAATTACAGTAAATGGAAACAGACAAAACAGATCAAAACTGTCAGACTGGAAAAAGAACAAAACTCAATTCAATGTTGCATACAAATTGCTCATGACTTAACATAAAAAGACCAAAAGAAAAGAGAATGGAAAAAGGATATGCCATGTGAACACCAGCCAAAAGAAAGTTGATGGAAGTGTTCTATTATAAGACAAAGGAGGTTTTAAGACATTACCACAAAAGGAGGAATATTTCATAATTATAAAATAGCCAAATAAACCAAGAATGATGATCATTCTGAATGTCTGGCATAACCTCGAATATGTAAAGCAAAAATTGGTGAAATTAAAAGAAGACTTAGGTAATCACAATGGGAGACTTCAACACACAGCCCTCAGAAATTAATAGAACAAGCTAACAAAAAAATCAGTAGGAAAGAAACGATTTAAAAGCACAAATTAAAAGTTGATCTAGTAGATATATACAAAAAATAATGACTTGAACAACTGCAGACTACACATTATTTTTAAGTGTAAATGGGATATTTGGTAAAATAAAAGAGAATAGTTTCTGATCAGAGTAGAGAAATTTTTTTTAAAAAAAGCTAGAAGTCGGGCTTCCCTGGTGGCGCAGTGGTTGAGAATCTGCCTGCCAATGCAGGGGACACGGGTTTGAGCCCTGGTCTGGGAAGATCCCACATGCCGCGGGGCAGCTGGGCCCGTGAGCCACAATTACTGAGCCTGCGCGTCCGGAGCCTGTGCTCCGCAACAAGAGAGCCATGATCGTGAGAGGCCTGCGCACCGCGATGAAGAGTGGCCCCCACTTGCCACAACTAGAGAAAGCCCTCGCACATAAATGAAGACCCAACACAGCCATAAATAAATAAATAAATAAATATTAAAAAACGTTAAAAAAAAAAAGCTAGAAGTCAATAACAAAACTATAATGTAAAAAATACTAAAATGTTTAGAAATGAAATAATACTCTACTAAAAAACCTATGGTTCAAGGAGGAAATCACAATGGAAAATAGAAATAAAGACTGAGAATTAAAGTATGACATATTATATTTATGAGATAGAGCTACAGCCATGCTTAGACAGTTATTGCCTTAAATGCATATATTAGAAAAGAATCTCACCTTCTATATCAGGAAGATAGGAAAAGAATGCCAAATAAAACTCAAAGAAAGAGTACAAAGTAATAAGAAAAATAATAGAAAAAAATCAATATGATAGGAAAGAATTGTTTTCTATTTCAACAAAGGCAAAAGTTGGTTTTTCAAAGTGACTTTAAAAATGATAGAGCCTTGCTCCTTGGTATATATCCCCCCAAAACAAAAACATTAATCTGAAAAGATACATGCACCCAATAGTCATAGCAGCATTATTTACAATTACCAAGCTATGGAAGCAACCTAAGTGTCTATCAACAGATGAATGGATAAAGAAGATGTGAGAGATATATATATATATATATATATATATATATATATACACAATGGAATACGGCTCAGCCATTAAAAAGAACGGAATTTTGCCACTTGCAGCAACATGAATGGACTTGGGAGGGCATTATGCTAAGTAAAATAAGTCAGACAGAGAAAGACAAATATGTATGACATCACTTATATATGGAATCTAAAACAATACAACAAACTAGTGAATATAACAAAAAAGAAGGAGACGAACAGATATAGAGAACAAACTACTGGCTACCATTGGGGAGAGGGAAGGGAGGAGGGGCAATATAGAACTTGAGGTTTAAGAGGTACAAACTATTATGTACAGAATAAGCTACAAGGATATATTGTACAACACAAGGAATATATCCAATATACTTTTTTACATCTTTATTGGAGTATAACTGTTTTACAATGGTGTGTTAGTTTCTGCTGTATAATTTCTGCTTTATAACAAAGTGAATCAGCTATACGTATACATACATCCCCAAATCTCCTCCCTCTTGCGCCTCCCTCCCACCCTCCCTATCTCACCCCTCTAGGTGGTCACAAAGCACAAAGCACAAAGCACTGTGCTATGAGGCTGCTTCCCTCTAGCTATCTATTTTACATTCGGTAGTGTATATATGTCCATGCCACTCTCTCACTTCGTCCCAGCTTACCCTTCCCCCTCCCCGTGTCCTCAAGTCCATTCTCTACATCTGCGTCTTTATTCTTGTCCTGCCCCTAGGTTCTTCAGAACCAATTTTTTTTCTTAGATTCCATATTTATGTGTTAGCATATGGTACTTGTTTTTCTCTTTCTGACTTACTTCACTCTGTATGACAGACTCTATAGCCAATATTTTATAATAACTATAAATGGAGTATAACCTTAAAAAATTATGAATCATTATACTGTGTACCTGTAACTTATATATTGCACATCAACTATACTTCAATAAAAAAATAAGATAAAATAATAACCAGCCCAGAGAAGCGATGTTCACTAATGTTATGGGAGGTATTTATCAACAAGTATAAATTATAAACTATTATAATTATTGCTATTTAGAGTTAATAAAGAAGCATTTTCCTTTTTCTCTTATACTGAGATTACAGCAGCTAGATGAAAAAAGAAAAACAGTTCTTCAGTCTATGTACAGTCAAGAAACCAAGAAGAGAATGTTGTGTGCTCTGTTTACCCAGAAAAAAGGACACCCATGATCTGTAGTATACTCACCAAAACTCTGCCTTGCTGAAGCCAAGAGAAGGCCTTTGTTATGCCACTGTAGTAGAATAATTTGGGTTTGTGTTTTGCTCTATGCACACCTCAGTAGTTCCAAGAAGGCAGCCAAACCCTTAATATCTTAAAGGGCACAGAGTGGAAGCCTCTTGGATTCTACAGCTCTTCCTGACTCTTGCCTACACTCACTTAAGAGGTATGTCCATGTGTCCTGGAAGCAGATGGGATAGTTGGAGTATCTTCTAGGGCAACAAAAGGGAAGAGGAAAAGTTTTCTCAATATTGGAAAGAGGTCAGGATTTAGAAGGTCCAGTGAGATACAGAATCTGGTAAGACAAGGAGTGTCAGTGTGGTACACCCAGAGAGGTTGGATGCTTTGCCCCCAGTACTTTCAGAGGTTCCTGAACACCAAGCATGGACTAGAAGCAGTGGAGAAGCAAAGTCTAAAAGGACCAAGGTAGCTGGATAATGGCTTTCTCCATATTATCCAGTGAGATCCAATGATCAATGACCTGAGCTATGATCTTCACTCTGCTCTGGCACCATTTAAGATACTGAACCTTTGCACAATGCTCGGGACAGGAAAGCACTAATAAATATTTAGTTTTAATTCCTGCCAGCCCAGAAGTGTGATGAGATTTTACTTAGATCTGCTGTTAATTTAAAGAAAATAAAGTTGTGCAATAGTTTTTACCAGAAAAACTTTTTTTAAATGATAGAGCCTTGGAAAGTTGATGAAAAAGAAATATAGGGCTTCCCTGGTGGCGCAGTGGTTGGGAGTCCGCCTGCCAATGCAGGGGACACGGGTTCGAGCCCTGGTCTGAGAAGATCCCACATGCCGCAGAGCAACTACGCCTGTGTGCCACAACTGCAGAGCCTGCGCTCTAGAGCCTGCGAGTCACAACTACTGAGCCTGCGAGCCTAGAGCCTGTGCTCCACAACAAGAGAAGCCATCGCAATGAGAAGCCCACGCACCGCAACGAGGAGTAGCCCCTGCTTGCTGCAACTAGAGAGAGCCTGCGCGCAGCAACGAAGACCCAACACAGCCAAAAATAATAAATAAATTAAAAAAAAAAAAGAAATACAAAAGGTACAAATTACCAGTATTATGAAAGAAAATTACATGTAAAATAATTAAGATATCATAAACAACTTAATACCAATAAATCTGGAAATTTAGAAGAGCAAGACAACCATCTGGAAAAACACATTAAAAACACATCTAAGTAGAAATAAAAATCTAAGTACATTTAATAAATAAATTTAATTTCTAATTGAATAATTTACCACAAAGAAAACACCAGGCCTAGGTGGCATCACTGGCAAATTCTTCCAGTCATTTTTGAAAGAATACCAAACCTATGCAAATTTATCCAGAGATAGAAAAGAAGGAAACTTTCCAAACAGACTTTATAGGGCCAAATAAACTTGATACTAAAGCTTGATATGAATATTACAGTAAAGAAAAGTTATAGATCAATTCCTCTCATGAACATAGATGTTGGACAATGAATATGAAACATGAATATAAAGTTTTAAACCAAGTCTAACCACATAGAACAAAGGTGATACACATCATAACGCAGTTGAATTTATTCCAGGAATTCAGGATTGGTATAACATTCAAAAATAAACAAATTCCTTACCATATTAACATCAAAAAAAAGAAAAATTATATGATTATCTCATTAGATGTCGTGGCAGATAGAATAATGTTCCCCTCCCCTGAGGCTGTCCACACGCAATCTTCAAAACCTGTAAATATGTTACTTTACATGGCAAGACAACTTTGCAGATGTGATTAGGTTAAGGACCTTGAGATTGGGTGATCAACCTGGAATACCAGGTGGGTCCATTCTAATAACATGAGTCCTTAAGAGTGAAGAACCTCTCCCCGCTGTGGCCAGAGAGATGAAATGTGAGAAAGATTGAACCCCTACCTGCCTCTGCCCATACTGGCTTTAAAGACTGAGGAAGGCGGCCAAAAAATGCAGCAGCACCTGGAATCTGGAAATAGCCCTCAGATTACAACCAGCAAAAAATAAATAAATAAATATATGGGGACCTTAGTTATACAACCACAAGGAACTGAATTCTGCCAATACCTGGAATGAGCAAGGAAACTGATTCTCCCCTACAACCTCTAGTAATGAAGGCAGGTCTGTGGACACTCTGATTTTAACCTGAAACACTCATGCCAGGCTTCTGACCTACAAAAGTGTAAAATAATAAATTTGTTTTGTTTTAAGCTACTAAATTTGTGGCAATTTGTTATGTCAGCAATAGAAAACTAATACAAAGATAAAAAAGCTTTTGATAGATTTCAATACCCATTCATAATTTTTAATATTATTTGCAAAATAATAATATAAGTAGTCTTTTTAATCTGATGATGGGTGTCTACAAAAAAACACGTATGTTTACATAAACATCATACTTAGTAGTAAAATATTGAAAGTATTCTCCCCGAGATAAGAAATGAGACAAAGTTGTATAATATCATGACTCATATCCAACAGTGTTCTGGAGGTCCTAGCCAATAACGAAGCTGAGCAAAAGAAGTAAAATTTATAAGGATTGGAAATAAAGAATAAAACAGTTAAAATGATTGTGAATGCAAAATTCTAAAAGAATCTAAGGGAAATTCCTGGAATTAAAAATTGAAGTTTTTTTATATTATCCATTTCACTGGATGCAAGGTCATATAAAAATTAACTGTATTTTTATATATCAGCAACAAAATATTAGAAAACAAAATTTTAAAAAATTATACCATTTACATGAGGAAAACATCAATGCCTACAAATTACCTCATGCAAGATATGCAATAGCTCTTCACATAAAACTATACAAAATTGGGCTTCCCTGGTGGCAAAGTGGTTGAGAGTCCACCTGCTGATGCAGGGGACACAGGTTCGTGGCCCGGTCTGG
>NC_041215.1:112054110-112056719 GCF_002837175.3 Physeter macrocephalus
GAGCCTGTGCTCTGCAACGGGAGACGCCACAATAGTGAGAGGCCCGCGTACTGCAAAAACAAACAAACAAACAAAAAAACTATACAAAATTATTGAAATGTATCAAATAAGACCTAGTTGAAGTTGTTGATTTTTCCTAAAGTGATCTATAAATTCAATGTAATATATAATTTAGTTTACTAATTCCAAATTGTATATGAATATGTATAGGTTCAAGGGTAAAAAATACAATTTTAAAGAGGAACCATTTTGAGTGTATACTCTATGAATTATCAAAACTTAAAATAAAGCTATAGCAATTAAGATAGTGTGCTCTTGTCACAAGAATAGATAAACAGACCAACAGAATAAAACAGAGAATACAGGAACAGAATCACAGATATTAGATCCTTGAATTATGGTGAAGATACTCAGATCATTTGAAAAGGGAAAGTGTTTTCAATAAATGATGCTAAGTGAATAGGAAAGTCATGGTTTAAAAAAGGACTTTTATATCATACCATCAACATTAATTTTAGGTATACTGTACATCTACATATAAAACCTAATCAAAAGACTTCTGGAAATTAACTTGGAAAAATGCCTTACAACCTTATGTTGGGGACAGCCAGGATGAAGAATGTCCTTCAGAATATGCTCTCTGACTACAGTGTAAATAAATTAGAAATCAATAAACTAAGATATCTAGGATACTAAACAACACAGTATTTTGAATTTAAGTGACAATTATAATCACAAAAGAAATTAGAAAATACTTTAAACCTAAAGGTAATAAAAATGCAACATAAAAAATGGGGAGATGCAACTAAAGCAATATTTAGAGAGGATTTCAATTTAATTGCTTATATTAGAAATAAATGTCCAGAGTGGCTAAGACTCCACACTCCCAATGCAGGGGGCACGGGTTTGATCCCTGGTTAGGGAACTAAGATCCCACATGTTGCATGGTGCAGCCAAAAAAAAAAAAAACTACCCGATAGGCTAAGAAGCAAGAAAATAGGACTTATAACCAAGAGAAATATCACTCAAAAGTAAAGGAAAGCAGAAATAAGAGAGATGATGAAACTAGGAATGAATGGATCTTAAAAAGGCAAAAATGTTAATGTTCAAATATTTAAAGGAAAACATGAACACAGTGAAGAGAAAAATGTTAGAGTCAAAAAAAATGGAATCTCTAGATGCATCAGAAATGTAAATTATCAGTAATGTAAATGTAAATTATAATTATCAGTAATGATATTAAATATAATGAATTTTTACAATGCAGATATTGGCAAAATTAATTTTTTTATTAGCAAAATTAATTTAAAAAATTGTTTCAAATATATGCTGTCTATATGAGAAACATTTTATAGTCAGATACAAAAAGTCTGAAATATGAATATGTAAATAAAATCCTCTACAAACTTCTAACAATTCAAGTCCAAAAACATATAAAAAGGATTATACACTAGAATCATGTGATTAATCTCAGAAAATTCAAGATTGGTTCAACATATAAAAATCAAACAATATTATAATAAACCATTTTAATATGATAAAGGACAACAACCACATGATCATCTCAACTGATGTAGAAAAAGCATTTGAAAAAACCCAATACTCTTTCATGATAAAAATACTCAACAAACCATAAACAGATGTGAACTTCCTGAACCTGATAAAGGATATCCATGAAAAACCCACAGCTAACATCAAACTTACTAGTGAAAGACTGAAATATTTACTCTAAAATCAGGAACATGAAAAGGATATATGCTTTCACTGATATTCAGCATTGTACTGAAGTTTCTAGTCAGGGAAATCAGAAAGAAAAAATAATGGCATGCATATTAAAAAGGAAGGAGCAAAACTATATCTATCTGCAGATGACATGGTTTTAATTATAGAAAATCATAGGAATTTTAAAAAAACTATCAGAGCTAATAAATGAGTTCTGCAAGCCTGCAGAAAATAAGATCCATTGTATTTCTATAAATTATCAACAAACAATCCAAAAATATAATTAAGAAAACAGTTCCATTTGTAAGAATATCAAAAAGAATACGATACTTAGAAATAAATTTAACAAAAGAAGTGTAAGGAGAAGCAAGAAGAACCTCAGTCCTGCAGCCTGTGGAACAAAAACCACATTCACAGAAAGATAGACAAGATGAAAAAGCAGAGGGCTATGTACCAGAAGAAGGAACAAGATAAAACCCCAGAAAAACAACTAAATGAAGTGGAAATAGGCAAACTTCCAAATAAAGAATTCAGAATAATGATAGTGAAGATGATCCAGGACCTCAGAAAAAGAATGGAGGCAAAGATCAAGAAGATAAAAGATATGTTTAACAAAGACCTAGAAGAATTAAAGAACAAACAAACAGAGTTGAACAATACAATAACGAAATGAAAACTACACTAGAAGGAATCAATAGCAGAATAACTGAGGCAGAAGAACGGATAAGTGACGTGGAAGACAGAATGGTGGAATTCACTGCTGTGTAACAGAATAAAGAAAAAAGAATAAAAAGAAATGAAGAAAGCCTAAGAGACCTCTGGGACAACATTAAACGCAACAACATTCGCATTATAAGGGTCCCAGAAGGAGAAGAGAGAGAGAGAAG
>NC_041215.1:112056993-112057349 GCF_002837175.3 Physeter macrocephalus
AGAGAGAGAGAGAAGGGACCAGGGAAAATATTTGAAGAGATTATAGTCGAAAACTTCCCTAACATGGGAAAGGAAATAGACACCCAAGTCCAGGAAGAACAGCGAGTCCCATACAGGATAAACCCAAGGAGAAACATGCCAAGACACACAGTAATCAAATTGGGAAAAATTAAAGACACAGAAACATTATTGAAAGCAGCAAGGGAAAAACGACAAATAACATACAAGGGAACTCCCATAAGGTTAACAGCTGATTTTTCAGGAGAAACTCTACAAGGCAGAAGGGAGTGGCAGGACATATTTAAAGTGATGAAGGAGAAAAACCTACAACCAAGATTACTCTACCCAGCAAGGAT
>NC_041215.1:112057526-112058212 GCF_002837175.3 Physeter macrocephalus
ATATCGATAATTACCTTAAACGTGAATGGATTAAATGCTCCAACCAAAAGACACAGGCTTGCTGAATGGATACAAAAACAAGACCCATATATATGATGTCACAAGAGACCAACTTCACACCTAGGGACTAATACAGACTGAAAGTAAGGGGATGGAAAAAGATTCCATGCAAACGGAAATCAAAAGAAAGCTGGAGTAGCTATACTCATATCAGATAAAATAGACTTTAAAATAAAGAATGTTACAAGAAACAAGGAAGAACACAAAATAACGATCAAGGGATCAATCTAAGAAGAAGCTATAACAATTATAAATATATATGCACCCAACATAGGAGCACCTCAATACATAAGGCAACTGCTAACAGCTATAAAAGAGGAAATCGACAGTAACACAATAATAGTGGGGGACTTTCACACCTCACTTACACCAATGGACTGATCATGCAAAATGAAAATAAATAAGGAAACAGAAGCTTTAAATGACACAATAGACCAGATAGATTTAATTGACATTTACAGCACATTCCATCCAAAAACAGCAGACTACACTTTCTTCTCAAGTGCTCACGGAACATTCTCCAGGATAGATCACATCTTGGGTCACAAATCAAGCCTCAGTGAATTTAAGAAAATTGAAATCATATCAAGCATCTTTTCTGACCACAACGCTATGAGATTAGAAAT
>NC_041215.1:112059588-112060608 GCF_002837175.3 Physeter macrocephalus
ATAGAGAATCCTAAAAATGCCACCAGAAAACTACTAGAGCTAATCAATGAATTTGGTAAAGTTGCAGGATACAAAATTAATGCACAGAAATCTCTTGCATTCCTATACACTAATGATGAAAAACCTGAAAGAGAAATTATGGAAACACTCCCATTTACCATTGTAACAAAAAGAATAAAATACCTTGGAATACGCCTACCTAGGGAGACAAACAACCTGTATGCAGAAAACTATAAGACACTGATGAAAGAAATTAAAGATGATACAAACAGATGGAGAGATATACCATGTTTTTGGATTGGAAGAATCAACATTTTGAAAATGACTATACTACTCAAAGCAATCTACAGATTTAATGCAATCCCTATCAAATTACCAATGGCATTTTTTACAGAACTAGAACAAATCATCTTAAAATTTGTATGGAGACACAAAAGACGCCGAATAGCCAAAGCAGTCATAAGGGAAAAAAACGGAGCTGGAGGAATCAGACTCCCTGACTTCAGACTATACTACAAAGCTACAGTCATGAAGACAATATGGTACTGGCACAAAAACAGAAACATAGATCAATGGAACAAGATAGAGCCCAGAGATAAACCCATGCACCTATGGTCAACTAATCTATGACAAAGGAGGCAAAGATATACAATGGAGAAAAGATAGTTTCTTCAATAAGTGGTGCTGGGAAAACTGGTAAAAGAATGAAATTAGAACACTCTCTAACACTGTACACAAAAATAAACTCAAAATGGATTAGAGACCCAATTCTCGCCTCATTGTACTGAACAATTATTTATTAAACCTCCGTAGTATTTATAGACTATAATATTTCTGCTTTTTTAAAAGAATTAATGCTTTTTTAAAAATAAATTTATTTATTTATTTTTGGCTGCATCGGGTCTTTGTTGATGCATGTGGGCTTTCTGTAGTTGCGGCAAATGGGGGCTACTCTTCGCTGTGGTGCGCGGGCTTCTCATTGTGGTGGCTTCTCTTGTTGCGGAGCACGGGCTCTAGGCG
>NC_041215.1:112060666-112086395 GCF_002837175.3 Physeter macrocephalus
AAAAACCAAACAACCCAATCCAAAAATGGGCAGAAGACCTAAATAGACATTTCTCCAAAGAAGATATAGATTGCCAACAAACACATGAAAGAATGCTCAACATCATTAATCATTAGAGAAATTCAAGTCAAAATTACAATGAGATATCATCTCACACCGGTCAGAATGGCCATCATCAAAAAATCTACAAACAATAAATGCTAGAGAGGGTGTGGAGAAAAGGGAACCCTCTTGCACTGTTGGTGGGAATGTAAGTTGATACAGCCACTATGGAGAACAGTATGGAGGTTCCTTAAAAAACTAAAAATAGAATTACCATATGATCCAGCAATCCCACTACTGGGCATATACCCAGAGAAAACCATAATTCAAAAAGACACATGCACCCCAATTTTCGTTGCAGCACTATTTACAATAGCTAGGTCATGGAAGCAACCTAAATGCCCATTGACAGACGAATGGATAAAGATGATGTGCTACATATATACAATGGAATATTACTCAGCCTTAAAAAGGAACAAAATTGAGTCATTTGTTGAGACGTGGATGGACCTAGAGACTGTCATACAGAGTGAAGTAAGTCAGAAAGAGAAAAACAAATATCATATATTCACGCATGTATGTGGAACCTAGAAATATGGTACAGATGAACCGGTCTGCAGGGCAGAAGTTGAGACACAGATGTAGAGAACAAACGTATGGACACCAAGGGGGGAAAACCGCGGTGGGGTGGGGATGGTGGTGTGCTGAATTGGGTGATTGGGATTGACATGTACACCCTGATGTGTATAAAATTGATGACTAATAAGAACCTGCAGTATAAGAAAACAAACAAACAAAAAAACAACTAATACTAAACTTTCTTTGGGTTATTTGTATGGAAATATGTTAATATAAATGCTTTAGACATTACATGAAATTTCTAAGAATCTTATATGTTTTGGTACAATGTTATAAGTCATAATTCTAGTTATTACTATAAAATAACTAAATTTCCTTGCCAATTGCATTATTATGAACTTTCATCAAATCTTTCGTGGTCATTTTTAAGTCTTTTGTCATTTACAGACAGTTTTGGGTGTACTCTGATGTTTTTGCAAAAATGTTCCTATAAAAGGGTTTCATCTTCAAGGAATTCATGGAAAAGACTCTGACAAGTACGGGTTTCTTGTAACTGACTATACTGCTGAAGAGAATGAATAAGCATTTTCAGAACTCTAATGGAAAACTGATGAATTCATAAAAGTGCTAACAAAAGATCAAGATAAAAAAAATTAATTACATGGGACTGAGTGAACTGATGAGGATGATTATAATTTTTGTGACTTTCTGTTTGAATTAAAAAAAAAATCCCACAAGGACTCAGAGGCAAAAAATATGCAAATCAATTTTCCCTGCAAAGTAAAGGAGCTGTTACAGTGGAGGATTAGTGGACTGAATGTCAATATTATGACATAATATGAGTGTGTTTCGTGTTTGGTAATTGCAATCGTTGTTTTTGTTGTGGTCATCCATTTACAATGCTTGGTGTCAGTTTATTTATCTCTTGTAAAAATAAAATACAGTGTGTGTATGTGAAAGAAAAAAAAAAAAAAGGCTACTCTTCCCATCCTGCACTGAATTGTCTTGACAAAAAAAAAAGAAGTGTAAGACTTGTACACTAAAAATAACACAGAACAATTAATAAAAACCTATATAAATGTAAACATATCCTGGGTTCATGGACTGGAAGACAATGTTGTTATAACAGCAATATTCCCAAACTAATCTATAGATTTAACGTAATCCGTATCATTGAGACTCATATTTCCCAATTTCAAAAGCTATTACAAAGTGTAGTGTTTGCATAAGGATGGACATATAGGTCAATGGAACAGAAGTGAGATTCCAGAAATAAACCCTCATATTTTTTGTCAATTGATTTTCAAAGGATATGCCAAAAACAATTCAATGGCAAAGAAATGGTTTTCAGGAAATGGTACTGGGACAACTGGTCGGACCTGTACCACACACCATGTAAAAAATTAACTCAAAATGAAGCAGACACCTAAATGTGTCTGGCTGCTTTAACTTAGCAAAATGTCCTTGAGGTTTATCTTGATCGCTGCTTGTATCAATATTCTGTCCCATTAATTCTGTAGTAGCAGTCTAGTGGAGAACTATATCACAATTTGTCTATGCATTCACTAGTTTAGGAACATACGGATGGTTTCCAATTTTCAGCTATTATGAATTATGCTGCTATGAACATGAAGATAAACATCTTTGTGTGGACACGTTTTCATTTTTCTTGGGGAGATAGCTGAGAGTGGAATACCAAGGTTATATATAAGTGCACATTAAATTTTTTAAAAGCTGACAAACTCTTTTCCAAAGCGGGTATACAATTTTATACTTTTACCAGCACTTTTACCAGTATGAGAGTTCCAGTTTCTTCACATCCACACCAACACTTCATATATCCAGTCTTTGTGATTATATCCTTTCCAGTGTGTATGTACTGGTATTTCATGTTTTGAATTTGCATTTTCCTAATGGTTAATGATATTAAGCATCTTTTTATGTCTTAGTAGCCATTACCATATATTTTGTGGTAAAGTATCTATTCAAATTTTTAGTCTTTAGAGGGAGTAAGACAAGCTGTTTATCTTCTTATTATTGAGTTCTGAAGAGTTCTTTATAATTTTTATACACAAGAACATTTATAGGATACATAATTGTCGTTTTGTAAACTTCAGAGTTTCCCAGGCAAAATGTGAAATTGGCCCTTGTACATGGAGGGAGAGACTAAAAAAAGAGGCACACTACTCCAGATTGTAAGGTTTCAGGATTAATAAGCAAGGGGACTTACCTGCAAGACTTGTCTTGGGCACCTCCCTGCCAGAATCTTAAAAGTTTATATAGAGGCCTTAACTGGGTTCAGTCACATATACTAACCAGATGGTCTCAACAACACATTGCTCTCTCAAGGCTTCATACTTGAAAATGGGTCCCATGGTGCAAACGGTGGGCAGAAAGTACATCCCAAGGATGGGGTGGGGGTGAGGACCCTCTGATTCCCTGGGTCCAGCTCAATGGGCAATTGGCCATCAGGCCCTCTTGATGATCACCTCCAACAACAATTTAGAAGTATTTCCTCCCAGTCCTCAGCTTGTTTTTTTTTTTTTTTCTTAATGGAGTCTTTTCAAGAGTAAAAGCTTTTAATTTTGGTTATATCATTTTTTTTCATTTAGTATCACAGTTTTGGCGACCTACCTAAGAATTCTTTGCCCAATCTGAAGTCACAAAGATCTTTCTCTTGTTTCATTCTAGTTTTGTAATTTTATCTCTTATATTTATAACTCTGATCCATTTTGAGTCAACTTCTGATAGAATTCTTAAGGGTCACATAGAATATTAACCAAGATAGACTCTATGCTTGGCCATAAAACAAGCCTAAAAACATTTAAGAGAATTAAAATCATACAAGGTATGTTTTCTACCACAATGGAATTAAATTAGAAATTGATTATCAATTAGTATCTTTCAAATCCATTTCTATATGCAAATTAGACAGTCACAATGTATTTTGAACTAAATGATAATGAAAACATAACATGTCAAAATTTGTGGAATGAAGGTAATGCTATGTCTAGAGAGAAGTTTATAGTTTTAATGCTTATTTTTGGAGACAAGAAAGCCTAGACTCATTGATATAAACTTCTATCCCAGGAAGCTAACAAAAAGTAGCAAATTAAATACAATGAAAGAAGAAGAAAGAAAATTATCAAGATAAGTGCAGAAATAAATGAAACGGAAAAGAGAAAACTGATTGAGAAAAGCAGTGAAACTAAAAGATAGCTCTCTGAATATCATTAAAATTTATAAGGCTCTATGTAGACTTATAAAGATAAAAAATAGAAGACATGTTATCAATAACAAGAATAAAAGCAGGGGCATCACTAAATGATACAAAATGATCCTAAAGATAAAAAAGGATAATAAATAGCTCGAATAAAATTTGACAATAATTTACATAAAATGAGAAAATTCTTCAAAGGACACAAATTATCCCTGAATCAAGAAGAAACAGGAGGGGTTTCCCTGGTGGCGCAGTGGTTAAGAATCCGACTGCCAATGCAGGGGACATGGGTTCGAGCCCTGGTCTGGGAAGATCTCACATGCCGCAGAGCAACGAAGCCCTTGTGCTACAACTACTGAGCTTGTGCTCTAGAGCCCATGAGCCACAACTACTGATCCCGCGTGTCACAACTACTGAAGCCAGCACACCTAGATCCCATGCTCCACAACAAGAGAAGCCACTGCAATGAGAAGCCTGTGCACCGCAACGAAGAATAGCCCCCACTCGCCACAGCTAGAGAAAGCCCGCGCACAGCAACGAAGACCCGATGCAGCCAAAAATAAATAAATAAATAAATTTATTTTTTAAAAAAAGAATAGGAAAGTTGAATAGTACTATATCTATTAAGAAAATTGAATTTGCTATCAAAAAGTTTTTCACAAAGAAAACTTCAGACTCATATCACTTCAGTGGTAAATTTT
The DNA here is from genome assembly GCF_002837175.3 of Physeter macrocephalus. NCBI lineage: Eukaryota > Metazoa > Chordata > Mammalia > Artiodactyla > Physeteridae > Physeter > Physeter macrocephalus. The sequence goes on from NC_041215.1 coordinate 112,065,209, forward strand.
ATCAAACATTTAGGGAAGAAATAAAACTAATTATATATATATATTTTTCCAAATATATATGAGGAGAAAAGAAAAAAATACCTCACCAATTATTTTAGAAGTCCAGCAATACCCGATTAAAATAAGCAAAGATTTTACAAAAAAGAAAACTACTGACCAAGATCCCTCTTGAACACAGATGCAAAATTTCTGAGATATATTTGCAAAACTATTCTAACATATATATAACATATATGTATATAATGACAAATCAAGATTTATGACAGGATTCTACATTGGTTTAGCATACAAAAATTTATTTAATTCATCATACATGTAGAATAATGGGTAATAATGGAAAAAAACAATATTTTTATTTCAATAGAGATAAAACATTTAACAATACTCAAATACAAATTTATGATAAAAACTCTCAGCAAAGTAGTAATAGAAGGGAACTTCCTCAATCTTATAAAAGGCAAGTAAAATAATTTATAGCTAACATGATAGGCAAAGTTTAAAATGTGAATTATCCCTCTAAGATCAGAAAAAAATGCAAAGACATCCTCTCTCATCAGTTCTGTTTAACACTGTACTGGAGGAGCTAGACATTGCAGCAAGAAAAGAAGAAAAAAAATAGTCATACAGTTTAGAAAAAAAGTTCTTTGTAGACATCATCATGTACATAGAAAACCGTACTAAATGTACCAAACAGCTTCTTGAACTTACAAGCGAGTTTAGAAAATTAATAGAATGCAAGATTCCTCTAAAAAATTAAGTGTATTTCTATGTACAAGCAATGTATACTGAGAAATTAAAATAAAAAAACAGTACCATTTACAATAGCTTCAGGAAACATGAGTAATTTAGAGATAATTTTAAAGACATATATGTGAAACTTTTCCACAAACACAACAAAACATTGTAGATAAATATTCAATAAGACAGCTTAACAAATTTGGAAGAGTAGACACTATAAGAATTATGCTATCAGACTACAATGGAATTAAACTAAAAATTTATAACAGATCACTCCAAACATATTTGGAAAATTTCCAAATATTTGTAGATTAAACAACAGACCAAAATAACTCATGGGTCAAAGAAAAGCCTTGGGAGAAATTTAAAAATATTTTGAAGTAAATGAAAATGAAAATACAACCTATCAAAATTTGTGGGAAACAGTCGAAGCAGTGCTTAGAGGAAAATTTATAGCATTAAATGCATATATTAATAATAAAATTATTATTAATCATAAAAACCAGTGCAGAAATCAGTGAAAACAGGAAAATAATTGAGAAAATCAACAAAATCAAAAGTTGTTTTTTTTTTAAGTTGGTTTTTGAAAAGTTTGATAAAATTGATAAACTCCTAGCCATACAATCAAGAAAAAGAGAGAAGATATAAATTATAAATTATTATAATTATTATAAGAAATGAAAGAGTGCCATCACTACTGATCTCACAGACATTAGAAGGAAATAAAGGAATATTACTAACAACTCTATGCTCACATATTGATAACAAAGATGTAATGGACCAATTCTTCGAAAGACACAATCTATCAAAACCCACACAAAGAGAAACAATCTGAATAGGCTTAAATCTATTAAATACATTGAGTAAATAATTAATAATCTTCCAAAACATACAGCAACAGGCTTAAAAGGTTTCACTGGTGAATTCTATCAAATATTTAAACAAATGACACCATTTTTATTCAATCTGTTCCACAAAGTAGAAGCAGAGGGAGCACTTCCTAACTCATTCTATAAGGTCAGCATAGCTTTAAATACCAAAAACAGACAAAGAAATTACAAGAACTGGAGAACTACAGCTACTATCTTTCATGAACATAGATGCAAAACTCTTCAACAAAATACTAGCAAATTAAATCCACAATATATAAAAATAATTATAAACCATGATCAAGTGGAATTTATTCCAGGTATGCAATACTGTTTTAACATTAAAAGATCAATCGATTTTACCTCTCACATCAAGAGGATAAAAAAGAAAGGTCATATGATCTTATCAATAGTTGCAGGAAAATCATTTGATAAAATCAAACTCCCATTCATGAGAAAAACTCTCAGCAAACTAAGAATAGAGGGGAACTGCCTCAACTTTATAATAAACATCTACAAATAATCTACAGCTAACATCATATTTAATGGTGAGAAATTAGATGCTTTCCCCCTAAGACTGGGAACAAGGTAAAATTGTCCCTTCTCATCTCTCCTGTTCAACATCATACAGGAAGGCCTAGTTAATGCAATAAGACAATAAAAGCAAATAAAAGGTATACAGATTGGGACAGCAGAAATAAAACTCTTTGTTTGCAGGTGTAAAACTCTTTGACTGTATATGTAGAAAATTCCAAAGGATGGACTAAAAAAATCTGCCTGGAACTAATAAGAGTTTATAACTAGGTTGCAGGATACATGGTTAATATACAAAAGTCAATTTCTTTCTTATATACAGCAATGAGCAATTTACATTTGAAATTAAAAACATAGGATCATTCACATTGGTACCAAGAAAATAAAATACTTAGGTATAAATCTAGCAAATTATGTGTAAGATCTGTATAAGAAAAACTAAAAAAACTCTCATTAAGTAAATCAAAGAAGATATAAATAAATGAGTAGGAAGATTCAATATTGTCAAGATATCAGTTCTTACCAACTTGATCTATAGATTCAATGCAATCACAAGAAAAATCCTAGCAAGTTACTTTGTGCATATGGACAAAGTTATCCAGAAGTTTATATGAAAAGGAAAGAGACCCAGAACAGCCAATATAAGTTTGAAGAACAAAGTTGGAGGACTGATATTACCTGACATCAAGGCTTATTATAAAACTACAGTAATCAAGACAGGATACTATTGGCGAAGGAGCAAACAGACCAATGCAACACGACAGAGAGCCCCAAAATAGACTCACACAAATATATTCAACTGATCTTTGATGAAGAAGTAAAGGCAAATCAATGGAGAAAATATAATCTTTTCAAAAAGGCTGCTAGAACAACTGGACATTCACATGCAAAAAATGAATCTAGACACAGACCTTGCACCCCTTACAATAATTAACTCAAAATGAATCATAGACCTTGCTATAAGCTGAATATTTGTATCCCCCCCAAAATTCATACATTGAAACCTAATGCCCAATGTGATGGTACTGGGAGGTGGGGTTTGGGGTGGTGCTTAGGTCATGAGGGTGGAGTCCTCATGAATGGGATTGGTGCTTTTATAAAAGAGGCCCTAGAAAGCTCCCTTGCCTCTTTCACCATGTGAGGACACCAAAGAAGGTTCTCTTCATGAGGCTATGGGCCCTCACCAGACACTGAATCTGCTGGCACCATGCTCTTGGGCTTCCCAGCCTCCAGAACTGAGAAATAAGTGTTGTTTATAAGCCACCCAGTTTATGGTATTTTTATTATAGCGGACTGAATGGACTAAGAGCTAAATGTAAAACACAAAGTTCTTAAACTCTAAGATAATGTAGGAGAAAATCCTAGAAATCTTGGGTTTGACAATGAGTTTTTAAATATGACACTAAAAGCATGATTCATGAAAAAAAATTGATAAGTTGGACTTCATTAAAATTAAAAAGTTTTGCTCTGTGAAAGACACATGTTCCCCTGCTAACCGAAAGTACAATGTTTCTATAAGACCTTTGGTAAGCTGAACAGCATAAAGTGAAGAAGAAATTACCTTAGGACACGTCTTGCTAATGGATGCACAGATGCTCATAGACACAGTTCAAAGCTATGGGGGCTTGATGGAGTTGGGCGGCGTCACTTTCACTGCTCGGGTGTGTCTGCCTCTATAACGGCTGGCTGCAAAACAAACATTGAATGCTATTTTCGCTTTTTTTTGGTCTTCTTTTTTTGTAAAAATCCTTTTTGATTTCTTTCAGTTAGTGAAAACACGTACTAATGTAGGTCTTTTGTAAAAGAGAAGTGGCATAAAGCAAACTTTTAGAAAGCAGGGGATCCCTGTAATGGGAACTCTGTACTTTCTGTTCAATTTTTTTTTTTTAATGTAAAACTGCTCTGAGAAATAAACCTGTTAATAATAATTAAAAAAAAAAACAACCTCAAGAAGACTTAAATAAATCAAGATCTATACCATGTTCATGGATTAGAAGATAATATTATTAAGATGGCAATTCTGCCAAAATTGACCTATAAGTTCACCACAATTCCAATTAAAAACAGTATTATTTTAATAGAAATTGACAAGACCCCCAAACGTATGTAAAAATGCAAAGTACTAGATGATTCAAAAGAATTTTGAAAAAGAAGAGTAAGACTGTAGGACCTGACAACACCCGACTTCAAGACTAACAGTAAAACTAAAGTAATCAAAGAAATATTTTGGTTTGCAGACAATGAGGTTGGGCAGGATTGTGTTCAATGTTGGAACACAATATCTTTTTACTTTAAACTCAGAGTTGATGCAGACCCAGGGGAGTTCTACCTGAAATGAAGGAAGGCAGAAAGAGCAACACCACCCTAGAACTTTATTGTTGTGTCAAAATAGCACAGAACTAATAGGAACTGAGAAATACTCAATAATAGGACTATACAGGATTGAAGATATACTCTCGATGAGCATCTGTAGCTGTGTGCCAGGTCAAGAATGTCAACTGCTAACACTCTAGCAGGATTCTTACTCCTTCTTTCCAACCATATCATTTCATAGTCCCCTAAGACCTCCTTCTTCTCAATCGGGTCACTTTCTGAGGAGGAGCCCTAAATCCTCCAACCTCTCTGTTACTTGGTATGCCCTGATACTTCCAATCTCACTTCGAGCACTGGGATGTGGGATGAAACTGGACAGAGGGAAACAATACTCAGAGCGTGGGGTATGATTTTGGAGACCAGGGTTTCAGACTTTGTTCTGTTATGGTTTCTAATCTTTACAGTGTCCCATTATTAGGTCTCTTTTTCAATCTGAAAATTGAGGGAAGTGGACCAAATGTGTGAGAAATCAACTCTAATGTTCTATGATTTTATGATTCTATGGATAATTTAAGTGACAAAACCAAATTATAGCTACTGTTGAAACTGCACAGACCATACCCCATTATCTTGGTAACCTTAAAAACACCTTGTTAGTACTCCATATAGAAGCTTGAAACAATTCTAAGTTGCATCTTACCTCTCTTAATTACAATGAAGTGATGTTCTATGATTATGAAGATTCCACGGTAAACAATCATCTGTTTTCTCAGTTGGGCACATCTCTTTCAAAAGTATTTAAGAGGTAATTCTTTTAAATGGTGACATTTCAAGGTCAACGTTTTCTGTGCTTCGTATTCTTCACAGACTCTTCTTATTCATTATCTAATTATATCTTCATATTAAATATGCCATAGGGGTAGGGATGACATTTTTTAATCCTCATTTGACACAGTCATACATGAGATTTAGATGAAATGAATTGACTCTGGATCATACACCTGGGTATCTGGAATGTAATATCCAAGAAGGCAGGGATTTTTTTGGGGGGGAGGGGCGTTCTGTTTTATTCACTGATGTTTCCATAGTGCCTAGAACAGTGCCTGACACATAACAGATTTAATATACATTTGTTGAATGAATAAATGAATGAACAAATCTGATTAGTGACAAAGGAGGTCTAGTAATTCTCTAAATCCTCAACCATTGTTCCTTTAGTACTGACAAGCTTTGTTCTCTGTCCTCACGCTCGCCCCAATTTTCCTGTCTTTTCTGGAAGCAACTGTCCGGAGGTTTGTGGAAGCAAGGCCAGTGAGCCCTCGCCACTGAGGGGTAACCGGAACCCCAGCCTCACAGTGATGGAGCAGGGAAAGGAGGGGCGTCTATGAGGCACTCCTCCTTGAGAGACTAAAGCTGACGCTCCCCTGAGTTTACCAAGGACGTCGGAAAAGAAGGTTCGCTGGGTCCCTCTGTCCCGAGGATGCTGGTCTCACACGGCTTCTGGTGGCGGAGGTGGGCGGTGAGGGTGGAGGGGTTCTCTAAAGAGGGCCCCAAGGTCCCAGGCCCCAAGTGGTCCGGGTTTGGCCGGCGCGCTGAGGCTGCCACCCTCGCGGTTCCCGCCTGGCGGCTGGCTGGCAGAGGCGAAAGGCGGGGCGGTCGCCCTCCCCTCCGGGACACTACGGCTGTGCCCGCCCCAGCCCCGCCCCCGCCGCCGACCTGGCCGCCGATCGGGCGGGGCTTGTTGGGGGCGGGAGGCGGGGCCTGCAGAGGGCGGGGTGGCCGCGCGGGGAGCCGGCGGCCAGGGCGGCGCTCAGACTGGGCCGGGCGCTCCGGCTGCGCGGGCTCTCGGGCGCCGCGGCGACAGCATCCTCCTCCTCCTCCTCTCTTTCTTTTCTTCCCCTCCGCTTCTTTCTTTTCTTTCTCCTTCTTCCCCTGCCCCGTCCCCCCCTCTGCTACTTCTCCGGAGGACGTTAGGTCCTCAGGTCCCTGAACGGTGGCAGCGACGACCGCGGGTGCATCCAGTTTCTGCGCCCAGGTAAGAGAGCCGTCCCCACCTCTGTATAGGGTGCTTCTCTTTCTCCTGCCTCGCCCACCGCGTAGAGGGAAGAGAAGGAGCCCAGGAAAGGAATGGGAATGGGGAGGGGTTGTCTCGTCCTCTGTGCCTTGGAAGCAGGCACAGGTTGGCCGAGCTGTCCAGTCTTCCAGCTGGAGGAAGCTTCAGGCCCGGCCTCTCTAGGTGTCACTACTACGCAGCAGGGGACCAGGGCTGCTACCTGGGCTCTAGATTTGTAGAAGGGTGTGTGACCTCGGTAAGTACCACTTTGAAACGCCCGGGAATTTACGTCGGGTTAGGATATCTGTCTTGAGAGATATCCTTGTAAAAGAATTTCGAGATAGAGGTTTTTTGTTTTCTGGGGGTTTTTGTTTGTTTGGGTTTTTTTGTCCATCTAACTGCAGAGAACTGCACACTGACGAATGAGTAAGTTAGAGAAGCCTTGTCAATTTGACATCATTTTCCCTGTAATTCTCCCAGAAACAGCTTGGAAGAGCAAGATTAATGAATATTTATAATTTTAGGAAAATGAAAAATTAATGTCTGGTCTTGTTGGAGGGCGGGACACGAAAAAATGAGTCTGGGTGAGCTTGAGCGTCCACGTAGTCTCTTTTTAAACGATGGGGGTGGGAAGCAGCATATACAGTGCATCTATTTTCTTTTTCCTCTTAAAGGGTGCTTTGGGGGCTGCAGTGCTGGATGCCTTCCTTCCCCAACCTCTTCTTTTGTTTAAGGATGGAAGTTTAAAGAAGGAGTGTGTGAGGGGAGCCAGGAGTGGGGATGTGTGTGTTTGGGTGTGTGTAGGGGGGAGGGAGCAGTAAAACGGATGGGGTCAGAAAGAGAATCCTTGAAAACTGGAAATGGATGTTATACTGCCTAGCATCAGGGTTTCAGGATTTTGTCAGAAAATAAAAAAAGCTTTATTAGCAACAAGCCCGTTTGTAACAATTGCTGTGTGCCATCAGCTGTAAGCCCTTAGCATAATGCTTCCAGCACATAGACCCTTTAAAACTGACTCGATGTGAAGGGTTTTTGTTTAAATGCGCTCACACACACAAGCATGCACAGGGGTATGGTGGTACACACCACATACACACACACACACACATAAACACATTTGCATATATAATACACTATATACCTAATGTTGCAAAAGGGAGTGGATACTTAAAGACGAATCTTTAAATATTTATCTTTGAAGGTCTGCGATTATGGGGTGAATGAAATTTGTAGTGCAAAACAAATAAATATATATTGTTGGGTGGTATATAATTTTGGATGTGAGGCAAAAGGATTAATGAATATCGGTAAGGTACTAACTTAAATGTTAAAAATATAATTTATTTTAAAATGATCGGTCTGGGAGAGGAAATGACTGCTAACTGAAATTGAGGTTTGCAGCCTCAGTGAGGCGATGGAGAACAAAGCCTTTTATGTGAGGCACATCATGCAAAATGTCCCATGCTTGAGCTGCAGGTACCAGCCTAGTATAAAGCATAGCTCTGTAACCCTGTCATTTCACTGTGGACAATTATAATTTTTTTGGCAATGAAAATAGATTAAATAAATAAAAGCTCTTGAGAATGCCCAGGAGGAAGATTATAGCCTTTCGCTTGAATGTGACTCAAAAGACCCATTTAACTGGGCAATTGGTGTCTACATATTTTGGTAGAAATCTTTATGAATCTGTAAAAAATCATGGGCATTTCAGTCACCCCCTCTTCATGCACAAAAGCATTTCCTTCTTAAGGAAAGGTGAAAGGCATTTTTGTCTTTCAGTAAAAAGTGTTATATTTGCGTGTGTATGTATGTGGTGTGTACCACCATACGCCTGTGCATGCTTGTGTGTGTGATTTTACATTGCTTTCCTGGTAATATTATCTGGTTATTGTAGGTTTACATCTGGAATCACGATTTGCATGTGATCAGAACTATTGTGCCTTTAGGATCAGTGGTACATGCTGTTTATCTGTCCGTGGTTTATTTAATTTTAGTATTTCACAATATGCTATAATGTTATTTAATTTCCAAAATTCTTTTTGTTGTTGTTTTTATTTTACCCATAAGCAGAAATTTGCTTAACATATTTCTGGAGATCTAAGCAATTTAAAAATTGAGCTTCCTTTTTTTAAAAATAATATTTTAAATACATGAATTTTCATTTTCTTTGTTTCTCTCCTCTTTTCATTTCCCTCGCCCCCATCAAGTAACCTGTTTCTTTGTGACTCTGTCAATGCTACTTTCAGCTTCTAGTTATATCTAGACTATCAAAAGTAGAGCCAGTGTTCTCAGGAATTTCAAATTTAGGATTTGTTAATTCTCTGTAGCAACTCTCCCAGGATGACTTGTTTACAGCACCTTCTCAGGGAGGAGAAGGAGAAAAAATGTGCGGAGAGAGCATGACCCAGTGAAACCGGCACAGCCATTACCTCATCCTAGTAGCTACTTCAGATTCATTGAGAGAGCAGGCATCCTCTCAGTGGAAACCAAACACCAGGAGCACACCCATCTCAAGGCAGAAGCCTTTCTCCTCCCATAGCAGCTCTGCTGAGGTTAAAGGGATATTTTCTCTTTTATGGATTTCTTTTCAAGGATCTTGAACTTGGTCATAAGTATGCAACCAGAAATGAAACTTGGCACAGCATACCTGAAGGAATAATTTCATTCCTTTACCACTTTTGGCTTAAATCGATTTGCAAATTTTCTAAACATCAGAAGGGAGAAGGAAGAAAAATGCTTGTTGGTGTATTTTGCATGTTTTCTTATGACGCCCATTTTTTTGTCGAATTTTACTAGCAACTAGATAATAGACTGGATTGTTATGCTTTTGAAAAATGGAGTTGCACTGTTGGACTTTAAAATGAAATAGTTACAACGTTTGCTTAGATGTATACATGACAATATGTGGATACTTAAAATATTCATTGATGTCCCCATAAGACTGACCATATGAAACTAACTTGGGGATTTTAGTATTCAGGTTGATCTCTTTGGTTAATGAATTCCTTTCAATGCTTAATTTCCTCTTGAAGATAAAGAATCTGAAATAACAGTTACAGTGGATGATAACACCACCCCCAGGTCAATACCATATCCCTTAATGCTAAAAGTAGTCATTTAGGTAAGTTATTAGTAATGCATTAGTAAAAGTTATCCAAAGATAACATTCTGGAACAGTCATAAACTCTTATGTCTCTGAAACATCAGGTGAAGATGCTGTTATGCTCTTTGAGTCATATCTGATTCTCTCAGATATGTCTATTCTTTCTCTACTTTAGTTCTCCCTATGCCTTTCTTAATGCCATTGCCTTGATCTGCTCAATCTAGACCTTCTTATGTGTGAGCAGTATTTTGATCATTTCACTGATTTTCTTCCCTCTCTTTTCATTCCATTCTTTTAAATCTCATATTTGAATGTTAGACTTCTCTAGGCATTTTGTCTTCAATACTGTTACTCTCAATACAAATTTAGCCTTTACTTTTCATTTAGGAGAGTATTTATTCTGATTTATTTATTTATTTAATTTATTCTGTATTTCTTAAGTTTCTACTGGATGCAGAATATTGTACTGGGGACTATGTATACAGACACAAAAAATACTACAGGACTCCTGGCTTTAAGAAACTTATACAACAATGTAAAGCAATTATACTCCAATAAAGATGTTAAAAAAAAAAAACTTACAAATCAAGTTAGAGGGATTTGTTTCTTTTGTAATGGGGAATAACTAAGAAGTAACATTTAAATGAGCAGCTCTTGTGTTTCAGATATTATACATAAGTGCGAGGGACTGCACTTGGGCAGGGTAATGTCCCAACACCTCAAAGACAAGCTTTTATATATCAGTTATGTAAATGTCCTAATGTACACCCTGTATATCCTTTTTCCATATATGTATTCTCTCTATATAATTATATAAATATTTGTATATATAAACTAGGGAATTGCAAATATAACATCTCTGACACACAATGGAAGTACTAAGTATCTCAAATGCTTCAGCCAATCAGCTGAATCAGCTGTAGAAGGTCAGATCATTAAATGCTGGACAGCACATGAAAATCTCAATTCAGATTATTCTAAGCAACTTTTGGTGTCTCAAGAAATTATCAGTCCCAGGAATTGATTCGAGGCACCAAAGCAGTTAAAGAACTACAAAGTAAGAAATGGCACACGAAGGGCCAAAATCATGGGAGAGGGTCTGTGAGAAAGTTTGGGTGAGTAGGTGGGGGTAGATGAGGAACGAAAGCAAATTCTCAGCTACATTCCCTTTAGGCTGGATAGGACCCTTTGTCTAAGTGGGTGAAGAGGGAAAAAATCTCTTTTGTTTTTATACCTCAACATAATATTTTGTTTGAATCCCTCCCCTGCCATTACTTTGAACTAAGGCCATAGGTGTTTTCTTGTAAAATTTATACAGGATGCTTATTGGAAGCAATTGTATAGTGAATTAAAAATTTTAAAACAATATGAACACAATTAGTTGACTTTTTATGAGAAACACTGTGAATGTAATCTTTGAACTTAGTCTTTCCTGTTCAAGAGAGGTAAACTCTTTGAGTGGTGATACTTTTTAACTGTGATTCATTTTACATAGACATTTTAGTGAAATTCTGTGGAAGTTAAGACAGAGCTCAGGATTTCCTTTTTCAGTCAGTTGTTAAATTTATATTGTGGATTTTAAAGAAAGTTTTAAACAATTTGTTTTTCATTAATATACACCAGAGGGGACAACTCTTATGTTTTGCTTTTTGTTGTGTTAATAGGCCTTTTAGAGAAAATAATTTAACTACGATCACACAGCTTGACTTTCCTCTTGCTTTCTTCTTTTCTTCCTTTCTTCTCCCTCACTGTCTTTCCCTTCCTTCCTTTCTCCTTTTCTTCCTTTGCTCCTTCCTTTCAGTTTGTATTGGCAAAAAATAATCACTGATCATTAGAAAATGCAAATATAGCCTGCTATTTTTCTTGCAGTTTATTTTCCATTATATCTATATTTCTCATTTAACATGCAGTTTTATGCCAATTTCTCCTCCTTCTCAGGGCTCCATCCCTATCTTCGCCCCTTCTTTGATCTTGACTTTTATATTCTCTAGCATTGAACAATCTTTTCCTTGTATACCAGTCTTTGATCGTGCTTCCTTCCTCTAGAAGGACTTTCTGAACCAGGAAGAAAAGTTACTACCTTGTTTCTTCCCATTATTTGTACTCAAGTTGACTCAGACTCCCTTATCTTATAGACAATTGCTTATCCTAACTGTGTCCTTTCCAGCCTTCTTCATATTAGTTAAAAAAAGAAAAATATGGTACAACTGTACTACAACTTACTGCTTTCAAAATGAAAAATTTGATTAGCCAACTGTATTTTGTTATTTTATTCACCTGACATCAAATAAAATGGTTTGACTATTTTTTAAAATTGAATTGATTGGTAAAGTCATTATGTGTCAGGCAGTCCACTGTCTTCGTTTTATGCTAGCTAACTACACTGATGTTCACCTAAGTTGAACTACATTAATTTAATTTTAAATGAAATATTCCTAGTTACATTGCTCTGTACACCATCAGCATTAGCCATCTTGAATCCATCTCAAAATGATCATAAAACACAGTACTTGAATATCCATGAGTATATTTCATTGCTTAAATATCTAGCTCTCTTATATTTAAAGCTAACTTATAAGTAAATATACAAACAAGCTCTTTTAGTTTGAGATAGAATAATCATGCCAGTATGAACCCTTTATATCACATTACTTTAGGTATTAATGGATTTATAGTTGGCCATGTTGTATTATAACAATTGCAACATACTGTATTATGTTGTTAATGGACAGCAGTGAAATTATATAATAAATTGGTATGAGAAAATATTTTCTAATTTTATTGGCTAGAAAGCAGCACAATTAAATAATGCTCAGCTTTGAAACTGTATTATTTTATTTGGGTATTGTGCCTCTCAAAATTGTAATTTAGTCTTTCCTTTAGAGTATACATTTTTGAGCAGAACAATATTTTAAACAATATGCTGCCTGTTTTTCTGGTGTTTATGAGACCACATTCCTTTGGCCCACTTTGAAAACAAACAAGCAAAAAAAAAGTTTTTAGGATTCAGTTATGCATTCTTTTTATGTTAATGTCATCTAATATAGCTAGGAAAAGATCTGATTCTGTAATTTACTACACATACTTATATTGTTCAAACAAAAATCTGCAATCTGTAGCATACAATTTCTTTGCTCAGTGGACAAGAATATGGAGTCATGACACCTGTAACAAGTTTTTAGTCCACCAAATGTGTCTACCTGTGTTTCACAAAGGGCTAGCATGGTGGTATTTGTGTGTGTGTGTGGGGGGGGTGGGGGTGTATAATAATCACAGAGTTAGCCTTATGTTTATGCCATTTTCTGTAGTTGATATAAATTGTTATATAATCAGTTGATTTATAGAAAATTTAAAATTATACTTTGATGCTCCATACGAGAATATTTGGTATTAAATACAATTTTATAGGAAAAACAATGACATAATTATTCATTAACGCAATCAAATCAGATGAATTTCAAACAATTACTATATTTTTCTGTTTGGAGAGATATAGTCCAAATTTCACTGCCCATTATTAAAATCAAATGATAACAGCTAAATCTTGTGCTCAAAATCAAAGCATCTCCATGTTGATCAAATGTCCTGAATTGAAATACTGGTCCCTTAAATTTATCTTTTAAGAAGTGCAGGTGGCACTGCTATTGCATGGAAAATGCAGTTTATCTTCATTTAAACAGCAGAAGCCAGGATTGATGGAACTTTAGAAATTTTGCTGCTAAGAAAGCATTAAGAAAGCACTGAGCATCCTATTGGAAGCTGAATCTCTTATAAACAACCAAGTGAGTATGATCTAGGGTTTATTTTAATGGGTTTGGCCATTGTGCCTCAAACTAAAGCTTGCCTCATTCATAGATTACATGATGAAAATTATTATAGACCATTAAGTGGTCTTTGGTGAAATTGAGGTTTTGTGGGTTTTTTTTTTAAGTTCTTATCACTTTCAGACCAATCACTAGTTCCATGATTTGGGGATTTTTTTGTTTTATTTTGAAAAATACCACATTAAGTGAGGGTGGTCCATGTCAAAATTGTAAATTATGACAACTTGGTACAATCTTGGACAGTCTGACTGCCCTATTTCAGCCTCTTCCCAAAGACTACCATCAAGTTTTGTGATAAGAATCCAAAGTTTTCCATAAAAAAACTGATATTGAAATGAGTAAACTTATTAATGAAATCTTTTCCTTTTCCTGCCTAATATATTTATAGTCCATGTAACAGTAGCTTTTTGTAACCCTAATAATTGGTAGCCTAGAAGGAATGTGTGCTTATACATCTGGAAACAAAGTCTATTCTTCTGTGCCTCTGCCCTATGACAGAAGGGACATCAGTTCTTAAGACTTGCTGATTATAGACTTAGATGTTTGGAGAGGAAGAGGGGCTGTTAGGAGTAAATGGTGTGAACCTCTGATGTACATATAAGTAAACTGGGACAAGGAGTGGTTAAGTGACTTTCCTGAGGTTCTGAGTAGTGGAGCCAGGCCTAAGATTTAGTTATTCAGGTCAAACTCAGCCTGGTGAGGGGAGGCCAGTAAAGAACCATCTCACTCGGGCTCTCTGCTTCTAATTCTGGTTATATTTTTGTTCTCTGACCTAAGGGTGGGGTGATCTGGCAGTCATACCTGCCCCACTTTGTGACTCAACTGTGACTTTCACATGAATATAAAAGAGGGAGGGACTCAGGCCATTCCAACCAGCTCCATGCCAGCTCCACTGCTGAACGTGGTGAGACTAAACCTGGTCCAGGAAACACTGACAAGGCTGCTGCTCCAGGTTCATTCTTGTGGTTTGGATCTCTTAGGACAGAAGTTTAAACTCTCTGGGGATGTGTGCCCAGACTCAAGGTACTTAAAAAGCCAAGGAGCTTTCCTCTGAATTTGAACTATCCATACTGATGCCTCCAGATTGATTGAGTTTGTGTTTAAACTTGGCTCTGTGTTCAAGGGGAATCCAACAAAAATAGCCAGGTTGAAGCTTTTTTATGACCTATAACACTATGAAATTTTCTCAAAAATAGCTTTCCTTTTGCGTCTCTGCAACTTTAACATTTTTAGCTAAAAGGAAGTGAGCTAGAAAGGCTGTGGCCTCTGTGTCTGTGTCTGTTTCCCTCTTAACTTTTCTACTCTCGTATGTCTTCCTGTTTCTCTGCCTTCAGTGTTCCAGCCCTCTTGTTTCTTTGCTTCATCCAAGGAGACAGCAAATTAAATAAGAATTAGTTGTTTCCATGGTTACTGTGTTCAGTAGAGCTTCACCCGTACCCACACTGCTTAGGCATTATAGAGTCTTAAGCTGACAAATATATGAAAGGCATGAAGAGCATCTTGGAGGAAAGAAATTAAGCACAAAGCATGCTTAAATATTTAAAGAGAGGTATACTCCTAGTCACTGAAAACTGAAACTGTATACCACTATCTAGGGAGTGAAGGAATTCTAATGTCATCCTTCTGTTAAAGAATGTCATATAGTATGTCCTAATTCTCTAAGTGAATATATTTAGTCATTAATCAGAATTGGAGTTACCGTTTTATCACTGAGTAGATGGAACAATTCCTTAAAATATTTTCCATGAACATTTGAGAAAGGATGGGCTATACATATTGGCTTCTCCTGAAGTATCTTTATTTTGAGCCATAAATATAGGAAAAAGCCGTCTTAATTGCACATCACGAATGTATACCTATGAAGGCAAATCTTTTTTTTTTTTTTTTTTTTTTTTTTGTGGTACGCGGGCCTCTCCCTGCTGTGGCCTCTCCCGTTGCGGAGCACAGGCTCCGGACGCGCAGGCTCAGCGGCCATGGCTCACGGGCCCAGCCGCTCCGCGGCATGTGGGATCTTCCCGGACCGGGGGACGAACCCGCGTCCCCCGCATCGGCAGGCGGACCCTCAACCACTGCGCCACCAGGGAAGCCCAAGGCAAATCTTTTAAAATAAGATATTTTATGCTTTTCTTCTTAGATGTGGTTTATTGAATTTGATAGTCTGAAAATCTAAATGATCCATAAAGGGTAAAAATTGAGTTGTAGTGAGGTGGACGGACCTAGAGTCTGTCATACAGAGTGAAGTAAGTCAGAAAGAGAAAAACAAATACCATATGCTAACACATATATATGGAATCTTAAAAAAAAAAAATGGTTGTGAAGAACCTAGGGACAGGACAGGAATAAAGACGCAGACGTAGAGAATGGACTTGAGGACAGGGAGGGGGAGGGGTAAGCTGGGACGAAGTGAGAGAGTGGCGTGGGCATATATACACTACCAAATGTCAAATAGATAGCTAGTGGGAAGCAGCTGCATAGCACAGGGAGATCAGCTTGGTGCTTTGTGACCACCTAGAGGGGTGGGATAGGGAGGGTGGGAGGGAGACGCAAGAGGGAGGAGATATGGGGATATATGTATATGTATAGCTGATTCACTTTGTTATAGAGCAGAAACTAATAACACCATTGTAAAGCAATTATACCCCAATAAAGATGTTAAAAATAATAATAATATTTTTTAGTAAATGATGTTCTTGGGAATAATTTATTTTTTAATTTTAATTTTGGATTATGAATAATATATACATGGTAATTTACAGACAATACATATTTGTATACTTGCTCATGAAAAGTTAGTGTGTGTAACAAGCATATTATTAATCTCCATACTTGAAAAATGATACCCTTATCATTATCTTTCTTAAACTGCCAAATTCTCTGAAATGTAAAAAAATGTTGCACAGGTATTCTTTTGGATGAAACAAAAAGTTAAAAAAGCAAAGAAACATAGTTTTGGTCTTGCAGATTTTTAAATTTTTAAATAGGAGAAAATTTATAAAAGACAAAAATTCATGGTCACAAAATTTTAACATTTTAAACGTAAACACTACAAGGCAAATAGATACTCTTTGTTTTTCTTCCACTTAAATATCACGCTCGTGTGCCCTAAGTACTTCTAATATCATGTTCCATAAATCATTTATTTATTTACCAAATGGTTATTAGATCCCTAATATACAGCAGGAACTTTTTTGAATATATAGGATATTGGGACAAACCACACAAATTCCTGCCCTCATGGAGATAATATTCTAGTAGTGGAAGACAGAAATTAACATGTAAACCAAATTTCAGACATGAAAAAAATGCTGCAAGAAATAGAAAACAAGAACACATAATAGAGCTTGTCCGGGATGGCATAGGCTGTTCTTGGAGACATGAGTAATGAGAAGTAGCCAGGCATATGAATATCTGGGGGAAAAGTTTTCAAGCAGAGGGAACAGAAAAAACAATAGCCTTAAAGCAGGAAGAAGCCTGGAATATTTGAGAAACAAATACAAAGCCAGTGGCCCTGGAGTCTGATGAACATGGTAGAGGGTGATGGGACCGGAAATCAGGGCAGAAGGCAGATAGCAGGCCACATAGGTTCTCTTGACCATGATAAGGGGGTTGACTTTTATTTAATTGGCAGTGTGTTCTAATTTTTAAGGTAGTAGAAGCAAAATTTTTTTTGAGACTCTCATAAGAGCTTTCAAAGATTAATTATGTCTTCCAAATCTCTGTAGATATATTTGCTAACATCTAATGCATTAAATCACAAGAGAGACATCATTTAGAAAATTAGAAATCAATGATAGAGATAAGATTAGATTTTTGTTGATATAAAATGCTCTAAACATGGGTAACCCAAATTGTGTCATTTTCTTGAGATATTGGAGAATTACATATATAAGTGATTTTAACCCCTGCAGCTTTTTTGTACCTGAAACTAAGTTTTTAAAAAAATCTAAACAGAAAATTATAAATCCATGTTTGAGGAAAGTAGTCACAAAAATCACTCCAGTGTCAATGTGAATGTGTTCTTTGGCTATTTCCCCACAGCAGCTTTAGTTATAAACAAGGCCATGTGCCAAGCAACAACCAACATGGTACTGAAATTTATAAATGAATTAAATAACGGAGTTACACATATTTTGCTTCTTACAGGTAATGGCCTAAATGTCCTGAAATTCAGTAAGTGAGCTGATCCAATTTCATGATGATCTTGAATCACCTTTGAGATTAATGGTTAGTTTACCTCTTCATGTATATTGCTTATGCTAAAATACTTAAATGTACTTTTCAAATATTTGTAGACCTAGTATAATGCTGTACTGAACTTAGCATTAAACACAGTTTGCCAGACTTTTGATTGATTGTACTTTTGGCATAATTCAAGGCTGTTTACTTTTTTCCTAGGCATTTCCTCAATAGAAAACAAAACTATTAATTTTTTTTATTCTTTCATGTAGTATTATTTATAGGGCATTTTCAAAATATCACATAATTTAGGAGAAAGTAGTAGTTTTATTTTATAATGAAGAATTGAATTACTGTTGATTTTTCTTCAAGTTTCTTTTCTTGACTTCCACTTTGTTTTGTTTTTAGGATTAATTAATTATATGATGTAAATTGCTTTAATGTGGAACAGTTAGGTAGAATGATATATCTATCTCCCAGACTTGCAATTACTCAAGTTAAATATTAAATATATGAATAACAAACCAACCAATAATTCAAATGTATATTAAACTCTAAATAGCGTTCTTGGAATTTTATTTAAAAGTAGGCCTTTTTCTATTGAGATATCACTAAATATCAAATATAAACTGTTATTTCAAAGAACTGATGAAAGGCTTTAAGAAAAACAAGAAAGTGATTGATTTTCTTCTATATGTACAGCCATGCTTATGCTATAGAATGTCAAATATACAGCATGTTGTTCTCCTCTAGTTGCCACTCTCTAGAGACACAAGACATAAAACTAATATTATAAAGAATATAATGCACAATAAGGTAAATGGTAAAAAATAGCATGTCTTGTAAGTGCTATACAAATTTAGAGGAGGGAAGTATATCACCATGCGCAGAAGCTAAAGATTTCATTTGGGAAGCAGGATGTGGAGTGGGGCTGCATAAGTGGCTTGGTTTGGAGAGCACCCAGGTAGGATAACAGCAAAAGCAAAGACACTGAGGTGACAAAGAGCAAGGTAAACCATATTGCCTGCAGTGGGGGATTCCTTTTGGAGAAGAGTAAGTTGGGTAGGTGGTCTTGGATTTGTAGTGGTCCTTAAATACTGGGCTTACTTGGGGTTTTGGTTTTATCATAAGGCCATTGGAGTCAGTGAAGGATTTTGACTTGGGGAGGAGGGTGAGGAGTGTGATGTTTTAAGATTAGCAAGAAAAATTTGAGAGGATGTAGTGGCAGGTCTAGAATTTCTACATATGGTGTGGCATAGAGACACCAACCTATTTAGAGGCAGAGACTAAGGGACTCGTTTGGGAGCTATGGTTGCAGACATTTTCACAAACAGCTAAGAAAATAAATATCAATACCAAAGAATGGAGGTGGTGACAGTGATAAAGATGGGGTGAGGAGTGTCAAAAAGTTCAGAAATACAGGCTTGAAATAGCCCCAAAGAGTTAGAAGCCGTGTAGAACTGTAATCAATGAGTAATATGCTCTCCTATTGGGGTTATGTCATGTGCATGCAAAATATGTATTTTTAAAAGGACATTGGCCTTGGAAAACAAAGCAAAGAAATAAGGACGAATTTCAATTCAATTCCTCTGATTTCTAGGCCATATTGGAAATGAACTATGTGACTACACAAATTACTTTAGTAAACAATTATTGAAAATCAATGGTATGAGTGTATAAAATTAAGTAAACAGATTTTCTTGCAAAGAATTACAAACATTTTTGTTAAATATTTATTTCTGATTTTAAATAGTTGCATACTAAAAATGGTTTTGTAAATAATATCAAATGTCAGGGTTGGCAAGCTATTCTGTAAAGGGTCAGACAGAAAAATTTTTAGGCTTTGTGGGCCATATATAGTCTCTGTTGAAATTGCTTAGCTCTGCTGTTGTAGCAAGAAAGCAGCCATAAACAATATGTAAACAAATGGGTATTGCAGTGTTCCAATAAAGCTTTATTTATAAAAACACATGACAGGTCCATTGACCAGTGGATTGTAGTTTGGCACCACCTGACTTATACTGTCTTGGTTGAACATGAATCTAGAAAATGTCTTTAAAATTATAATAACCATACTTTTAAGAGGTCACAAATACATAAAGACTGTGTAAGGACAATAGTTATATATTTCCTTTTATGAAGACCCATGGCATCTTTAGATTTCTTTCAAGTCAGAGCGTGTTAAAAACTTCTTGACTTTGTCTTAAACCACTGGCTTGGTTTTATCATATGGACACTAATTGTGTTACTATTTTTTCCTTGGCCTCTAATAACCTCAGAATAAAGTTGTGTCCTACTTCAAGTAACTGGGCAGAACCTAAAGTATACATTTCACATGCTAACTATTTCATGCTTTACTTTATTAGATTTCCATTTGTAATTTTTTAAAATCCTTTTTAGAACAAGCTAAGGTATAAATAAAGCTACATTCTATATTTTCATCAGAGATCCACTTACAATTAAAGTCTTTGACCAGAGAAGTTCTTCCTTTCCAGGAGTAAAGGTGACATGGCATTTCAATCATGTTTGCTATTCAATTAGGACAGATTGCATTGCTCTTGTTATTCAGTTTCCACAACTGAAATCATTTTCTCAAAAATAAACTGTGACTTTTGTGTGAATATGCTATTGCAGAGCAACTATTAAATCTGTTACTCTCATACTATAAAAAAATGGGATTGTTGCTGCTAAACCTTTTGCTGTGTTTGTTTTACCACAAATGCTTTTCAAACAATTTCTCAACCCCCAGGACCTCAGTAGTCCTGGTAGGAAGCTACTAAGACCCGAATATATCCTCTCTTTTATGAATGCATGAACACGGAAATATTCTAGGGATTAGAAATCAGATATTTAAATACTGTTCTTTCTCTACAGAATGCTACATGAGATTTCTCACTTCAAAGTGAAATCTTGGACTCATGGTATAAGGAATGAGTTTCGACTTTTTTTTGTTTTGTTTTAAATACTCATCATGTGAAATGATACTGTTGCCTTTTATTTTTAATAATATGTCTTTAATACACTGGAATTAAATAATTGGTCTAATTTTGACTGTCCTGTTCAATTAATAGTGAAATGTATTTGTTTGACTGGAATTGGTATAGTGGTCAAGAGAGCTCTTCATGTGACCATTCACCTGAAAAATATATTATCAATTAGATGTGACTTAAAAATGATTCTTAGACATAATCAGGGAAGTGTCGTGGGAAATGACAATATTCTTCTTTAAAAGTTAAGAAAAAGAGAGAGAAGAATACCATATAAGAAAAAGATAAATTAGAAAGCCCCTGGTATTAGTTAGAGGTTTGTACCACTTTATCAGTATACTTGTGTTTAGATTGTTTCACTGTAATAGTTTTCTGTGGTTTAGCATCACAGAGAATTAGAAATTATAACAAGTTGCATTTCAGTTAGTCTGGAACATAGAACAGTGAGTGATGGGCCATGGATATAGTTAGAGCCAGGTTTAAAAAATATCATGGGGGCTTCCCTGCCGGCGCAGTGGTTGAGAATCCGCCTGCCAATGCGGGGGACATGGGTTTGAGCCCTGGTCTGGGAGGATCCCACATGCCGCAGA
>NC_041215.1:112086428-112088703 GCF_002837175.3 Physeter macrocephalus
CCGCCTGCCGATGCAGGGGACATGGGTTCGTGCCCCGGTCCGGGAAGATCCCACATGCCGCGGAGCAGCTGGGCCCGTGAGCCATGGCCACTGAGCCTGTGTGTCCAGAGCCTGTGCTCCCCAACGGAAGAAGCCACAACAGTGAGAGGCCCGCGTACCGCAAAAAAAAAAAAAAAAAAAAAAAAAAAATCATGGCCTAGGCACATTTATAGGGATCATAATAGGTGTGATCCTGTTCTAATTTCATTGTTAGTGAAATATACAAGTATCTCAAACATTAGCAAGAGGGTTAGGTTAAATAGTATTAAGTTAGTCATAATGAAAAAATGGCATCATATTTTCCTAAAGCAAATTCAATGTGAATTTCTCATGCTAAAAAACAATTACATTTTATTTTATATATCAGATGTAAATGGAGACAGCCTGTAAAGAAGGATGTAAATGTAGTATGCATATTCAACCTTGAGAACATCCATTTTATTATTTTAAAATAACTATTTCAAGGTGAAAATTGCTTAAGGCTTCTGTATTATGTGGGGTTATTTTTCACATCACAAAACATATCAAAAACATGAGAGCAACCACTGGAGATTTTTGTAACAAATGAAATAACTGTGACTTTATATCTTGTGATAAAATATATCAATAGTTTATTGTTTGAATAATTCTACTGAATTTATTCAGAATCCTTTTTCTGGAAAGAGAATGAGGAAAAGATAGTGAACAACTGCAGTTGCCTTCCCCAAATTATTATGCCCCTCAGAGGTTCTTAGGTCTGTAGAGAAGGTTATGTATGTGGAGAATCTGCTCCCACCAGTGAGCCAAGGAGCCCTGGTTTAGGCCAAGGCATGTGTGAAAAATGTTCCTGCTCAGAAAAGTGCTGTTGACTTAGACAGAGTGGCACTTATTCAGGCCATTTCTGAACTCAGGTTGGAGTCCTCCAGATGGAGTGAAAACTAAGCTTAAAATGACACAGCTCTTTGGTGGTCAGATTTACTATTACATACCATCTTCATAAAATCTAGGGGTACATGTATCCACAGCACAAGATATAGTTAACATACAAACAGTACTTCAAATCTGGGATAACTGTGTTATATAGTTAGTTATAATATAACCTACAAATACAATAAAAATGGACCCCATATTGGAAAAATCTATGCAACTCTAATAAAAATTTCATTTCATTTTATACTTAAATATAATTTACTGACTTTTATTCTGTCATCACTTAAGTTAATAAAATTGGAAAGTTAAACATTTGAAATTGTACACAAACATTATGATGACTCATCACCGAAGGTCTATAAAAGTTTCTTCTCCATTTCTGAGGATAGAGGGGATAAAATAGAGAACAGAGAGGGGAAGCATATGGCAATACTTTGTGTAACTCCAGCTTTGCTTTGCTTTGTTATTTCTGTGAGTCCACATTGATGCTCTGTTTTATTTGTCGTTTATGAGACTACACATACTTAATTACTTAGTTCCACAACTACTCGTGATTGCTAAGGTCCACATTTATTAATACTTAACAATCCTTTGAACAAGATGGTGTGTGTGTGTGAGATTTACAAAGGGCAACTTCCTTTGCATGGACTCCTAAAGGAAGTACCAAAAAAAAATGTAACCCCAAACCAAACTACAACCTAGTTGGCCCTTGTTTCATTATCTTTAAAATGAGGATAGTTGCCAAACATCTCTCAAGTTTTTTGTGTTTTGTTTGTTTTAGATCTAAGAACCTGGAAGTCAAATTAAGGCTATCTTTTAGGACCAGGATGTATTGTTCCTCAGGAAGTAACAAAATGAACAAAATGCTTTACATGCCACAATTGTAACGCCAATGAAAAAGGCAATGTGGACAGATTTACCATAAGAGATGGTAAGAGATGGCTAACACCTATGGGTCGGATCAGCCATTCTTGAACTAAGGGGCATAAAGCTAAGCATTCATGAAATTTTAAAGCAATGTTAAGTCATCCCACTAGTTGATACTGGGATAAACAACATGAATAGACATGGACAATGCACTGAATTTATTTGGAAGAAGATGTAAATGAAAATAATATCTTACAGACCCTTATTTATTTTATTGTATGTTATACACAGTGATTTTATCATGATGAATTAAACACTATTTGTTATATTGTGTTTAGATTTATCCATCTAGATCATTGTATGTAGGCTGTGTACATGTTCATAGAGTAGGTCACTTTTTTTTTTTTTTTTTTGGTGGTATGCGGGCCTTCCTCTGTTGTGGCCTCTCCCGTTGCGGAGC
>NC_041215.1:112090688-112133550 GCF_002837175.3 Physeter macrocephalus
AACGGGCTTCCCTGGTGGCGCAGTGGTTGAGAGTCCGCCTGCCGATGCAGGGGATACGGGTTCGTGCCCCGGTCCGGGAAGATCCCACGTGCCGTGGAGCGGTTGAGCCCGTGAGCCATGGCCGCTGAGCGTGCGCGTCCGGAGCCTGTGCTCCGCGGCGGGAGAGGCCGCAACAGTGAGAGGCCCGCGTACCGCAAAAAAAAAAAAAAAAAAAAAAAGAATCGGTTATGAGCCCCTGATTGTGATGAGCCATGTTAGCAGAAGGAAGAAAAACACAAGACTGCATCCGTACCCTCCAGGAGCTTGTTCTGGAGTTGAGGAATTCAGCGCTTTCAAATCCTTTGGATAACTAAACAGGGTATACGTGAACAGTTACCACATCACATCACTAATTTACCTGTTAAAGTACTTAGGGGAGGAAACATATACGTGATAGACTTAAATAAGAGCCAAGTTATAATATGGTTATGTGCGAAAATGGGTGATACAAATAATCAGAGCTGTTGGAAAGATGAGACTAAGACAAGGCTTTAGGAAAAGATGGATGCAACACTACACACATGGCAGATATTTGCCCTTCTCATAGCAAGTGTGGATTTTAAAAAGAAAAGAATTGCTTTTGAAAAAAATTATTTTGCAATAGACAGGCAAAAATGTTTTATTCACTAGTATGTATGATGCCATGTTTTATTTCTTGTGTAGTAGGTCTTAAAACATCTATCAGACTTATGGAGAAAACATTTCTCATAAATCCTTTAAATTTCTTGTTAGCTCTAGATGATCTTCATATATCCATTAAATTCTCTGAGAATGTCTTCCACTTCAAATGTAAGTCCTTTGGAAGGCATGGTGCTTTGGAAAAGAAGGGAAGAAGAGGGCAGTGTGCCCAAAGGATTTGCTGTACTATTTTTCAAAGCAGAGGCCAGCTGTTTGGGAGCTAGAATTAAAATGTAAATGATCAAAGGGGAATAATTAAAGCCATTCTTTTCAGACAATGCCCAATGCAATCACAGTGAGAAAAGGGTTCAGGGAGATTTTCTACTATGCACCAGTCACAAATGAATTGAAAGGCTAGGAGGGAAGTGATTTACAAGGAACTAAGTGGACACAACCTACAGATTGTCTATTACTCTGGGCAGTTGAATTAATAGAGGAACGTACTTGGTATTCTGCTGGGACTGAATCCAAATGACAAGGTAACCGTGCACAGAACTGAGGAAGTCACTGCATTAATACCATGGCAGGATTGTAAATTGAACTATAGTGCTGGCATGAGTTACATTTCAATTCATGTAGTTTTATGAATCAAAACAGTGGTCTTTGAATACAATATAGGCAGTGCCACATGGGAACAAAATAGGACGATTATGCAAGAGCTTGGTCAAAATTTTTTATGTTCACCATAGAACAAAAGTCTATGAAAGCTTTCAAATGCAAGGATTTTCACAAATAAATTAGTTTTTATTTGTATTTTTATACAAATTTAAGTACTTCAGAAAAAGTCCAAAGGGCTGCACATAACTCATATAGGTATATGCTTATTTGCACTGATCTAATCCTAGTATTTGGCGTCAATCAGACATCATGGTTCTGTAATGAAGAAATCAAATATCAATGAGGAAAGAAAAGTATAAATATATTGATTTATAATTGGCTTTTACACAAACTACGGAAGTGAAGGAATAATAGAACTTTAAAATTTGGGGGTCTGGGGGGTTGATACACATTTTTATGAAACATTCATCCATGACTTTGCCTTTCATATGACCATAAAGTTTATATGAGCTAATGAATAATTTCTTTAGTGTTGAAACAGCTAAAGGCCAGGTCTCAGTTAATGTTTGAAATAGTAAGGGGTTTGATTAGCAAATAAATGTTTAATTACCAGCTTAAATTTTGGCATCTCCCCTCTCCCCCCATCATCACCTATACACAATACACACACACACTTACACACACATACACACAGTGTTTGGTTTGGTTTGGTTTGGATCCATCACTCTTACTGGTTGATTTCTTCTGTTTTCAAGGCTTTACAGTCACCTGTATTCTGACAACTCTCTAATCGGTATCTCCAGTTTGGGCTTCTTTCTGAGAGTCAGACTCATATACTCCACTGCCTGCCAAGTGGCCCTACTCAGTGTTCTGTAGGCACCTGAAACTCATCATGGTCGTAACGAAACTTATTTCAACATCCATCCTACATTCCTTTTACAGTCCCTATTTTAGGTAATGGACCTACTCCAAGTCAGAAGCCAAAAGTTATCCTAGACTCCTAATGTATTTCCAAAATATAAATTTCTTTCACATTTTTCTTCTTTTCCACTCTACTTTTACTGAATTGATTCTCCAGTTAGCTTATTGATTTTCCTGCCTCCAATCTTTCCACATTATATTCAGTCTTTAGATGAACCAAAGTGATCTTTCTAAACTGTATGTCTAACCAGATCACTCTTCTGTTTAAAATCCTCCCTTCAGTGTCTTTTTAACATGACCAGTAAAGCCATGCAAATCTATAAGCATGCTATCTCTTCCATCTTATTTTCAGCCACTCCTTGCCTATCTTTTTGGCCTCCCTCAGAACTACCAAACTACTATAGTTCTCCCCATGCATTACTTGCTCTATCCTTCCCATTATAGATTTTTTCCCTATGACTAATTGCTTTTCATCTTTCAAAACCTTTCAAATACAAAATCTTTCAGCTTTTGTATTTCTCTCCTACTGGATATTTATGCTTCTTGAGGGAAGGAGCTATCATATTCATTATTGTAAAGCCAGTACCTAGCAGAGGGCCTGGCACACACTACACACTCAGTAATTATTTGTTGAACTGAACAATGCTGGTTTCTGGTTCTGTTCACCTTTTGCTACTGATTGATTAAATAGGTGCTTGTCTACTACATTGAGTTTCCATCCTATCCTGGGAGTTAACTTTGGTCAAATACTTAAGTATACCAGGTAATTTCCTCATGGTTCTTGACTTACGCTCCCAGTCTCTTCTCCATCCACTCTCAAAGAACAGTTACTTCATTTTTACACCCAACCCTGGGTAAACTAAAGGCTTCTTTACCTTAGATAATTGCTTACTCAGTGGGTTCTTGTGAGAGTTCGCTGTGATGGAGAACTTAAATGGCAATGATATTAGCATTTCATAATGTCAATAAGGATGCTAGTATGCTTGAAATCTATATTGTTTTGCTTAGGTTAACTTAATTTAATGGCAATAAATGATTTACCAAGAAGATTAACCATTAAAACCGGCAAACTGATCAGAAGTTTAGGGTATTTGTTTCAAATCAGTGAAGGAAACTAGGGCCTCCATCTTTAAGTCTTTCTTGGGGAATAAAATATGAAATTTGTATGACTTTTGCATTCAATATTTGTCTTTGCTCTAGGATTAATTATAATGTTCAGTCTCAGTGAATAAGAAAATTAATAATTTATGCCTAAATAATATATAGTGAACATATTTGGAATACTAATTAGTATCTTGTAATTAAAAGACTTGAATTACATCTGTGTGGCACTCTCAGGTCAAGTATAAACGTACATTCCAATTAAATCCAGCCAGTCAGTGTTATGTATGAGGAGGCAGAGCTATCTGTCTAAAATTTGAACTTGAACTGGGTTGATAATTTGAATCGAGATCTTTAGTAAGTTTTTGGTTGCAGCTTAATAAAATTACTTTAAAATAGTTTGTTAGAGGGACAATGAAAATTATGGTATAATTTAGATCCCATCACAGTAACTTCTACAGGGGTATGTAAGTTATTTATTTAACCTGGAATTTAATTATAATGAATATTTTTCAAACAGAGCCATCATTGAGACTTAGTTTGCTATTCAAATATCCTTGGAAGAAATGTGAAAAACACTTGGATTCTGCATTAAAATTTTTAAATTGGGAGCAATTTTTAAATAGTGCGTTTTAAAATTCAAGAAATCTTATAAAATGCCACACTTTCAAAAATATTTGGTTGTTACATTTAAAAAAGCATAAATCAAGGAGCTGTGAAGATGGATGGATTATCAGCATTACTCTGAAGAAGACATGGTTCATCATTTTAGTTTGTATACAACCTTTTGTCTGATTCTATAATTAGTAAATTTCCAAGAATTATGTGGTTTTAAAGCCTTTGGAATTAAAGCATAATATTTCTGGATCATTCAGATTTGGATTTATGATCTATGAGAATATTCAGGTTGTGATACCTAGTCACATAGTATCTAGTTCGCTCCACTTAAAAATGACTCCCTCTTTAAGAAATTTTAAAAATCACTAATAAGGCACTGTCCTATTCTAGCATATCTAATGGGCAATAAGGACACTAATATCATTATTGTCTTTGCTCTCTAGAGAGGGGTTTATGTTTACACTTAAAAAAAAAAAAACCAACCAAATTGACTGTGGGATGAACAATGTAAATTTCTGATTTGGCAAGGGAGATAGTGAATATATATGAAAGTAAAACCTACATCATAATCATTGTTCAGAATAGATTGACAAGAGTGTGGTTTCAGTGTTTGTGTTTTCTTAAAACCCTAAAGCTATGTGGCACTGGTTTTTCTGCAGAGAAATTGCAACACATTTAAAACATGTAGCCAAAAATATGGACAGAGCAAGAGAAGAGTTGGTACTCTTGTTTCTTATGGAAAAACAAAATCACTCAGAACATAAGATTCTGCTGGGCACATAGATAGTCTGCATTGAGAGAGTAAGATATCATTTTTATGTGACATCTTAACTATGATGGCTTATAATATATGATGGAGAAAATCATGTTCTACCAACAGGACTGAACTTGGGAATAATAATCGGAAGCCTTGGCAAACCATTCAGACACCCACATCTTCCAAGAAAATTACTCATAATAGCAATTTTGCATTGAGGTATTAAGCAGCATGTTTTAATAATATGTGGGTTTAAACTCAACCAGAAAAAAAAGCAGTTCTTTTCTTTTTGTCTACAGACCATGAAACATACCATAAACTAAATGAACAAAAAGCCACATTTTTTTTGATGGTCATAAGCTAAATAACTACTTCCTGCCTGTTATAAAATGCCATAAAAAAATTAGTTTTCCATCACAAGATGCATCTGCAAGATGCCAAACAACCAAATGCTAGAAAATGTTTGGATTTGGGGGGTTGGTAATTGTTTACAATTGCTCAGTTTAATGCCATACTATGGTTATAAGCTTGACATGTTTTTAGAAAAAGTGAAATTATTTTAGAAAAGTGTCACTTTTCATATACTTTCTCACAGTTCTATTTATTGACTAACAAACAGAAGTAAAGGAAACTTTAGTAGACTGCTGAGTGTGGTCCTGGCAGACCATATCTGGTTTTCTTTAGATTCATGTCAACCTTTAGTCAACAGTTTGATTGTAGTTGCATCCAAGGGGTCTGCCTTGGATATTTTTCCTCCGTTGACTTACTTAGCTTTAATGTTGCAGTGTATATTTTATCCTTTTTATTGAAAAAGAAAAATCCCAAGGATAGCTTAGATATATTTACCCTCACTGCCACCATCACCAATTTCAATTTAAAAAAAAAAAGCTGCTACATTAAATTATTTTGAAAATGTTGGATATTTAATGAATAAAAATGAAACACACTTTAAATTTACAATGGTGGAAATTTTTTTGTGTTGATAGTCAACCTAGAATTACCTGGACATGAACAAGCCAAGGAAAACAATTTTATAGTAACAACAAAAGCATGTAAAATTAGGTTTTTAAAATGAGTGGGAGGGAGTGGAGGTTCTAGCTGGCCTCTCTCCACCCAAGCATGAATAAACACACCTTGTTTTTTTCAGATCCTGGTAATTGTTTCCTTCTTTGTGAAACTAACAGCAGAGAGAGTCAAAGAGCCTGTTCCCTCACACCATCCTACTATTCCATTTAAGTAAATTCTGCAGAATTTAAAATCTTTGGCCTCCTATGGAAATTTAATTAGTCCATGCCAACTTCAAGGACGGAAAGCTGTATTCGTTTTCCAAGACTTCAAAGCTTTGACAGTGTCAGTTGGAAAGCAGATATTTTCCTGGATCTTACCTATCTAGGTACTGTAGGTAGTTTAAGACTATACAGGTCCTTTAAGGCCAACGATTCTTTTCTTCTGGCAGAGCTGCAGTTTGCCACTGTCTACATCTTGCTTACCCTTTCTGGAGCTAATATCTAGCTAAATAACTGGAGGAATGCAGTGAGACACCAAAGTAGCTGCCTGGCTTCTTTTCCCAAACCTGAGTTCTACATGGACGTGAGACTGTGGCCTTCCTAGTGTCTAGACTAAGACACCCGTTGTGTTCAGCTCTAAGTGATATTCCACTCAATTGATCATGAACTTTCTATGTGGTAAAAATGTGGCTTTTTCGTGGCTCACAAGCCTTCAAGTTTGATCATACACAGGAGACCACCTTCATGGAACTACCAAATCCTACCCCACCAATATACCTTGAACCACTGAGGTTTTGGTAGCCATGTCTCCTTAAACTACCTGTTGTGGCTCCTTGAGGACCTTTTCCACTTGGCTGGGACTAAAATATAACATGATACATAATGCCAAGCTACAGAAATCTCCCTTGCACTTTAGTAAAACTTCCTCATTCATATGGAGAAAGTCTTGCTAAAAATCCAAGTGGCTAGTGAAAGAAGCAATATCGTTTAGTCTAGAAAATCTCAAGGGACACACTTGGTGTTGGAAAGGTCAGCCATGTATGTTTTGACACTCTCAGTCGTGATTTTGCTAACTCCCAAGGGTCATGTAGCAGATGATTATTTAAGCCAATGTCAGGTTGTTTCTGACCCTCTAAATTTGAGAGACCTGTACTATCAGTGCTTCCAAATGAGAAACAGAGTGCCAGTTATGTCCTGATCACTCAGATATTCCATGCCCTAGCTCAGAGAGATGCAAGCCATTCTCCTGCATGCCTGCCAAACTAGAATTCTTAATAATGCCACGGATGACTAGAACAACATCCCTGGACCACATACTTGGACTCCAGAGTCTTCACTTGTATTAATTTCTTGCAGCTGCTGTAACAAATTACCACTAATTTGGTGCCTTAAAATGATAGAAATTTATTCACTCACAGTTCTGGAGGCCAGAATTCTGAAATTAAGATGTACAGGTTCTAGGGGAGATTCCGTTCCTTGCCTCCTTCAGCTGTAGCTTGTGGGTACATCACTCTGCCTCCGTTATCACATGGCCTTCTCTTCTGTCTCTAAAATCTCCCCTGTGTGTCTCTTATAAGGACACTTGCCATTGGATTTAGGGTCCATCCTGATAATATAGGATGATCTCTTCATCTCAATCTTTAACTTAATTACATCTTCAAAGATTCTTTTTCCAAATAAGGTAACATTCACAGGTTCTGGTGATTATGGTGTGGACTTATCTTCTGAGGGATCATCATTCAGCCCATTACTCTGGTCTTTCTGGAAAATGTCGTAGCCACTGCATACCAGTGGTGCTTATGGCTGTGGTTTCTGGACTAGAGAGATATGAAGACACCGTACCTAAAGCCCGCCTTCATAATGTCATTGTTAGAGTCCCACAACTAACTGTGATATGTCTTGAACCTACTTCCGTTCAGTCCACTTTGATTTAATGCCTGAATTTCTAGGGGTTAGAAATGGAGCTACCCAAGTTCAGCACCTTGGCCTGAAGAGGCAACTGAAGATCTAACTCTTAGACTATAAATTCCTTGAGTCTTATTTACCAGTATATCACCTAGCACATTGGCTGGATCATAGTAAATGCAGAGAATACATTTTCTTAAATGAAGGAAGGAACAATAGGGTCAGAAAGCTGTTTCAGGCCCAACAGATGCAAACGTTTAGCAAGGAACAAGCTGTCGTGCTCCTTATCCCAGAACTACAGAAATGCTTTTGAGAAGGACAGATTAAGAAAACCAGATGTTCAGAGAAGCTTTTCCCTCTCCTCTCTATAACCAAACCCTATGTTTTCATCTCAAGTCCCACCTTCTCCATCAAGCCTTCCCACCTCATAGTCTATACCAGTGACCTCAGACTATTTTGATAGCATACCCTATTACTAAAACAGCAGTGAACATACTACTTATTATTAATATTAATACTACATATTAATTTTACTATATTTTAAAAAGTTCTGTAGATTGAACTGTTATATAAATATAAAAATAGAAATTAAAAAGTGAATTAAGTGTGAAATAAAGAATGACTTTTTTCTTGAAAATCACAATGGCTTTATTAACATCTCAAAGGAAAATATGAGTTTCATTATTAATGAATTTGGATATAAATCTATATTGTAAATAACCATCTTGATGATTTCTGATTTCTTTGTCTGACTTCTAGTCAGATGTGTATAGGCTTTCATTGTCTTTATCTGAAGAGATTTTAGATTAAAGCCTAGAGGCATTCTGTTTTTATTGATTTTTTTCATGTACTTTGATTCCAGTATTATCTTCTATTTTCTGTTTCTGAATAGAGACATTTTAAATTCACTTAGCCATTTTGCATCAGAGTGTTTAAATAGAAACCTCGTATCCACTGACCTGGGCACATGTAAACTGTTACACATTTTATAAGCCAAGAGCACTGAACAAGTGGAAACTGCTCTCACTCCCTTTATTAGGGACCATGCAGTTATCTGCTAGATAGGTAACGTAGTCTTGGTAACATGTGGCATTTGACATATAGACCAAGTGAAGGGGTCAATGTTAACTTACATATTAAATATTAGTAACATTTCATTTCGTTTTTCTCTCTTAAAAAAATTATAAATGGAATTTTTAACATTTACTTCCTACACTGCAGTACAGCCCACATATTTTTACTATATCACTTAGTACTTGAATATCTAAACCTTTTTAATATTTGCCTTTGCTCAAGTATGTTTATATACATACTCCTCAGAATATCTGTAAAGAACATGAAGGTAATATCTTACACATCAGTACCTACATGTCATCTGAAAGCACCTGTAAATAATGTTCAAAAACAGTATTTAATTAAGGTCTATAGCTAATTGGAAAACCCAATTTCTCTATGATTTTTTTTGATTCATTGTAATAATTTAAAAAATCAGAATCTAATAGGAATCATCTTGATGTAGCTTATTAAAATAGACAGTATAGTAGATGGTATGAAAAAATATTTGAATTGTCTTGCAAACTATGGGCTACTATACAGTAGTCAGCTATAATTATTAGAATTTCTAAGTTCTTTTGTGAAAGAGTTTTCTTTTTTTCAAAGCTATTAGCAAGTTTGAGTTTTACCTTTTATTTCCTCTACTGAGTAAGACAGTATCACTTGGACTGGTAACCTGAGAGATATAATCCAAATCCACATAATTTGAATCTGAACAACTGAGTTACTTATTCACTGATACTGCCATATTATACCTTTTGGTACTGAGGGTTTGTTAAAATGAAGTTGGGCCATGTTAAGGGGGAAAGAAATTTATAAAAGATTCATCATTGGGGCTTCCCTGGTGGCTCAGTGGTTAAGAATCTGCCTGCCAATGCAGGGGACACGGGTTCAAGCCCTGGTCTGGGAAGATCCCACATGCCGCGGACCAACTAAGCCCGTGCGCCACAACTGCTGAGCCTGAGCTCTAGAGCCCGTGAGCCACAACTACTGAAGCCTGCGCACCTAGAGCCCGTGCTACACAACAAAGAGAAGCCACGGCAATGAGAAGCCCGCGCACCACAATGAAGAGTAGACCCTTCTCGCCACAACTAGAGGAAGCCCGCGCGCGACAACGAAGACCCAACGCAGCCAAAAATAAATACATAAAAACAAATTTATTTTTAAAAAAAGATTCATCATTTACTCCTTACCTCTAGTGACTCTGTCTACCTGGTTGGGAGGGGCGGGGTGGTGAGTATAACCCTCAGGATCTGCCTCATCCAGGTTCCTGTTCTCTCTGGCTTCTTGTGGGTTCAGCTAATAGGAAGCAGGAATGGATAATCAGGTATTTATCCACCCTCCCCCACTTCCCTCTTGCTGCTAAGGATACCCGTGTCTTGCTGGTAGATAGGGCAGGCCCCTATCCATGGCTATAGCTTTTGTGGAGTCTGGTTACATTGTTCTTTCCCCTTGCTTACTACTTTTCTAGTTCCTGGTCAGGCAACATCCCTTGTTGGTTTCCTTAACTTTATCCACACCTCTGTAAGGAATCCCCTCATCAACACCCTACTTTTCTAATTGGACTATGACAGATACACATGCTGAGCAAGATTGGAGCATTTAATACAGATCTGCAGAAAATTTGCTGTCGGGTATATGTAGGCACAACTGCAGGAAGCTAAGAATAGCTCTGTCCAAAGCATCCTTTTTTTCCTCAGAATCTTTTGCAATTCTAAACTCCTTTTGGGGGGCTCAGTAAGGACTTTATCTTTCACTACCAGCTTTTCTCTTGCAATCTGACCCTCTCTCTACTCTCAAAAGAGCCTGATATTAGAAGTTACCCATGTTACTTGACTACACAGTGTTTTGGAATTGATGAATTTTAAAGAAGCGTACTGCAGCCTTGCATTTACCTTTACAACTTTCTCTTTCTAATTTTATATAGAAAGACTGTATTGACTGTTAATGAAATTTTAGGCAGCACTAAGTTGATGTGAAACTTATTAAGGACCCAAAAGAAAATCTTGAAATCAAAATAGGTGTTTTCTGAAGCCTAGCCTTCAGAGTAAACCTGATAGTGTCTTTGAGGGTAAGAGTAGGAAGGGTATGAAGTGACAGTCTAGGTATTTTTCTCCTCTAGGGATGTACCTGTGATCTCTAGAAGCTGACAGAGTAGGGGGAGGGTTGACCTATATGCAAATGCTAAAGACCTATTTCTAGGAGCTATTTGGTTTCCCCAGCTTCTTCAAGGAGATAAAACCCACTTTCATCTAGTCCCCTGGCAGGTCGTTCTCCCTAGAAAGGCATTCTATCTGGAACTCTCCTCTCCCTTTTTGAACACAGATCAGTTTCTTTAATTTAAGGACCTCCTTATACATTTTGTATTCTCTCACACACCTAAGGAAAAAAAAAGTGGTATTTTAGTATCCTTTTATGATACCCTGGGACGTATCCCTAGGCATCCTATTTTCTTTCTATCTTTGATAATGACATTTCTGACGAAGTACATCTTCAGAAGGAAACTGTCAGTTGGATTAGAATAAAAGCATATTAAAGGATTGACCCAAATTTTTGCATCCTCAATAGCAGTATGTTTGGTACCAGCAGCACACAGCCCCATCTGTCATGATGTACCGCCATCCTTTCAGTTCTTAGGCTGTAGACACACCTCTGTACCAGCTGACAGTTGTCAATGTAAGTTGAAACATGGAGGGATGCAGAAAGTTATGTTTTTAATATCTTACATAGACACCTTTGCTGCAACGTTATAGCATTATTTTTAATAATCAAAGGGGGTGCACTTAGTTGGTCACCATCCTCTCTACAAACACTTGATCTTTCATGTATATAAATAATAATTTACATCAATCCATCTTTTTCCTCTTAACTATAAAAGAAATTGAGAATATTTAGCCTTAACATTTATTTTTTCCCTCATAATTCTTATGTTCCAGTCCTACAGTTGTTTTCTTTGTTCCTGTTTTCTCCTACTCATCTATATTTTGAAGATAGAATAGCCAAAAAATGAATTCTGAGCTTACATAAAGACACATTTTAGACAGAGTGGAAGTGTACCTTACGGATTTTGTGGTGTATACTCTGTTATTACATCTCAGAATGACAATATAATTACAGAGATGTTATTGTTTCTTTTGTAAACTATCTGAACCCCTGGATATTTCTTGGCTTTAGTGATGCATGATTAGCCATTATCCATCTTGTGTTTATGCTTTTGTTTAAGAAATTAATGACAGACTGGCAATGATAATAATAATTTGGCACTTTTCTTGGCACATTCTATCCTAAATTAGTCGAATTTCATATGTCAAAAAGCAAGATTTTTCCCCCCTAAGAAATAAAATATCAGAGGGATCATTTAATATAAAAATATTTTAAAATTGAAATGTACAGTTTTTATTTTATTTTATTTATTTATTTATTTATACTGTGTTGGGTCTTCGTTTCTGTGTGAGGGCTTTCTCTAGTTGCGGCTAGCGGGGGCCACTCTTCATCGCGGTACGCGGGCCTCTCACTGTCGCGGCCTCTCTTGTTGCGGAGCACAGGCTTCAGACTCGCAGGCTCAGTAGTTGTGGCTCACAGGCCTAGTTGCTCTGCAGCATGTGGGATCTTCCCAGACCAGGGCTCGAACCCATGTCCCCTGCATTGGCAGGCAGATTCTCAACCACTGCACCACCAGGTAAGCCCAAAATGTACAGTTTTAATAAACAACAATGCAACATAATTTAAGATGGGCTGGAAGAAGGTTAGGATTACATATAAATACCTATGACTGTTACTGATTATTTTCCAAAAGAGTAAAACCTAAATCATCACAAACATTTTTGTGTTCATCTTACACTGAAAGTCTTCCAGAGAAAGATTCCATACATTCTCGTAGTAACCAAAATACTTATTTAGAATTATTTTATATAAATCAATTATTTTTCCAACCAAGGGCTCCCTGGTTCTGTATTTACTCGGAGTGTCATGTCATGGAAAGCAAGTGTTTCTCACATGAGTAATTGTCTTGTTGTGGGCATTAGTAGCATACACAGATGGGACTAGATAAAGTCATCCTTATACTGGAATTTTTTTTAAAGTAGCAAATTTTAATGCCGTTAGCTCAGCCCAGCAGTGATTGAAAAAGCTCAATCGTAAAATCAGAAGAAAGGAATTCTGTCTTCTTCATGATGTGAGGCAGAATTTTGTTCATCTAAAACTAATGTGTTAGGACGTCCCTGGTGGCACAGTGGTTAAGAATCCACCTGCCGGTGCAAACGGACATGGGTTTGAGCCCTGGTCTGGGAAGATCCCACATGCTGAGGAGTGATTAAGCCCGTGTGCCACAACTACTGAGCCTGCGCTCCAGAGCCCGTGAGCCACAACTACTGAAGCCCGTGCACCTAGAGCCCATGCTCTGCAGCAAAGAGAAGCCACCGCAATGAGAAGCCTGCGCACCGCAACGAAGAGTAGCCCCTGCTCGCCACAACTAGAGAGAGCCCGTGTGCAGCAACGAAGACCCAACACAGCCAAAAATAAATAAATAAATTTATAAAAAAAAACTAATGTGTTAGAAAATCATCAGTATATTCACTGAGTGCTAAATATCTTAAAATTTGTTTAAATGTCAAATAAAGCCATCTGTTTTAAAATATGCAATATATAATATCTAGTAGCATGTAATATGTAAATATGTGATAATAGCTAATGTTTACATACTGTATAAGGTTTAAGCAAGTGCCTTGCACTTTTTCCAGTGTGTGTGTAATCATTTACTCCTTATAAGAACCTTGTTACGTAGGTACTATTATTAACCTTATTATACAAATGATGAAGTTGAGGAGAAGGAGATGTTAAGTACTTTGTCCAAGATCACGCTGGTAGTTAGTAGTAAGGTTATAATTCTATTTCATAATCTTAACTAGAATTAACTTTTTTCTCTAAAATCAAATCATGTCTCTCTCTTTCATGTGGGTTTGAGTTCAGGATGTCCATTTGCTCATCCTTGATTTCTTGATATAATTGTGTTTATGGATTTCTATTTTTTGTGCTTCAAAGAAATATTTAGATTAGGTTACCTAGGTAATGTTTTTCCTTTTATGAAATTATTCTACATTATGTCTGGTATTTAGTCTTTCTCAACTATCATATTTTAAAGGTACGTTAAAATATAACGGATTAACAAGTTGTCTTATCTTTGAAATTGCTCAAGCTCTGTTCGCAGTTATGTGAATGCAGGTCTGTACTCATGATTACGAAAGTGAAGAGCAAATTTTGTTTACCTTTATTCCATATTTACCATTCCTTGTAATGATCCCCAAATGCTTGAAATATAGATGCATCTTTAGAAAGATTTCCTGACAGAGTGCAAAAATTATTGGTGTTAAATACTCCTGTTATACGTAGTGCATTAGTAAAAATTGCTGCTTCAGATTTCTAATATATTTAGAGCTGGATGACCCTGCCATATAAATATTTTAAAGAAAACTGCCAGTAATGTTTAGAAAATCTGCTTAGAAATCCTAGGCCTGAAGAATGGTCATGGTGATTCGTGGAGAATAACTGGATTCTGATTCTTACCTGTTAATCATTCACCTGGCTCTGAACTTGACTGACATCGTCCTTGTGAGTACTACCACTCTACTGCTGCTGCTGCTACTATTACTACCACTACTACTACCACCACCACCACTACTATAAGCATTACCGTGAAGCTACTTAGATGTTGTAAGTACCAGGCATACTACTAAGCACTAGATCTACATTTCACTTCAGTCTCATCGTGATTTTGTTAGGTTAGTTTACTCTAGTTTTATTGTCAAACCTCAGCATCTTTAATCTAAAGCAGCAATAAGAAGAAGCAACTGTCACTTAAGTCCCTGGACATCTTGTCCCTCTCATGCCTCTGAGTACTCTTTGAATGGCCTCTTTCATGTCGTGAGGCACGTTTGAGATGCTAAATGGTGAATCTTCCCACTTTGACAGAGTGAGTTGAAATGGTTTATAAAACCTTCCATTGTAGCCTAGGAATTATAGTCTCAGGCTGGGAGAATTGGTTCCCTGCTCATTGAATTAAAGGATGGCAGGGCTGGGAAGGACTTTATTTTACTAAAGGAAATTAATCTTTGGAATAGAAAAATGGTCACATTGCAGGAATTTTAGGAGAAGAAAATTAGTAGTTTCCCGTCCCAACACATACATACACGCGTGCATGCACACACACACACAGACACACACAAATGCACACGGGTCAAAGAAAGCAGATGGATCATTTTAATAAGAACCCTATCTCCACCAATAAGTGACAGTCTTAATCACAATATTTATTTAGTGCTTCATTGTGTAAAAGTATACTTTACCTGCGTTATTTCATTTAATCATTACAACCTCTTTTGAAGCGGTAGTTATTATTTTCTTGGCTTTACAGATGAGGACCTTGAGTCTTAAAGAGAATGAGTCTTAAAGAGCATGAATGGTTTGTTTATGGCAGCTGCCCAGAATAGCTTTTACATGGGTATTGGCATATCTGTTCTGCACTTCGCTGGGTCTTGTAAAATATTAAATTACCCATTTTGGAGAGGTACCTGTTGACTGAATTATCTCCACTAGAGAGCAGTGAGCCAGCCAGCAGGAAATTATTGCATACATGCACAAGAGAACCCTATGTCATCACCCATTTTTGGAAGCAAGAATGTCAAAACACAGCAAACTAATGTGGCCTACAGAAATTCTTTCAGTTTAAATTTTTTTGAATGAGTGGGCTACTTATAGTGTAATGGAAAGAGTGCTGAATTCATGGCCAAAATAGGAAGGTTTCAACTCCAGTTTTCCTGTGACTTGAACATTTAACTTCTTCTCTCCAAGCATCAATTTCTCATCCATTAAATAGGATGGGAATATCCACTCTGTAAACTTCATAGGATCCTTGAGAAGACCAAATTCAATGCAACATATGAAGGTTCTTTTAAAACTGCAGGATACTTGAGAAGTGTTCTGGGGGTGAGGGATGGAGGTGGGGGAGAGATTAGGCCAGGATGTGTCCTAAAGATGTAGGGACCTGAGTTTCCTCACCACCTTTGCCCTTCCTTCTTGAGTTAGGATGATCCAAAGTGAGTTAAGAACCATGGGCCACAATATGCCACTATCCATCTCAACCATTCAAATGACTTGCACCTGCAAAGGAAGACATCTTCAGGGCATATATTTTCCTTGATTTTGCTATGTCTGGCAAACTTGTCTTTTTATTAACTTAAAAAATGTCACACTGTGTAACCACTAATGGTTATTAGTGTGTCTTAAGAATCAAGATAATAATACAAATAAACAGGTAAAATTTTTCTCTCTGACAGAAGTCCCTGTTGTTAAGATGCCAGGAATCCCATTTAATAAAGTAGAATTGTTATAAAGGGCTTAGCTTGACTCCCAGAACAGGAGGTTCCCCAGTGAGGGTCCACGTGTTAGCAAAGTCTTCATCTTACTGTTTGGAGTCATGGAAGAATCTACATTATCCAGAGAAAGCAACACAGAAGATCTGGAGGGAAATTACTTCCCCGACACAATTCAAAGACTTTAGAGTTATACCTCTGTTAGATGATAGGATATATTCCAACTATACCCTCTGTTGTTTCAAACTTTTTTAAAAAAGGGTAGAAGTAATATTGGAAGCAAAGGAAACAGGGAGACAGATATAGAGATTAATACCAACCAAAATATGGTCCATACAAAATCATTCAGTAACTAGAACTCACTCACACTAAAGGGTCAGACTGCCCATTGAGAAATGGTTGGGATTGGCTCAGGGGATGGGTGTCTGAATTAGAATAATAAAGCAAGTGGGAGTTTGGGAAAGCTGAAAGATATTCTGAATCAGATTTCTCTCCAAGTCAGTCTTGTTTACTACCAATCACAATAATAATTCATATAAGTAGAGCTCTATAGTCCCAAACCTGGAAACTTTAGGCTCCAAATCACACAGATTATCTTTTGCACGTTGGAAGTCTTATAAAGGTATATGACAAATCCAATGTACCCTCTACCTTCCTGAGAAGCAGTAGAGGGCATTGGCCAAGAGCATAGCATCTGGAGTGTCTTTGGTTTAGTTACTGAACCTTTCTATATCTTAGTTTCTTCATGTGTCAAGCAGGGGTAATAATTACACCTATCACATAGGGCTGTGGGAAGATTAGATGATTTCACATATGTAAAACCCTTAGAATAATTAAGGGTAACATTACCTGATGAATAATTATTGAACAAGTTTGAATGACAAGCAAATTTAAATCAATCTATTGCTATTATGAAATTAATTTTACCTCCATAAGGCTTTTATTTCTCTTCCAGTATTTGGGCCCTCTCATGTCCAATCTGTAGGATGTAGTGATTAAAAGCATGAGTTATGAAGTCAGATTGCTTGTGTTGAGATTGTGGCTCCACTCTTTATTAGCTGTAATCTTGGGTAAATTACTTAATCTCTTATACCTCTGTTTCTTCATCTGTGAAACAGGGATGATAAAAATCATAAAGTTTTTCTGAGGTTAAGTAATGAGTAAGTGAGATAAGACATGGAAAGCCGTAGAACAGTGTCTGGCACACGCTAGCTGCTCATTCAGTGTTAACTATTGTTATCATTATTTTCCTCTGCAACTTTCTTCCTCTCTGTAACTGGGACCACTAAATACTCCCCTAGTATCTACCCTTTCCCTAATATTCAAGACAAACCTGGTCTAAATTGAAAGATACAGGTAATCTTTAAGTCATCACTCTATGCCCCAGGATTACATCATCTTGTCCTCCAGACAAATAATGCTCTTGTCTGGCTTTCCTATGTGGCTTTCTATTATGGTTCAAGTGTCTTGATTTCTACTCTAGCACTCTGCTGATACTCCTTGGACTCTCTTGACCCTGGGGTCCTTTATTTCTGCCCTGTAGGACAGGCACATAGCTGAGATTCATTGGCAAACCTCTCTGCTATTCACAACCTGCCAGGCCACCGTGCATTTTTGAGTGGTAGCAATTGAGGACTTCCAGGCCCTAGTCCTTGTGCCTACAGGATTGTGCTGTACGTGCCACAGGTCTTGAGCCTGTTATGTCTGACTATTCAAAGGAGCCTCTGTTAGTACTTGAAATCTTCCCATCTCCATGAAAAGTCTATCCAGGTCTCAGCCCCTTTTTGTCTGCCTTGCTCACTAATTATAGCCTCAATGAACAAGCAAGACCTATTGCTAGATTAATTCATATTCTACGATTCCAACTTCCCTTATAAAAACAAATACTTGGAGATACAAATACGTAGACCAGATTTTCTCAACTCAGCATCAAATTTTCCTTGTTAGAAATTATATTTCAGTGTTTATGAAGTGACATATTTTTACTTGTGAGTACAAGTGTGATATTTCATTGGTGTGTGTGTGTGTGTGTGTGCACTTGGATGTGCATAGTTTCCTCAATAAATTTTGGAATTATATCTTTAATGAAGGGAGAGGTACATAGAATAGATGAGAGAAATTGGCCATCGTAATGTATGGATATTACTAATATATGACTAATTTTGTTCTCAGTGACAGTCTACATAATGTTACACCTATCCATGGGAAAACAACATGGGTGGTTTGATAAAGAACAAACTGATTCTTTTGGGTGTGGATTCTGGTTTCATAATGGAGACATTGGTTTGCCCCAGAAAATCATTGCAGTGCAATAAATTGTTTCAGGTGCCTTAGATCTCAAGGAGAAAAAATTTTCTTAGTAGCTATGATCTGGGTAAACTGGGAAGGAATGATTTCTTTTCTTCCTTTCTTACTCTCTTTTTTCATCTTTTAAATAACTTTAAACAAATTTCATTGGTTGTGGTAAGTAGGATTGTTTAAATGGGTCATTAAAAAATGAAAAATTTAAAGATATAAACTAGTTCTACTAGAAAGTAAGAACAAAAAACTTATAATACTCCATAGAACATAATAATTAAATAAATGTAATTATTACTAGAAAATCATTCATAATAATTCAAAGTAAAAGTAAAACTTTTGTTCGAAAGTCTGTGGTTCCAAAATTAACCTCAAGAGGCTACTTAAATTTGAATTAATTAAAATTAAAGGAAACTTAAAATTTAGTTCCTCAATTTGCATCCTTTGAAGGTTCCATATGGCTAGTGGCTACTATATTAGTCAGCTCAGAAAGTTCTTGGTTTTAGTAAACATAAATATATTTTAAAGAGATTACTTAAATTTTTTCTGATGCTGTTCCTCTCAACTTAGTTTTAAAATCTTCAGTTGTAGATCAGCTTACCATGGTGTCTTTCAGGAGTCCAACGCCTTTAAATGATGAGGAACTTGTAATTATCTGTTTACTTGCCTGCTCCTCTGTTAACCCCCAGCACAATGACACACATGCGTGAGCACAGACAAACCCACACACACGCTCATGAGCAACTTGAAGACAAGTTCTATGTTCTCAGTATCTATCTCATAATGGTCATTTGATAGATGATGAAAAGAGGAAAGGCAGGGAGGGAGGGAAGAAAGGGTGAAGAAAACTGTTTTCATACTGAATCATTATATAGTCTTTCTATAACTTGGTTCTCATCACCTCAAACTTATTCTTTTTTTGTGTGTGTGTGTGTGTGTGTTACGAGGGCCTCTCACTGTTGTGGCCTCCAGGCTCAGCGGCCACGGCCCACGGGCCCAGACGCTCTGCGGCATGTGGGATCCTCCCGGACCCGGGCACGAACCCGCATCCCCTGCATCGGCAGGCGGGCTCCTAACCACTGCGCCACCAGGGAAGCCCTTATTCTTCACTTAGTAGTATGGCCTTTTAAATTTTGTTCTGATGAGTTATGCTATGTCTAATTTGTTTTACTTTATAGAAACTAATAAAACCCAACTTCCTACCATTTCTTAACTTTTATTGTCTTACGAAACGTGTCCCTTTAGCAATGCATCCTTTTAGTGCTTTAGGGCCCCCTTCTAAGTAAGGTCTGACTTCCCCAGCCAGTGGATACCTGAGAATGTTTTTCTTCTTTTTCTGATTTGTCTCTGAGGAGAAAACAGCTTTTAACTTATTCTTTTCTTTTGGATTTTTAAAAATTAAAAGACATGCTAGTTAATTAGTAATCATCATTATAACATACATAATATATATCAATGAGGTACAATAATGTCACATTTAAAG
The DNA here is from genome assembly GCF_002837175.3 of Physeter macrocephalus. Lineage (NCBI taxonomy): Eukaryota > Metazoa > Chordata > Mammalia > Artiodactyla > Physeteridae > Physeter > Physeter macrocephalus. Next base: position 112,110,474 of record NC_041215.1, read on the forward strand.
TAAAAAAAAAAAAATCATAAAAATGTATGTACCAAAAGACCAATGCCCATATTTCACGTATCAGGAAACTGGAATCCAGAAATGCAAACTCAATTGCACAGGATCAGAGAGAAAACTGGGGTTATATCAAAGAAACTGTAGGAAAAATCAGAAATAGATTTAGCCTCCAGTTACCCCACAGGTCACCTACTGCAACACCATTTTTTTAAACTGTTACTGAAACAAATAATTGAAATAATCTATGATAGTTGTCTAGTCCCTTTTCCATCCTTATCTCTGTAGGTACCTCTTTACTGAAGGTTCGAAAATTAGTAAAATACTGTTATTTGCATAAGTCAAATTAGTGTAGATTTACTGAAGTAAATAAAATTGCCGATATAGGGATCACTTACTTCTGAACTATCTCTTGGTCCCTAGATTTGGGTGACTTGCAAGGTTTCAGGTAGGAAAACGTCTCCCTCATTCTGGAACGCCCAATTCTCAGCGCGATGAATGTTACAGGTGCTCAAATCACAGTGTTTGGGAGTGTTTAATGAATGACCAGGGCAGATGGACTATATTATTCTTTATCATGAACAGATCTGTCTACAATGTCAAGTCTGGAATTTGAGAATGTACTCTTTGCCATTCCAAATTTCATGAGTGATTGAAATGGCCTACTAAAATAAATGAATCATTGCATCTCAGTACCAAAATAGGACTAGCTTTCTTCTTGTTGGCGTGGCTTTAATTTTAATCTGATTTCTGAGGAGTAAATGGCATAGGTACTTCGAATGAAAATAATATAGATTTCATTAGATATTCATAACCATCTATTCCCTACCCTTGAATTAATGTGTTAAAAATCCCTACATGTGATTACTTACAGTAATTTCAATGAAATGACTTAGATTTATTTAAACTATGCTGTTTAAGGAAGAAAAATGATGGTGGACAGATTCTTTTTTTGTAATATTATCAGGCAATATTTGTTGTTTGGGGAGAGTTTGAAAAAGCTTGAAGGAGGAGACCTTATTTCTGTTTTCCTAAAAGAATGAACTGGTAAACAGATATAACTCTATAGACATTGAATTTTACACTATTGGTTGGTTTCAGCAGTGATTGATGTTTTCTAATCCAGCATTCCATTGACTGTCCTATATTCAGTTACTTATACCGTATTTGTCACTAATATTTTAATAATAAAAATGCCCAGATTAAAAAGTCAGCTTATATTAAAAGTTAAAATAACATGGATTTTTAAAAACAACTTTATCTGCTAATATCATAACATAAAGTTGTTACGGACAACTAATAGAATTTTTAAAATACAAAGACATAAATTAAAATTGCCTGTATTATTCCCCTAACAACTGAAATAGTTTTGTAACATTTTCTTTAAAAAGTGTTCTTTTTAAAATTAGGGTATGTGGCTGTGTCTATGTGTGTGTGTTTGTACACTAACACACAGAGATGATTATAGTTGTGTGTGTGAATAACTGTACACTGTTCTGTACCCCACCCTGTTCATGTCATGTCATAAAATGCTACATGCATTTTATCATAAGAGTGGGCTGTAACCATTCTCTTGCTTTTGGGCACTTTAGTTATTTCCAAAGGTCATGGATTAATATAATCATAGAGTTGGAAGGGGGCTTAGAGAAGATTTAATCCAGTCCCTTTCCTTGTATAATTAGATTTTATAGTTAGGACTAAGGTCTAGAAAGGTTAATTGACTTAGAGATTTTTTTTTCTTTAGGAAATAAATATGAGTGATGTAATTCCAGAAATACTTTTTTTCTTTAAAAAAATAGAAGTGAAAGAAAAATAAACTTAATTGTCAAGGCACATTCAAAATAGAATTTAAAATGTGGCTGAGTAATCTCATTGGGGTGACTAATATATCATTCGCTGTAAATATTTTTTTCCCGTTTTAAAGGCAAAATGCGTTCATAAAACAACTTTTATAGTCTATCACTGTAAGAGAGGGGCACACAAAATATGGCGTTGTATGAAAATCAGAAAATGAATTTCCAGTCTACTTTCTTCAAGGTAAGTTAATTGCATGGCTATAAAGTAAGCACACGTTGAAAAGTAAACTTGGCTTTTAAAATTCTTTCCGTTCTAATAACCTAAGTTATTGCAAGAACAATAATACTTTTTCTACTCTAGGATGTAACTACTTGGCATTTAACTTATATTTCATTTCCTTATAGAGTGTTGTGAACACTAATTTATGGCTTCTTCGTCATTCTAAACGATAGTTTAGTTGGAAAATGCCCTGAGGTTTAAGGCACATGTCAGTTCTTGAGAGTTTTGCCTTTTCTGTTCTAATGGTATCCAGAGGTGTGATTTTTTTTTTTTTAAGTAGGTACATCAATGAGCTATGCTTTATTTTCCAAGAGCAGTGTGATGGTGAAACCAAGCCTCTTCACTGATGAAGGCCTAGGTCTTCTAATGTCTAGACCCAGTTAAGACAACTGGACAAAGAGTCAAAAGAATAAGAAATGCTGACAGTTATTCTAGGCTGTGGAGAACATTTCCTTGCCAAATTACTTAAAGCTATCATTTAATGTATAAATTCAAATATCATCAAACTTTGAACAGGCTGGTACCTATAAAAATCCTATAACACTTCTGAAGAAACAGTTTTTAGTCCAAAGAATACTATCACAGATTTTGTCTAAAGTACTGGTAGAGTAAATTTTGAGAAGAAAATTCGATTCTATCAGCTATTAGTGCCTGCCTTTGCCACCAATGAAATGGAATCTCTAGTATTAGCTCCCTCTGCCCCCATCCCCCCCCCCCTACTTCAAACTTACTATATCCCGGCCAGAACTCATCACCTCCTCCCAACCCTGTCTGTTTTGTCATGCTTGTATTTGCACATAATGGGGTTTGGTACTTGGTTCTTGAAAGAGTGAACTTCTACCTTGAGAATAGTCCATTCTCCATAGAATTGCTCTAAGATTTGGGCTAGCCTTATCTGGTTATTCATTGTGTCATATCTCTCCAAGCAAGGTCATTGAATGTTTAAGAAAACTAAAAAGAGGATTTTTTTCAGTACAGTGTTTTTAAGCACACAAAGCCTTGGATTCAACTGATTCGGTGTTTATCCCTTCAACTCTCAACCTCACAGGTTTTATGGTTCTTGTGTCTTTGCGCAAACTATACAGATAATGATACGGTATACTTCCCCAAGCATTTTATGGATTGTATCCAATTATCCCATGTAGATGTCTTTAATCTGAGTACACATTACCCTTACTTATTAGGTGAGGAAACAGGAAGCAGAGGCACAGTGCAGCCAAGCGATGTGGATGGGACTTGGAGCCGTTCTGACTACTCCAGTACCCGGGGCTGCCATGTGGGAGCATTTCTCTGTTGTGCTGAATTTCCAGGATATGTTGCTTCTGAAGGTTCCAGGATAACATCTGGGGATGTTACTATCAGGACCACACTGTGAGCCCCAGACTGAACCAGATCATGGAATTTGATTAATAAGAATCAGAGCGTTAGAAAAGATCTTGGATATCATCTTGTTCAATTACTTATGCATGAATCCTTTTTAAACAAAGTTATGATCTGAGTTCATTCGGTCCTTGTTTGAATTCCTCCGGTGTTAGGGAACTCATTATCTCTTAAGTCAGCTTGCCACATTTCCTCACTGCTAGGAAAGAGCTTCTTAGAGTCATGCCATAGCTCGTGTTCTTTCAGTTTTCATTCATTTGTGCAAGCTCTTCTCTTAAACTACCCACGATATGTCTCATATTCCTCCATAGGGTGGTTGTTCCAGGATGAGGAGATAAATTCCATACCCCTTCTCTGAGTCCTCTTCCTTAGGCTAAATATCCTTAGTTCTCTCAAATGTTTTTAATGTGGCACAAATTTTTATATTTCATTTTTAAAAACCTCCTTTTTTGATCATACTCAAGTAAGTGTATGCACAGTATACTGTTTATGGTGGTGACTAATGAGCCCTACTTTGTTTTCTTTTCCATTTTCTTAGGAAGAGAAAAAGCAGTGATATGCTGCTTCCTCCCTTCACACTCAATCAACCTGTTTGTCTCTCCATCTCTTTCTTTCTCTATTTCTCTATCTCCGTCTCTTACACAGACGCACACACACACAGACGCACACACAGACACACACAGACACACAAACTTCAGTGCCTTGGTTCCTGCTCAGACTAAGAATTGCTTAAACAAGTGTAGCTCATGCCTGCAGACTAGTATTATAAAAATAATTTTGGCTTTCAGCTGCACACAGGAAGATTTGAATTCCAGCATTGCCACTTACTAGCTAACTCAGTGCACTTCTCTTTCTTCATCTGCAAAATGGAAAATTGAATTCTTTTCACACTGGCAAGTGGTGACTATTAAATGAAATAGTAAATGTGAGAGTGCCTGGCTTATAATAATAAGTGCTCAAGAACCATGAGTTTCCGTTCTACTGTGGGTCTACATTCTCAAGAGCCCACCTACCAGTTTTATTATGGTTTGCTGCATCAAACACATATGTTTGCTTACAGAACTTAGTCATCCCATATTTTTTTAATACAGCAAATCTTCAGTGTTCAAAATTAGTATAGCATGTTTGAATTTAAACACTTGTAATTGAAAGAAGTGAAAATCCAAACAATGCTTTGGGTGAGGCAAATGCTCTGCAGGAGGAGATGATCATTGGAAACAGCTTGTCATATAGATGAGCAATGCCCCTTGGCACTGTTTTAAAAGCAAAAAAAAAAAAAAGTAGATTTTACATATGGCAAAGTGCTTATATATATTTATCCAGCTGGGCATATTATTAATGTGTCTTCTTTAGCAGCTTGAGCTTGTGCTATACTGTAATTACACACACATTTTTTTTCCCTTTTGCAGTCTTCTCTTCTGCCCTATTTAGAAAAAAATTCATTAAACATTTTTTTTCTTCAATAATTCCCTTTCTCCTTCTTGTGTTTGAAAAAGATAATGTCACTGAACCACAGTAGGCAATAGCAAAACCTAATCAGTAAGAGGCCTCATCTTTCTCACCAACAGTTTTTCAACCTCAACCCCATCAACACCCTGGACTGTCCTGTCTCCATCTTGACTCCGATTCACATTATGCTTTTAACTCCAAGGTTAGCTAGGGGGACTGAGTGTGGCCACGCTACCTCTCTGGTCCATCTTCTCCCCAGACTAAGACACCTGGATTCCCAAAGTGAACACCTTCCTGAGGCTCAAACCACTTTCATGAGATCTTTCTCCCTTTATTCTATCTAAGGAACACAAAGTCTTGCTTTAATAACCTCTTACTAACCAGTTTCCCTGCATCCACTCTACCTGCCCTCCTACATGTCCACCATATTGGAGTAGACTAATTTTGTAAAAACACAAATCTATCAGTTTCCATGTCCCTGAATAAAGGTCTTTAGTGGCTTCCCATTTGTCTTCTGGTATAAATACAGATCTTCCCCTGGGTTACAAGGTTCCAGATGGTCTGACTCTTGTCTGCTTCCTTAGTCTCACACCAGTCTCCACTTTGCCACAATTTACTCAAATATGCCTCCTTTCTCCTTTCTTTGGCTCTATGCAATTTATTCTAGTTCATGCTTTCACCCACTTTCCCTCTTTCTGGTTAACTCTGATTCATCCTACATATTCAGGGAATCCTTACCCGAACCATTTCATGTTCTTTTTCCTCAGAACACCTCTTTCAGTTCTTAATTACTTTAGAACTATTTTAAATATTGATTATTTGATTATTTTATTAATACCTGTGTCCCTTATGAGATTATAAGCCTTTTGAAAGTGGAAGCTGAGTCTTTTTTGGTCACCATGATCTCCCTGGTACCTAGCATAGTCTGGTATATATTTAACATATTCATACATTATATACATATTAATATCAATAGTTATAGAGGATTAATTAATAATAGTTAAATAATAGTTACAGAGAATTAATAAATAAAGGTAGGAGCTTCTATGGAAGGGGACAGATAGTAAGTAGTTGTTGATCAATTGTTCTAAAATTGTAGGTAAATTTAGTAAAGGAGGTTAGTATCTTAAGATTACTTACTAAAAGTTTTTTAAAGCAGTGGGAGGATTGTATCCAAATACTTAAATAATTTGTATCATGCTCCTGCCCTCCCCACCCATTTAATAACAGAATAAAGAGGGAAAAGAAACGTATTCTACAAGGAAGTCAACTTTCCTTCATTGGATATATGTTATTACCTCGAAAGTGTTTACCATTCTTTGAGAATAAGGGGTTGTTACTTTAAAAAATGCCAAATAAGGAAACATTTTAATGATAACCTTGAAAACACATAAACGTGGTCTCTAACATTTTCTGGCTTTAAAAAGTCCTAACAGACGCTCACGTAAATGAGACATTTCATTCTCGCTGCTACAGTGAAGAGGGATAAGTCAAATTTTACAGTTAAAAGGGTTTCAAAGTCAATTGAGCTGCTGTTTACTCCCTTCCTCTTCATTGTAAAGATTTTCCACTAGGATTAATATACTAGATACGTTATGAAAAGCAGGCAAATACATATTATAGAGCAATTGATTTTTAATTTTCATTTGGAGCCCCTCTGGGATATTACTAGTGATGCTCTCAGAGCGTATGTGTGTCTGGGCCATTAGCCAGGGATTTAAGTCAGCGACTAGGTTTTTTAGGGAGAAAATGGGTCCCTTAGGATTACTGCAGGTATATAGCAGCAAGCTGAAAAGTAGAGTCAGGCTTTCTGCTTCGTTTTGGCCGGAGTTCTAACTCAGGGAACCAGCCCCGAGTTTTGTTGGACTTGTAAAGTGACCCTCCTATAGCTCAGGGCTAGGTGACTCTCAGGAAAAGCGAAAGCTTTCAGTCCACACTTTTCATTTCCAAAAGATTGAAAGAAAAATCCATCAAATTACTAACAGACGCATCAACCTGAAATGTCTCTTCATACTGAAAGAGAAGTTAAACACTAATTACTATTGACTGTTTGCCCCCTGAAACGGGTTTGAGAGAGGAGGAATAAAAGCAGAGGTTTGTGTAACACAGAAATGAATGGTTCGGACCACTCAAAAGAAAGTTATTGCCAATACTGAAATTGCTTTGTCATTGTTTTGCATATAAGAACAGACAACTGTAAATTTGTATAAAATAGTTACATTATTTGATAAAATCCTAGCATTGAGTTAGAAGGGAGTTTCGAGATCTTCAAGTCTAGTCTTGTTTTATAGAAAAGAAAATTAATGGATTGGCAATTGTCAAGCCAATATGAAGGGATTCCAGGTGGTTCGGATATATATTTATTGTTTTGCATTCTTCTGATTCTCCCAATATCAGACTGAGAGTTTTGATGGCTAGGATTGCTATCTGAGTTCCAGGACCAGGGTACTGCTCTCTGGCCTACCTTGGGTCGGACCCTTCTCAAGGTCACATTGTCCGCACCTCAACCATTATTGGACTTTCTACCTAGTACAGTGGTGTGTTTGGTCTGGTCTGTCTCCACCACCTAATATCATCACTGGAACTGTGTTTTGTTCTTCTGTGAACCCCACATGTTTTATACAGTGATTGGCAAGCTGTGGTGTGCAATAATTATTCTTTGCTGTGAAAATAAGTGATCAAAAACTGAATTATAGCTTTCTACTCAGTTACATTTAGAAGATTTATCTACAAGTAGAAATGATTTTTTTCCTTCATTTTTCTGAGTATTTTTATGGAGATTAATTAGTTGATGAAAATCCATTTGTTACAGTTAGGGACTTGAGAGTGAAGAGGCTAGAGCAGAGCCTAGGGGCAAGTAGGAGCATATATATTTGAGGGTTTTACATTAATCAAAAATGTTTTCATCAGGGGATCTGTACAACTTTATATTATGATTTATCATTCTGAAATGTCTGAATTTTAACTTAAAATTTTGTGTTTGGGAAGAGAAATAGATATGAGATACAATAGAGATGTACAGTTGTCTACCCTTATAAGATAGTTTTGGCCTATTAAGTAAAAAGTTACAGAAATTCTTAATAGAGCCCTCCGAAGTGTGTATGAGACTAGTTTATGACATATTTAATACAGAACTTAGGTATGAAGCAACTGATAATAAATTAGAACATACTGGGGAATAAAACTAAAATTATAAAATACTCTCTTAATAGCACCTTGTCAGTGACCGAACACATATTTATACCCTGGAGAATCATAGCATGTATTCTTTAAAAATAGTATCATGTATTCCCTCTTAAGATTTCACTGTGGGAAAATATTAATATTTCCAGCTTACTGTATTTATTTACCCCATGCAGTCCTTGCATTACTATTTTCTTTGGTTTCACCAGTTGAGGGTCTACCTCCCGGTGCTTTACTTAACATTTCACAAACCTGATTCGTGGTGTTTTCTGACATTGAACCAATCCGGGGTCAAATTTAGAAATGAGTATTCATTACCTTAGATGCACCCTATAGTGGTTAACCCAAGAAGAGCTTGAGGTACGGGCATTCTGCCAGGAGGTGAACCAAAGCAATTTTGGTTACAGCTGATTTGTGGTTTGGTCTTTGAAGATGTACTTCACTTTGCTCTAACTTTTAGGAAGTCATTGCAATTCAGGGGAGCCAAATGTGGTAAGTGCTTGAAGACAGTGACTTTAGTGCATATGTTTTATCAGCTGGATATTTTTTCTTAGCCAGAAGGAAAATTATGAGTTCTTCATGTAATTTATTTGATAGAAGAAAGGCAATCATATAGCTTTTAAAAGAGTTAATGATTGATTATTCTATTAGCCTAGGAACAATATATAATCTATAGGAAAATTATCAGTATCGGTTTCTGACAAATGGTTTCCCATTATATTCAGTACTCCCACATTTGGAGATCAGTATTGTTATGAGAAAGAGAGAGGGGGAAGCCGTTTTTTGTATATATTTTTACAAAGATACTGCAAATTTTGTATGTTATGTATATTACAAATTTTATGTGTTACAAAAATAAACATTACTACAAAAATTAAATGTGCATATAAATAACAAATAGCAACTTCACTAAGTCCCAAAATAATAGGACAAAGGGATGCTGCTTGCAGTTTGAAATAGGTAATTTTCAGATAAATAAAATTAAGTTATATTTTACTACACAGTGAGTAAAATGCATGGAAATAGTTACCTCAAGCTTACATATATACATACACTTTAAACCTATAAATAGGCACAAAGAGAGCGCAGATCATTTTCTTAATTCAAACAACAGCATTTCTGAATACAATTTAGCTATGATTTATCCTTTCCCTCCTAACTGGTATAATTTCAAATATATTTTAAAAGAGAGACTTTTGCAAGTGGTGGCTTTTCACTATCTTACCCTTCCTTGAGTTGAAAGCATATTTTCTCTACCTAATAATTCTCTATGTGTATGAAGAGGAGTGAGTTTTAGCTCTATTCTTTATATTGGTCCAGCAGACTGAAAGATTGATTTATAGTTATATATCTTTAAATGCAATCTATTATAGTGAAGCAATTTGCTTACGTAATGAAGTTTTCGTTAAGGACGTAACATCCTACTATGTAATTATACAAATATACAGATCATAGATAAATCACAAGTTAGTGAATGTAAAACAACCTTCTAATCAGTTCTTAAAAATACATATTTGTAAGATTTTGTCTTTTATTTATTGCAAAAAACATAAATTATGGAAGGAATTTTATTCTTCCTCTTCTTATTTAAACCACTGTATTCAGCTCAACTGAAAAGCCAAGTAAAGTGCTCCCTTTCATTCCTACCCCAATGCAGTTGTCCTGAGAGCACAATCTTTTATAACATTAAGGCAAAAAAAAAAAATTTATTTAGTAATAAATGTTTACTAGGTATATTTTTATTTTAACTAAGGATATATATAATAGGAAAAGCCTTACAAAACTTATAACCAGAAATTATGTCGAATAATGAAGAACAACTTAGAGGTCAAATCAATAATCCTATGTTCAAATGGGAACAACCACTTTTCTCGTTTTATGCATATACATTAAAAATAATTTTTTTGAACTATTGTTCTTAGCTTCTATTTATGTATCAATTCTAAATGAGTATCAATGTTTGTGTCTGTGCATTCTTCTGTTATTTCACACATTTCGTATTTTAATGTTATACAATTATCTCAACTTTGCTGACATATATATGCTAATTACAACAAGAGACATGAATAGAGTGGGTCATGATGTAGTATTCTAGAGCCTTCTATGAAGAGTCTCTAGGAACACTGTAAGAGAGAACTAATAAGAAGTCAGTTAGTACATGCTGTGTTTTTAGCAAAACTTTTTAGCAAAACTGTTTCTTCTCCCTCAGAGAAGATACTTTAAATAGTAAAATAATTTTATCCTTTTATGTTGAATGTATTTTATTATAGTGAGAACTTCTTGTCTTAAGAAACAAATTCTTTATCTTCCAAGATAGAGGAAAGCCTTTAGAATAAACAAACATTTAAAAAATCCTTTAAAAATTGCTATGAATTTTAGGGACTTCCCTGGTGGTCCAGTGGTAAAGAATCTGCCTTCCAATGCAGGGGATGTGGGTTTGATCCCTGGTCAGGGAACTAAGATCCCACATGCCACGGGGACAACTAAGCCCATGCGTCACAACTACTGAGCTTGCACGCTTCAACGAGAGAGCCTGTGTGCTGCAAACTACAGAGCCCATGCTCCCTGAAGCCCACGTGCCACAACTAGAGAGAGAAAACCCGCACGCCACAACTAGATAGAAGCCTGCACACCACAATTAGAGAGAAGCTGGTGCTTGCAACGAAAGATCCCGAATGCCTCAATGAAGATCCTGCGTGCCGCAACTAAGATCCGATGCAGCCCCCCCCCAAAAAAAGTTTAGAAAAAAATTGTTATGAATTTTAAGCTAGGGCCTTCTCCGAGGACATGATTGTAGATCCTAATTTTGGAAATAAGAGTCATGTCCATCTAAAAGAGATAGCAGCGAGTTAGAAATAAGATCCATTGACTTCTAACATGAGATTGTCTCCCTTACTTCGGAATGAAGCATCTCGGTAAACAGATGCTGAAGAAAGAAGTTCATCCACAGAAGGAGGTAAAATACCCAAACCTGAAGCGGTCTCCCCACAATTTTTTTTTTTCATTCTGCTGTACTTACAGTGCAGCCCGTTGTTTAGGAAATACATCACTGCTTACCACTAGCTATCTTGAAAGTGAAACGTACTAGAAGGTCAAAGCCCCATTTCCCTAATGGAGATTAAAACTGGACAGAGAACCTGATGTAATAAAAACAGTCTCAGAGCTTTTCCACTAACCGTCTGGGAAAAGCAACATTGGAGGTTTTATTTCTTGAAAAATACACACTGTCCATATGATTAAATGCTCTTTAGTTTCTTTTCAACCATAGGCTGCACATCCAGGCCTTAATTGTGTCAGCTGTTCTCTTAACCCAACACCTAAATATTGCTCTTGAATGTGACCTATCTTGATACAAAGCCTTTTAAGTTTTTTTTTTACAATTCATCTTCCTTACATACCGAACGAAACATCTTTTTTCATGCGAGAAAAGTGAGCTCTTGGGAGGAAAAAATACAAAAGATTTTTTTCATTCTGTGTGTATTAAGGCAAATCCTTTTTCCTGTCTTAATTGAATTCAGTTACGTGTTCAGAAACTTCACCAGAAAGATTGGCTGAACTATTTTTCTTTTTAAATGAGGCCAAGTCTTGTTGGCACCCGTGACGAGGACCATCCTGTGCGAGGGCGGGTTGCCAGCAGGTTTCCCGTTCAAGGCCAGGGTTTGACTGCATCTGTTCGGCTTCTTCAAGAGTCTGCAGTGAAGCCACCTTGCAGGCCAGGGGCATGCCTCCTGCACAAGTATTATTGTCTCTGCTTTTCAGATGGTAGATTTGGAAACAAAGAGATCCATTCACGTTCTCTCATGCAAAAAAATGAATGAAGGAATTGCAGGATGCTGGGTGAAAAGTACACAATAACCCGGGGCCAATTTTGCAACCTCTTGTGAGGCTTAAACAATTTCAAAATAAAGAGTCATGTTAAAAAAAAAAAAAAAGGATAACCAGAACAACTAAATGTGAAGAAACCAAACTGTAATACCTAAGTATGGCTCTATCTTTAAAAACTCAATTAAAAAAATAAGAACAGAATAAAAATAAAACAAGTTCTTTTTTTTCTTTCTATTGGTTTAGCTACATACATATGAGGCTTACTTACTATGCCTTAAATCCTTTATAATTACACTTAGTGGGGAAAAAAGGAGCATTAGGTTATTCTTTAACCAAAGCAAAGTGGATTTTAAATGGATATTAAAGTCTGTCTCTGTCTCTGTCTCCATCTCTTCCCCCACCTCTCTTTTCTCCTTCTCTGCCTCTATTCTATGACAGTTCTGTCAGTAAAAATATTGCTAGATTACTCTAATTCGGTTGCATTAGGAAAGTACCACTCAGACCAAAGTTTTGTAGAGCCTGGTTTAGGTCAGTTAGGTATGGGGAGATGAAAGGGAAAAACAAAAAATCGTAATAAGCATGTCATTATTGCTATAGTTACCTGTAAAGGAAGGACACCAGTTACAGTGGTTAGGAGCCCAGATTCTGAAATCAAACAGCTCAGATTCAAATCCTGATCATGGCTCTTATATGTGACCTTTAGTGCTTAATATCTCATCTTTAAAACGGGGGTGACCATAATATTATCTACCTCTTAAGTTTATTGAAAGGACCATGTGAATTAATATATTTAAAGTACTTAGTGCCCAACATAGAATATTCAGTGTGTATTAACGTATTTATCTAACTAAAGGCAAATATTTAGTACTGCTAAGTCTTCAAAATGTTTCTGGATATTTGAAATACAGCTTATAAAACCTCACTTGAGAAGATCCAAGATCCTGAAATACGAACAGTAAAAGACTGTTGTGTCCTTGACACCCAGCACATCACAGCTACTTTGACTCTCTTGTTGCACAATCCACTTTCCAAATGTACGTCAGGCAGGCACCAGTTTCTGCTGGGGTTTATCATACATTATTAAAATGCCAACTTGCAGTAGGTATCTTCAAACTGGTAACTTGACAACTGCTTTCTTCAAATCACTATAAGGTTCTACATTTTTACTTTGCTGGTATGTTTCCCATTTCTTCTCCAGTATTAATTATCTGAATATACATTTTTTTTTTGCGGAGCACAGGCTCCGGACGCGCAGGCTCAGCGGCCATGGCTCACGGGCCCAGCCGCTCCGCGGCATGTGGGATCCTCCCAGACCGGGGCGCGAACCCGGTTCCCCTGCATCGGCAGGCGGACGCGCAACCACTGCGCCACCAGGGAAGCCCCCTGAATATACATTTTTTTAATTGATGTCCTGGGATATTTGTCTTAAATTTGAAGGAGTTGCCTATATTTTACTGGACTTCTTCACTGTAACTAGAGATGAAATTCAATAAGGTGAATAGACTTTTCCAAGACAACTTTGTAAAGAAGTATCTAGCATTTACCCAGTCACACAGTTTTATTGACTTGCCTTCACTTAAGCAGTTTTCTTTATTGAGAAACAGTTAGCAAAGTGTTCTGGATAATGAATAAGATGAATATTAATTTCTGATGTCCTAGCATATACTGATTTATTTTCAAGTTACAAAAGCAAGTGATTATTTTCCTTGAAGTAGTTTTGCAAAGGACGCACATCTCTCATTTTTATAAGGCTCTATATTTAATTAGAATTAACCAAAGAAGGAATTCAGTAGGTTTTCATTGAAATTGTCATAGGAATCTGCTGAAATAATATTGTTAATACTATAGATAATTTATATAAAACTTCATTACAGCAACTACACTGACATTTGCACTACTCCATCAATGGTCAATGTAATTATATTTTAAGTCATGTTACGATTTGATTAGCGTAGTTCAACTTTATTGAACTACACTATTTATCTGTATTTTGTTTATTTATCTTTACACTAATAAAGATATTATTTGATCAGTTGTATAGGACTAGACACTCAATAAAGAAAGAGCTTAAAAATCTCATGCTCAAATGATAAGGTAGTTAGATTTGCTGGGCTGGTTCCTATCTCTTAAAGTGACAGTGCTGACTTCAGAGAGTTCTCTGAGCCAAGGGCATGGTACATGAATGAGTAATAAGAGGTTGGAGACAAAAAATTACAGAAATATTCAGAGATTTTGGTATTTAAATGCAGTAGATCTGTTTCTAGCTTGAGATGGAAAACATCATAACTTTGCACTATATGAAACAATATGTTAGGTTTTTAAGGAACCTCCATACTATTCTCCATAGTGGCTGTATCAATTTACATTCCCACCAACAGTGCAAGAGGGTTCCCTTTTCTCCACACCCTCTCCAGCATTTGTTGTTTGTAGATATTTTAGCACAGGGAGTTTAGCTCGATGTTCTGCGATGGCCTAGATGGGTGGGATGGGGGGTGGGTGGGAAGGAGGTCCACCAGGGAGGAGATATATGTATACATATAGCTGATTCACTTTGTTGAACAGCAGAAACTAACACAACATTGTAAAGCAATTATATTCCAATAAAAAAAGATTAAAAAAATATGTTAGTACTCAGTGTTCCATCACCAAAAAAAAGGAAGAAAAAAATGCAGCCAAATAAATTTTTACTTTGTTAATTAAATCTTTAAGAAAGACTGTCAATCATAACCTCTCAGCCTTGGCAGGTGTAATAGTTGAACATTACAACCTTTTCCAAAGTATACATCAAAATAAAATTGAGTTACTGGTAGGAAGCCCAAATGATTTTTGTACTATTGAACTCATGAACTTTTTTATTACTGCTGCTGTTTCCTCTGTTTTACTTGAATAAGTCATATAAATTTAATTATGATGTGACAGTTGAAGCTGCATTTGACATGTTCCACAATTTTCCTCACCATTCCTTACTTAGTAATGTACATACTGAAATAGCTGATAGGCTTTTAGTGAAGTTTGCACATTGACTAAGAGTAGTTAATTAAAACTTAAAATAAGTAGACAATCAGTGTATCAAAGGGAAAGCATGGTGATGTTCAGCCAAAGATAAGATACTTCCTTAGGAGAAGGAACTTGGGAATATAATAATTTAGTCTTCTAGATTGGTAGACTCCATTTGTTACTATAACTAATTGGATTTATTAACTAGAATCTTTTATTCCATTTGGAGGTAAATTACTAGATTCTAGTTTACACAAGGAACAAAAAGGCTATTGTATACTTTTTGTTTTTTTACATTTACTTTTGAATAGTGTTGAATTGCTGGCTGAGTCTGTGGATACGTGGCAAAATATTCAAGTATGATTATAAGCTAGTGTTGCTTTATTTGTTGTTGGAATCACATATTTTTTGCTTTAGAAAGTAACTTGCAGTCGAGATGATCTAAAACTTTCTTTTTCTTACACCTACTTTTGTTATAGTCCATTGGCAGGCATTGGACAAACATGACCCTGCTTTATGTGTCAGTCAAAACATATTATTTGAAGTTAATTATAAGATTTGATATCAGTATTTACCCCTAGTAATCATTATCTTTCATGTATAAATAGGAAAAAACTGAAATAAGTTTAAACTAAAATAAAAATATCAAGAAGTGTTACTGGTACAGGGACGGCAGGATCCAGGTTTTCCAATGAAATCATTACATCAGTCTTGTTCTTACTCTTGCTGTCACTTTCTTGTGTTCTCTTTCTCCCTGTCCCTGTCCCTGTCTCTCCCTCTCTCTCTTCCTCTTGCCTTTCCTCCCTCTCTGCCTCCCCCTCTCATTCTCTCTCCAGTCCCCTATGCTCTGTTTTATCTTGAATTACTGGGTTCATCCTGAGGCAGTGAACCTCAGGATGAACCTGTCTGTGGTGAAAAGATAGATAACAGCAGCTTCAAGCTGCCATGATTGTAACATGGTTAACCCAGTGGTAAAGAAACTGTCTACCTGGAGCATTCTCTGTCGGGGAAGACTCCCTTTGGCTTGTGTCACAAATTGCGTTTCTATGAGGCCGACTCTGAGACAGAGTTTAGCTGACAGGATATTTGTTGGGATCAATGCTAATGGAAGACAGAGAGAAACTGGAGTGGGCAGAGTGAGAAGTTGAGCTGCTGTGCTGGCCCAGTGACAGACTCCCCCAGTGAGAGAATGCTTTTCAGAGTTGCCTCCCATTGGGTGAAGGTGGCTGGGTCTTTACATCCCTGAGTGGATCCATCATTGGATGTGGGTCACCCAGGGAACGAGAGGCAATCTGAAGGGGCCCAACACTGAGCCTCTACTACTGACAGCACTTCCCACAGCTGAGACATGTCTTTTGGCAGTGCATCACAGTGGCCACCCTAGCTTGGTTTGTTCTGAATTCCCAGCCCTCAACCAATCTGTGTGTCCAAAGAATGGAGTCCATGAATTGACCTGTATTTTCGTATGGCTGGGGTGGGATTGGATGGTGTGCCGTCAACCCCATCTAAAAGCATGTAAAATTGGTTCCCCGCAAAAAAAAGGTGAATTCAACTCCAGAAGAAGGAAGAGGAGGTGTTATACCAACATATTCCTGAAGATCCCTGACTTAGATCCCTTAATTATTAAGCCAGGTTGTCTTTAGGTTTCTAAAATAAAGGGAAATATGATAGATTTTTATTGAGAAGATAGAATTTGGATATGTTTTAGTTCTAAACCTGTCCTCTCCTTTGTTATAAAGCATTTATTAACTCACAATATAAGTAAAAGGACAGTTGGCTTGCATGAACTTCTTGTTCATATAAAGTTTATGATGTTACAGTTTTTTTCTGAGTTAAAGTATATAAAAATCCTATTCATTTTTTCCCCAAAATAGTGTATTCTTATGTATATGAATAAATCTTACAAGGGAACGCACATAGGAAAAGCTGAGGTTAAGTGATTTGACCAGAATCTCGACAGTAGTAGAATCACCCCATCTATTCATAATAATATTTGTAGTTCCATTGTAAAGATTGATCATGTGTTTTAGCTCTTACTAAATTGTAACTCTTTGAAGATGGAGTACTTTGCATGCCTTGTATCTCTTAGATCACATAACATCCAACCCTGCACAGTGTAGATATATAGAATATTTGCATAGCGTGTAAGTTTATGCTGATGGGAAACAAAGAGAGTAATCATGGATAGTTAAGCCTTATATTAAGTAAAATCATTAATGTCACCATCAGAAATCCAATATCATCTTCATTGACTACAGTGTTAGTACATTTAGCCTATCAGAGTCAACCATAGGAAAAACTAGGTCAACCCTTTGTCATTTGACATATGGGCAATATATTATTAGTGAGGATAAGTATCAGTCACAAAATGTAAGCAGACTTGCACAAGCATGTTATAGAATGAAGAAAATTTATTTACGGAGCCCCTATTATATGCCAAACCTTCTGATTGGCTGTGAACATATTATCTCATTTAATCCTCAAAGTACTCTGGGAAATAGGTTTTGTTATCCCCATTCTAAAAATGAGAAGACTGAGGCTCAGACGTACTTAAACACTAACTTCTAAGAAAATTGTGGGATTCAAACACATAGCCTGGGCTCTTTCCATCTCACCAGCTACCTTGAATTTTGTTTGCTTCTGGAAGATTAAAAAATATTTGTAGTAATAACATTTGAATACTAATAAACGACATGATAGTATTCAGATTAAAATGAACTATCCACTTTTTCAGAATCATCGCCGGTTTTTAAGGAAATATTACCACCTGAAACAGGTTGTAATTGTCTTATTATTCCTGTGATTGTTATCTTGTTATTACTACACTTGCCCTAGCAATTAAGGAGTGGATTTTAGTATCCTTATTTTAGAACTTAGAAACAGAAGCACAAAGTTGCATGTTAACAAAGCAATGCATTTAGAAATAAAGTCATGAAGGTGCCCTTAAGACTTTTTAAAATCTAAATTATTGATATCACACTAATGACTGTCAACATGATCTGAAATTTTGTTTTTAGAATATTTTCTTAATGCAGGACTTTTGTACTGTAACAACAGAGGAAAAATATTTTATAACAAATATTTTTGCTTATATTTTTATTGCTAGATATAATGCATGTTCATTTAAAAAAAAACTTACAAATACAGAAAAGTGAGATAAATCTAAAAGAAAAAAAATCCCAGCATTGAAAAATGTACAGTGTTTTAATGTTGATTTTTTTGACTAGTACTAGTACCAAGATTCAATGGCACATTTACCCTTTGTTGAAAAAAAAGTTGTTCTTGAAATTACTTACTATGTTTTGTTGGTACATCCTACCTGTTATGGTTCCTGTTTATATATAGGAAAAAATGTGTTTTGAAAGTTGAGGTCAAAATGTCATAATTCACTGCTCAATTTGCCTTACGGCAATACCAGACTTTGTAGTAATCATTTGAAAAATTTCCAAGTCACATCAGTGTGCTTTGCCTTCAGAGAGCAGACACCATTTACTTTTAACCATCCTTTCGTCATGGGGAAGATTAAACAGAATGCATGGAGCCTGGAAAGGTGGGTGACAGCTGGGAGAGATTTTCTTAGAGGCCTCAGAGCCCTTCCACAGAGCCCTTCCAGAAGATTGATTATACAGCATTTTCTGCCAGTTCCTTTAGCTTTACCCAGGTTATCATCCCATCAGGAAACTTGGTGCTTATCATGTTTCTGACAATTTAGATGACCTTAGGACATTCCTTTAATCTTCTCAAGCTTGATTCTCTTTTTCAAAAATAAGAGTAAAGACCCTTAGACCCTCTAATCCATCTAAGGATGTTATAAAGAAAAATTCTTTTGTGTTTGGAAAAAAAATGTTTTAACTCTTATGGGTGCCATTTGTATTGACTGTTAAAACAGTAAACTAACTTGCCCTGAATGCAGTAGGAAGCATAGGCTGCCTTCTTACAGCAGTGAACGTTTACTGATATGTGGTTGATATTTTTCGTTTCTGTACCAGGAAGTCAAGGTAGTTTCTTTGATGTATCATTACACTGAATCTTATCTTTCTTAATACATTTGCTTGGGAATGAATTATTGCAAGTCAGGACATACTTATTTTGTGTTTTCACTCTTCCTTTAGCAACTTGGCCTTCTTGATTTGGGATTGGCTAGAAAATAATGCCTCCCCAGTTATTTATTTATTTTCGCTTTTTTTTTTTCTTTTTAACATCTTTTATTGGAGTATAACTGCTTTACAATGGTGTGTTAGTTTCTGCTGTATAACAAAGTGAATCAGCTATACGTATACATATATCCTCATATCTCCTCCCTCTTGCATCTCCATCCCACCCTCTCCTCAGTTATTTAAATGTCCCTTGTCAACTATTAGGAATAGTTAAAAAACACATTGCGTGTGAAAGGACTTAAGTCTTTTAGCTCTGTTTCCAAAGCTCACTGAAACTGGCAGATGGAAACACAATAGCAACTGTGCAGCATGACTGCAACCCTGACACACACACAACAGAAGTTGGTAATTGAGTTCCTCATTACAGACAGGCGAGGGCCCGTTGACTTTCTCTAGTGCTAAAGAGTGTATACAGTTACTCTGCTGTGGCACTAGGGCCATCAAACACCGAGTGCTCTGAGAAGTGACAAGGTGGCCTGCTGTACAGGCTAGTGCTGGCTGTGCTCATATGAGTCACATGGGACAGCATTTTGGTGTTGCCTGACTGCTGTCAAAGCTTATTTTCTTCTCTGCTAACTGGTTGAAGATGTGTGTATCAAGAGGAATTTCATCAGTCAGGGGTATATTGTAAATAATTTTGTCCCTGGCCCAAGCAAGAAGAGTTCATCAATTCATTATGGATGGATTACAGATCCCACCTTCTGTAACCTTTTTTTTTTTTTTGATTATGTCAAAGGTTTGGAAATGAAGCGCATGCTATTATTTGGAAACATTTCATTTCATAAGGATATCAAACATTAGGTCATTTGTTTCCTTTTGTCTCTTGATTATTTTCTTTCCTGCATGACGCTTGACACTTTGGCAAGCTAACAATTGAAGATAACCCGTACTAGAGATTACCTTTCATTGGAAAGCAGGTGTCATGTCTGATAATGAGTTAGAGCCAACTAAATCTAGGTCAATAAAGGTACCTTAGTTTACAGGATTAAGCAAGACTATATATGTGGAAAAACTTAACGTCCTGCACATATAAGATGTTAGTTTTAGTGTTGGCACCAACAATACTAGTAAAACCCCCACTAGTTCCCAAATTGCACTTTTTGTGCACTTTCAGAATTCACATGTATTTGCTATATTTATACTTACCAACTTAAGGACAGTTGTAGGTCAGGGATCTGCCCGTTGAAATGTTTTCGTCTGAAAAAGCAGCAGGTGAGGGTCTAGCTTTCTTGCTGTGATAAATGTCATTTCAGCTTCTCCCTCTTTCTTGCTGCTGAAATTGGGCCCACCACCGTTCATTCACTCACTCCCTACCCTGCTTTATTTTCCTTATAGAGGTCATCATTCTCTTATGTATTTATGTTCACAAGGGAATCAAGCTCCAAAAGGACAGGAAACTTTTGATAACTTATTGCCCACCATTATATCCCAGTCCTTAGAAAAGTGCCTTCCACGAAGCAGTTATTCAAAAATCATTAGTCAAAAGAGTGAATAACTAATTCCCCAGTGTACTCCATTTGCTTGGGAAAACATTCTTACAGTAAAATCATGATGAAGCTGTGTCTTGCATCACAATCAGGCCATCAACATTTAATTTAGCTATGCAGTACTACTTCGGTTATACTAAGGTTTAAATAGACCAGATTAGGAATTTAACCACCATTTGTAATATTTTCCTTATAGTTTTAAATAAATGGTTAACAGATTATAAGTATAGGACTACCTGTATGTGAATAATAGTGAAAATATGTTCAGTTAATTTAAGCTATTTTTATTCTACTATAATGCTTTTTGGTCCACTGTTACTTCAGGGAAAATTTGAAACTCTAACCCTTGATTAGTACAGTTGAGGGATGACAGAGTCTGAGAAACTACTTAATATTTAACATGTGGTAACAGCAGATGTTTTCTACATGAATGCTTTAGACTTACAGGAAATCCTAAATTTTGTTGTAGCTGTATTTGTTCCAGACGTAGGATTTTTGATTGTAATGTATAAGTTCTGACCTCATTTTTGGTTCCTTGTATATAACATGCAATGTGACAAGAATATGAAAATTGATGAAAATGTTCTTTATAATATTCAATAAATAGTTCTGAAGTCAATCCTTTTATACCTCTTTGGGGGGTGATTGACATTTTTTTATTAAATTAATTAAATCATGCTGGAAATTAGTTATAATAACAACATATGTAGGAGTTAAATACCCCTGGATTCACCCTGGAAAAAGCCTCTGACTCAGAGAAGTGGGTCCAGAAATGTGTGGAATGCTCCAGTTTGGCTTCTTAGTGCCTTACTAGAGTTTTCAGGAAATTAGAGCTTTGGGGAAGAGATTCACTTTATTATTTAAGGATTGCCTATAACTGCCTATATTCCTTTGAAATTCAAGTTTAACTGAGATGACAAAATGGTCTTTTGATAATCTTAGGAGAATGTGTACTTTCTGAATTAGAAAAAAAATCTAGGTTGTAGCATTAATCTTAAAAAAAATCCTGATGTTAGACCCAAGGTACATACTGCCTGCTCAATGAATGCCTCACATATATCCCACATCTTTTCAAATCTCAGTTGTAAATCCAAGTATTGATGAGAAGGTGCTCCATTAAAGATTTTGAACAAGTGGTTGATAATGCATTCACTTTACTACAAAGCCATTTCAAAGGAAACTTTAGACTTTAAAGACTAATGATCTGAGTGAGCAGATAGGTTTTCATACTGCAAAAAATAAGCTTATTGGCTTTTGCAGATTCCATCTTCACTCAACTGTACTATCTCATTACCAAACTAAATATAGCATTAGTCAGATACATTTTAGCTCTCAAATAAAACATACTTCTTACTGCGGTTTTTCATCATAAGCCTTGAATAGATCAACTTCTTAAACAATTTATGTGCCTAACATCCCTAATACCAAAATTACAAAGAAGGAAAAATGAAAGGATCTGGGATAAGAATATCTTAGGCCTTTTTGCCATAGACCTTTGAGGTAGTGTCAGCAAAAAGTTTCTTTTTTTTTTCTGAGTTTGGAATTCTTTCTTTTTTTGATTTAATTTTTATGTTATATTAAGGTATAGTTAATTTACAATGTTGAGTTACTTTCAGGTGTACAGCAAAGTGATTCAGTTATACATATACAGCAAACATTTCTTAAAAAATAAATGCTGCCTCTTCCAAAATTTTTGTCCCACTAAAAATGCTTAGAATTACAGGAGTCTGGGTGCTTTCTACTTCAGAATTTTGTCATTTGTTTTCTTATAGTGTTTCCAAAGCATGCTTTCCCTTATTGTTTCTGCCTGAATTTGAATATGCCTGAATTCCTTAAGGAATTGCACAGTTAGGAAAAACCATTAGTGTCTTAACTTAAAAACAAAAAATGAAAAAAACATATATAAATATACACAGGCCATATACCAAATATATGTATATATTTAACCTTATCTCTGACTACAGTTGTCATTTTTTGCCTTATTAAATGGCATTTTTGTAAAATCAATTAATTACCAATCTTTTTTTTTTAACATCTTTATTGGAGTATAATTGCTTTACAATGGTGTGTTAGTTTCTGCTTTATAACAAAGTGAATCAGTTATACATATACATATGTTCCCATATCTCTTCCCTCTTGTGTCTCCCTCCCTCCCCCCCTCCCTATCCCACCCCTCTAGGTGGTCACAAACCACCGAGCTGATCTCCCTGTGCCATGCGACTGCTTCCCACTAGCTATCCACCCTATGTTTGGTAGTGTATATATGTCCATGCCACTCTCTCACTTTGTCACAGCTTACCCTTCCCCCTCCCTGTGTCCTCAAGTCCATGCTCTAGTAGGTCTGTGTCTTTATTCCCATCTTACCTCTATGTTCTTCATGACCTTTTTTATTTTTATTTTTTCTTAGATTCTATATATATGTGTTAGCATATGGTATTTGTTTTTCTCTTTCTGACTTACTTCACTCTGTATGACAGACTGTAGGTCCATCCACCTCACTACAAATAACTCAATTTCGTTTCTTTTTAT